>NW_022589711.1:9992263-10164691 GCF_004348235.1 Phoca vitulina
AGAAAGAAAGAAAGAAAGAAAGAAAGAAAGAAAGAAAGAAAGAAAAGGAACACAGAGAGATGCCAGGATAAAAAACAAACAAACAAAAAATAGGAGCTAAAAATATAAAGAAATACTGTAAAGCAACCCAGGAAAGATAAAAATGAAAATAATTTTTTGGATTTTTCTAATTTTCATCATTATAATGATGACGAAAAGTGAAAGCTATTAACTTTTGGCACAAACAGTAGAAGTTAATACCTGCATATTAAAGTTCCTTTTTTTAAAGAACGAAAGTGAAAATGGGGGGGTTGGTGATCTGTTGCCATTAAGTTTAAAATTATCAAAATTATTAACTCAAAGCAATAAAATGCATTGAAATGCAATGAAAAGAAGAACACTATATAAATTACTAAATACGGAGAATTAACAATTACTTAAAATCCTATATTTTGAAAATAGCTTTCTTGCTCCCTAATTTGCAAACTCCTAGCTATTTTGTGAGAAACAGTCTCTTCATGAGGGGCTAGAATGTGCTCCACAAATATATCAACAAAATAGCAATTTTATAAGAGTGGGTATTTTACCCTCATAAACTAGTCTTTGTGGTATAGCTAATACTTGTCAAACGTCCTCAATTTCTCCAAATAATTCTTTGTTGATGTAGAAACAAAAGCTTTCTCTAGTGTGAGGATTCTTAATACACGAAGCCTCTGAATTTTGATGAGGAAAAAAGTAAATCTTATTTTCACCAACTGTTAACTGAAAGTTGGCATTTTCTTTATATATATATATTTAAAGATTTATTTATTTATTTGGGAGAGAGAGAGAGAAGGAGGGAGAGATAGAGAGAGGGAGGGAGAGAGAG
Source organism: Phoca vitulina (assembly GCF_004348235.1). Lineage (NCBI taxonomy): Eukaryota > Metazoa > Chordata > Mammalia > Carnivora > Phocidae > Phoca > Phoca vitulina. The sequence continues at coordinate 9,993,111 of NW_022589711.1, forward strand.
AGCGAGCACGCAGGGGGGAGAGGCAGAGGGAGAGGAGAGAGAGAATCTCCAGCTACTCCCTGCTGAGTGAGGAGCCTGATGGGGAGCTGGATCTCAGGACCCTGTCAGCTGCTGTGTGGAGAAGCTCTCTATAACAAGGTACTGATGTCTCTGGCCACCCGTGAATGAGGGATCCATAAAGGAGCTTGCCCAACAGTCTTCCCTCACTCAAGTGGTGAGATGATTTTAGCCTCAGTCAACACCTTGAATGCAACCTTGTGACAGACTCCCTGAGACCGAGGCACCCAGCTAAGTTATACCCAGATTTCTCACTCAGAGAAGCTGAAAGAAAATATGTTTGTGGTTTAAGCTTATAAGCTCTCAGGCCATTTGTTATGCAGCAATAGATCACTAATAGAGATTTTCCTACCTAGAAGTAGGGTGCTGCCCTCGCAAGTAATTACAAATGTGGAACTAGGTAATGGGTAGAGACACCAGAAGAACGTTGAGGAACATGATGGAGAACACCTGAGGTGCCTTAAACAGACTTAGAAATATCAACTTTGAGGATGCTGCTGGTGAGAGCTCAAGAAGAAGTGGGAAGTGTGTAATCGGAAACAGGAGCTAGAGATTTTGCTACGTAGCTGCGGAATGCAGCGACACTGAACTGTGCCTGATGAACTGGGTGATCTTAGTAAGGAGATTTCCTAGAAAAGTGTTTAAGGTATTAGTTTTTTTCTTGCTGCTTATAATAAAAATGTGAACGGAAATAGGTAAATCGAAGGGGAATGTTTTTTTTTTTTTTTAAAGGTGCCAGGACTTTAAAAAAATTCTCAGCCTATCAAGATGGCAAACAATGTTAAAATTATGCAAAGGCTCTAGAGTAAGGATCAGATTCAGGGCACTGCCAGGAAAATGTGGTCTTGAGATGAATCCTCTAGATACAGAGAAACAACCTTATTTCTAAACATTCTCTTCAATTCTGGCTCTAACTGAAACCTGAGTCTTTCCTGGATATATGGTTATTTTGTAACCTTCCCAAGACACAGGTATGAAAATAACTTCCACACCCCTGGTACTGTTTGGCCTTAGTGTCAGGTAGGTATCCTCATGCTTCCATCCATTCATTCTTCTATTTATGTGCCTGGCTTTGATTGTAAGGTCTTTATATTACTTACCATGCCATCCTGTGGCAGCTACCTACTGATCTCTGGTTACTCCTCCCCCTGCTTTGAAACATTTTTTTTTAAGATTTTATTTTTAAGTAATCTCTACACCCAATGTAGAGCTCGATTTCACAACCTCATGATCAAGAGTCGCACACTCTATCCACTAGCCAGCCAGGCACCCTTGCAAATTTTTATCTCTCTCTTATTTCAACTATTTACTTCCAAGAGTAGACCTTGCCATCCCCCATAACTTCAGCAGCCCCATAACCTCAATTCGAGTGACTCCTTTTCTTGCCATCTTCCCATCTTTCCAATGTGCTCCCTCAATTACCCCAATATTCCCTTGATTCCAGTTTGAATTATAGTCTATTACCCCTGCCCCCAAAATAATTTTTATTATTCTTCTCTCATCTTATGTACTTCCTCCCCTTTCAATTTCATGGTCCTCCACTATAATAATTTCCTGCATATTTCCTTGCAAGAGTCTCAAAACCCTTGTCTCCTTCTCCTTTACCTCCATCCTCTAGAAAGAATCAACCTCTGGTTAAATCTTACTCTCTCCCACCACCCACCTATCAGATTTCCTGCTGCAGGGAGGTAACTGACTGATGGCCTCAGCGGTTGTAATTTACACATCCATCACTGAATTTGCAACAGGGACGTGGTTTCTACAAGCTGCTTTCTACAAGCTGAGAATCGTGGCAAAAACTAATTCAAGCCTTCTCTGATGGATGAGTTTCACCCTGACCAAAACGTTTTAGAACTGTGTTCCAGTCTGAGAACCTCGTCATCCCACCCTCCTTCTTTCGTTCACTCATTCACAGAGAGCGACGTGCATCACGGTCCGCGGACTTCTACCACCCAGTTCTTTTACTGTAACAGGTATTTCCCCTAACTATGCTCCTGCCTATCTAATCCTGTCTTGGCCTTTGATTCTCATGGAGCCCTCCACTAACACAACTGGCCTTCATGCAGCTGAGTGTGACTGGAGAAGCATACGCAACCGTGCTGACTGCCCTTATTTTAAATTCATGACCACTAACTTTAAATGGCATGTTCACACTTCCATCTGACCAAACTGTGCATTCCTCTCTTCATACCTCCACAATCTCTCCCCTTGTCCTCCCACTATGAAGATGCCTCGATTTTTACTTCACTAAGATAACAGGTGCAGATAGAAATACGTTTTTACAAATATCTACCAACACACACATAAACTTATGCCATCTGTGTCATAGACTCTGTTTTCCATCCTGACTGTGGATGAATTCTCTGTGGTCCTAGCTAAGGAAAAGACCTCCATTTGCCCTCTAGACTAGCGGTCAGGAAACTTCTTCTGTGAAGAGCCAGAAAATAAACATTTTAGACATTGTGGGCCATGTGAATTCTGTTGCGGCTCCTCAACTCTCACTGAACCACAAAAATAGCCAGAGGAAACGCATAAGTAGATGGGTAATGTGTTCCAATAAAACTTTACTTACAAAAGCAAGTGGTGAGCTAGATCTGGCCCAGGAGCTGTGATCTACTGACCCCTACTCTGACCCCTAACCCCATTCCCCTCTTGTCTGGTCAAGAACATAGCTTCAGGAATACTTACCCTTCTGTCCTTCCTTCCTACCTACCTACCTTCCTTCCTTCCTTCCTTCCTTCCTTCCTTCCTTCTTCCCTCCCTCCCCCCCCTTCCTTCCTTCCTTGCTCTCTCTTTCTCCCCCTCCCTCTCTAACCCTCCCCCCTCCCTCTCCCTTCTCTCTCTCTCCCTCTTCTTGTCCTTCTCCCTCTCTCTCCCTCCATCCTTCCCTCTATCTCTTCATATTTTTTTTCAAAAGAAACTGCATCATTCTCATTAGAATGCAAGCATACTATTTTCCCCCATCTTAAAATAATAATGCCCTATTGTTCTTAACCTCATTTCAACAAGCTTTAGCTTCCACTGTTCCACCAAAATGCTCTACTTAAATTTATCAATGACCTTCACATTGCTAAACCCAGTGGTAAATTTCAGTTCTCATTGTACTTGGCCTTTGACACAGTTGATCACCGCCTCCTCCTTGAAACACTACCTCACTTTGTTTCTAAGACAAAGTGAAATACTCAGTGGTGAGGGAGTCACAAATATTACAGGTAGAAGGACCAGAAGCCAGTCTGAAGTGTTAGGAAAGGGACACTATCGAAGCTTTCTATGGTCATGTGGAGCTAATATGACTTGAGGACCTCCAAATGAACAGCTGCTTTTCCCCATGGCACATTGGTTGGGTCCCAGGGAAATTACTCACTATATGGTAAACTAGTGAGCTAGCATGAAAATTTCTAAAAGATTGAGTAAAAAAAACCCTTTTTTTGAATGAACACTAAAATAGAAGAAACACAAGAGTAGTAAACACAGCAAATAATGTCATAAAAGATATAGAAGAGGTAGTCATTTGTGTGTAAAAGCAAATACATATTTATGAAATATTATAATTCTGTCATTCCCTATTCCTTGAGAACCATTATACTCGGTGTGGAAGGAAGGAGATACAACTGTGCTGTGGTAGAGACTAAGCAAAAACCCTGGATGTATCCCCACTCTGCCCACTGAAAAGGCCCAGAAATAATAACCAGTCAGTGGCATCCCTAGACCCAAGCTGTTGTTCTGAAACACCATTTCCATTAAAGGAAAGTTAGGGCTTCTTGGAAAAATAGCCGATTCTAGGTGTAGGGCAGGAAATGTACAAGATGAAGGTGGAACAGCTTAGTATAACAGATAGCATGGAATTTATGAAAGATTACCAGGGTAATATCAAAGATTTTGGGAGCCAGTTTGCAAAGACTCTATTGGCTAAAAATGAAACAGTTTAGTCCTTGATAAGGAAAAGATTTACAATGGATTGACACTCAACAAATATGCTTAAGTTCATGAATTCATATTTATATTTAAAAAGTCTAGTTGTCACTCTCCGGCAATGACCGTGAACCAATTCATTTTCTTAAAAACTAGTTAGATAAAAAGAAAGGATCTAGGGGGGCCGGGGTGGCTCAGTCAGTTAAGCGTCTGCCTTCTGCTCAGATCGTGGTCCTGAGGTCCTGGGATTGAGCCCTGTGTCCAGCTCCCTGCTCAGCGGGGAGTCTGCTTCTCCCCCTGCCCCCTCCACCCCGCTCGTGTGCTCTCTCTCTCTCATAAATAAATAAAATCTTAAGAAAAAAAAAGGATCTAGCATTTATCCTGTTTTCCCATATGAACTGCACCACTGGATAACCAAATGATAGATGATGGTAAATCTCTCTTTTAAAAATTATTTCAGCCAGTAAGTTAAAAAATATAGAATTAGAATATTACCATTTTGCAACTCCTAAGGAATTAATAAACAGTAAAAAGCAGATGTTATGTACCTTCTGTTTGCAGAACTATAGTCTTAACCAAATGTATATAATTTGAGTTTGAACAATCCACTAGATCCAGTGGCCAATTTACAGAAAATACAGAGTTCAGAGGAACATCCTGAAAGCCTGCAGGTCAAGTGTTTTGAGTCTCTCAACCAATGAAGGGAAACCTATAGATTAAATGAGCCCTACAAGACATGTTAAGAAAATGAGTAACACTAAGCTAAAGTGTCTAAGGATGCTTACTTGCATGCTAAAATAATGAGGCAAAGCAGGGAAGTGATTAGTATAAAAGCCAAAATACTGGTTAGTTTTGGCTGGAATGAGGGATTTGTGACTTGGATGGGAGAAACATGGAGGGATTTCTATGGTGGCTGGCAGGATACTATTTCTTGACCTGGATTACATGGGTGTTGTCCTCGTACTTATTCATATTCACTAAGCTATGCATGTATTTGGTTTGGTTTTCTGTATTTGCATTTTATTTTACAAGAACAGGTTAAAATGCTATTCTGGTATTTTTAATCAAATTACTGAAAAACGAAGTAGAGAATCACTTTGTGATGAGAACACTCTCATTGCCATGATATTAAATATAAAAATGTGACTGTAAACAAAATTGCCAAAATATTTCTTTTCAACATAAAAAAAAAAAAATGTTTCTCAGAGTAAACTGTTAAACCAAGCTTGATTTTATCAGTGAAAAATGCAAGCAGGAGGTTCCCCCCTTACCATCTTTTTTCTCTTTGTTCTTCTTTTTACCATAATAATGAGCTCTTGGAAGACACTTGAAGCTCACAGGTCACATTTGAAGAAATATCATTCAAGGAGATATAAGGCAGAGACAATATTTTAGAGGAAGCCCTAGCATGTCTAGAAAACCTGTAATCATTCTCAGCAGATAACTGATTATTTGGCTGGAATATGTTTAAAGGGGAAGCTTTGCTCCAAAGTTGGATGAGTGAAGGTATGATTTAAGCATGATAAAGAACCGTAAGCGGTGGAGGGGCAGTAACAACTATAAAGCCTTTATGATTTCTTTAATATTGCCAGCAAGAACATAAAAGGTTTCCAGAGCTGACTAGATACTATTAGAAAAATAATTGTGTCTTCCTTGCTGTGAATTACAAGTCTTTTATATGTGGAAAAAAATTTAGAGGACGCACAAGGCAGGAAAGTAAAATCAATTTTAATTTCAAATGCTCTGTGACACTCTGCAGTTTTCCCAATTACAAAGATATATCTCATGATTTCAAGGAGTCAGCAAAGCATATAATTCTCGTATAAGAAAATGTTGATTATTCTGTTGCAAATAGTTCCCTTAATGAGTGTTAAACTCTTTATATAAACCATATTAAGACAAATAAAACTCAGTCACTGAAATAACATAAGGTTACTTTTTTATTCAGTAAATTTCCCAGAGAGAAATTTTAAATCTTACAACTTAATGATGCTTTTAAAGAGGTATTCGTCATGAGATTAGTTTACATGGAGTAGCGAAATCGTACTGAACTGGAAGACAGAAGATGTGGGGTAAAATACTGATTCTATCGATTAAAGACTATGTGACTTTGGGCAGCTCATTCAACTTGTCTGAATCTCAGATCACTTTCTAAGAAATGACACGGTTGACTTACATAGATCTAAGGTCCTTTCCAGCCTCAGTATTCTCAAGTCAATCAACACTGATTTGTTTTCAATTTGTTTTGGGGGCAAAATATACTCTGTAAAGACTGAACAACCAAAAATTAAAATGCCCATGTTAGTTATTGCTGTGTAACAAATTACCCTAAAACTTAGCAGCTTAATAAAACAAACATTTATTATCGTACAGAATTTCTGAGGGTCAGGAATCTGGAGGGGGTTTCACTGACCTACTCTGCTTAAGGTCTGTCATGAGGTGTGGTCAAGATGTTGGCTGGGACTGCAAGTCATCTGAAGCCCTGGCTGGTGCTGGAGGATCCATTTCTAAGTTCACTTATTCAACAACCATTGACAGCTCTCAATTCCTCACTAGCTATTGACCGAAGACTTTGGTCCCTTATATCATAAGCCTCTCTGTCGGGCTGCTCACAACATGGCAGCCATCTTCCCCCAGCGTGAGAGATCCAAAGACAGAGACTGTGTATGTGTTAGAAGGTTCCCAAGATTGAAGCCATAGTCTTTTATAAGCAAAATACGAAGTGACCATACCATCATTTCTATCATATGCTAATGGTCACATGGACCATCCATGAATACTGCAATGTGTTGATCCTTGGAGGTCATCTTGGGGGCTGGCTACCAAAGTACCTACAGTAAATATATAAATTAAGGCCCAGATACCTTTTCCCCAACCCTCCCTCTGCCCAGTTAGACAAACCTCTCGTGCAGTGAGGGATGTGGGCATTGCTAAGGACATTGTTGAAACATTAGAGTTCTTTTCTGTATTCTTAACCGTTAACATAGGAAAACTTCTTTATTTTTAAAAAGTATCTTATCTTCTTTTTCAGCAAACAGCTTTAGTTGTGTATTTATGAAATATGGTTGTGCAATGTATTTTCAATTTGTCCGTCATATAGCTGGTTATTTCATTGTAACTTCATATTCTCTCTTCATAAAGTTCCTTCAGAAAGCCTGTTTCCTGTATAGATTAATTTAATCAGTGGTCATAAATCTATTCCTTTCTTCATGATCATGTCTCATCAATTAATCTTTCTTTATCTCACATTTTCCATTTGCTCTCTTCTCTTGGTTTAAGTTATTTCCATGATTTTCTATTTACCTTACAGCTCTTTAATTCACTTCAAAACTTCTAGTAATAGTCTATGCTTTCTCCTGATTGCCTTAACAGCTTTGTAGACTTTCTCTAATTTTCTCAATCATTGTTCTGAAAAGGGCCAAATTCCCTATCTGCCTCATCTATTGGCTGTTCAAATCTTCCTCAATTCTTAAAACTTCCTTTCTCTTTTTGTTATCATGTATTCTTTCTTCCCTTCACCCTAACTTGTTTTTTTAAATTAATTTTACTTTTTTTTTTTAAATTTTAGAGAGAGAGAGAGTGAGTGAGTAGGGAAAGGAGGGGGGGGAGAGAGAGAATCCTGAAGCAGACTCCCCACCAAACACAGAGCTCTACATGGGGTCCGATCCCAGGACCCCGATATCATGACCCCAAAACCAAGAGTCAGCCGCTTAACTGACTGAGCCACCCAGGCACCCCTACCCTAAGTTTTTAACATCTTAAGCTCCTTGCTTTTAGAGTCCTTCATTTCTTCATTTTTCTCATCTTATAAATATCACATCAATATAACTAAGACCAATGGCTATTTTTGACACTTTTCAAATATTAAAATTCCATTTAATTTACCAAAAACTGTCTGTATCTGAATTTACAACTAATATCCCAAATTAGATTCAAAATATACCCATATCTCCATTTAGGGAGGGTCTTTTATTTCTATTTCTGTTAGTAATATTTTCATTTCTTAAATTATACAAACTTGGGGTACTAAAGTATCTATCTATCTATCATCTATCATCATCTATTACCTATCATCACACTTGATCTTAACCAAAAGGCTGAGAAGTGATTACCTACCTACCTATCATCAATCTATCAATCATCTTTCCCCTGTGATTGCCAATTCAGATTGTATAGCATTTAACACTTTGATATACATGAATTAATCTCATCCCATTCTTTCTCTACACTTCTTTGTTTGGATTCAGCCTTCTAATCTTCTCCTCCCTTTGGGACTTTCCCTTCATGGTCTTCACCTTCTTTCTCTCCATCTTCCCAGAGTATTTCTATTTATAACCTTTCAATGACTTCTTATTGTTCTCAGATTAAGACCAAAATTCTTGACATATCAACAAAGTCCTTCAAAATCTTACCCGTGCCACCACTTAAATTTCATCTCAGGCTATTCTTTGCTTTTATCTTTGTTAAGAGAGGTAATATGTGATTACGAAACAGCCTCTGACTCCAGACTGTAGTTGAATCAAACCCAGTTCTACAAGTTAGTAGTGACTTTGAGCAACTCTATTAATCCTTCTGTGCCTCAATTTCCTAATAGGGAAACGACAGTCTGATAACAATGGTAGCTACTTACTAAATTAATTTGTATGTTAGAACAGTTCCTTGGGAAATAATAAGACCTATAATATTTGTTATTACTATTTGATCATATGCCTGGAATCTTATATTTTATTTTCTATTATTTTTCTTTCTTTTTTTCCCTCCCTTCTTTTTCTGATATTTTATGAAGTTCATCAAGTTTCTTTAACCTCCTTCCAAATCCTTTTCCTCAAATGGTTTTGTAGTTATTTACACTATTTCTACTTATCTATTGGTTATTTTTATTTCTATTTATTTGTTGACTACTATTTAAAGATGCAAATTTGATTTAATAAAGTCCTTGATAACCAATGTCTCTAACTTCCTTCTGAAAAAGAGAAAAAATTTTTTTGAACTTCTAAACCCTGATCACCACTTATTTTCCCTATTACTGTTATCGAGTGTGTTAGCACCCCTCTGGTTTTACCACCCCTAATAATCTGTTGTTATTATTTGAAATGTTTATTTTCACATACCAATATTTACCCACTTAATTTCTTTTTTCTTTTTTCTTAAGATTTTATTTATTTACTTGTCAGAGAGAAAGAGAGCACAAGCAGAAGGAGCAGGCAGAGGGAGAAGCAGACTCCCCACTGAGCAGGGAGCCCAATGCAGGACTCTATCCCAGGACCCTGGGATCATGACCTGGGCTGAAGGCAGATGCTTAACCAACTGAGCCACCCAGGCATCCCTACCCACCTAATTTCTTCCAATTAATTCTCCTTGAATCTAGTCCTTCAATTTTCTTCTAAGTAAAGACTATCTTTTTTTGTAGTTCATTCTTTAAATGACTAAATGGTAAATTCTGTCTTGCCTGAAAACAATATTTACTTACCCTTATATTGAACAATAGTTTTCTTAGGTAGGAAATTCTAACTTTATATTTGTTTTGTTTTTTAGTTAGCATGTTGAAGGTATTATTCCACTGTTTTCTGATATGTATTGTTGCTAATAAGATGTATATTGAAAGGACTTAATTGTCATTTGGATAATCTATCTTTTGTTGGGGTGGGGGATAATTGGTTAGGTTTTGTTCATTTTTGCTTATTTGTGCAAATCCATGATCTACTTGCTTGGTTTTGTTGGTTAAAACTGAGTTGGAGCTGCACTATTTAGATGGGTTATGTTTTATCAAGTTCACCACCGGTGCCCATTTTTTTGTTTTGTTTTGTTTTAGATTTTGTCAGTTTCACTTAGTTATATTTCTACCTGGCTTCTGCAAATATTTAAAGTTCTGGGATGTGGATGTGAAACAAACTTCAGAGCTCAGTGTTGGCCATTATTATTGGCTTAGGCCATGAGATAATTTTTTTTTTAATGTACTATCCATTTGAAATCAGCTCATTAGAAATACAAGAATTAATAAACATTAAGTTATAAATATAATGATTTATATTTTAACTTAATTATGTTGCTAAATATTACTTGTTTCTATTTTTCTCTGCTATGGAAAATCATACAGTTATTATTATAGAAGCACATGATTTTACACACACATGCAAGTTAACTATAATACAAGCTCGCCTAAATCTGCCTTGGAGATTACTGGAGGTATTTGTTAACTCAGTAAATATCTATGCACCACAACCAAATAGGACGCATATTCATAGGGAGAGATGGGAATTTTGATAACAACTGAATGATGACAAACTGGTTAGGTTATTGCAGAGTCTGTTATCAACTGACAAAATAATGAAACTGAAATGTCGCCTGGTAGTATCTAAATAGTGGCACTGGGCCAACTGTGCGGCAAGATAACTTTTAGATTCTAAACAAAGAGTCTCATTACTAGTTTTGTTTGTTTTAAGGAAAAAAGCCCCGTCTTATGTTAAATTTAAACTTATTAATGTTTATATTCATAGTGTCTGCCATTTGATTAAAAACAAACTTATGGGGCGCCTGGGTGGCTCAGTCGTTAGGCGTCTGCCTTCCGCTCAGGTCGTGATCTCAGGGTCCTGGGATCGAGCCCCGCATCGGGCTCCCTGCTCCGCAGAGAGCCTGCTTCTCCCTCTCCCACTCCCCCGCTTGTGTTCCCTCTCTCGCTGTCTCTCTCTCTGTCAAAATAAAAATCTTTAAAAACACAACTGAATGATGACAAACTGATTAGGTTATTGCAGAGTCTGTTAACAACTGACAAAATAATGAACCTGAAATGTTCATTCACAACAACAAAACAAACTTATATAAGGTAACATGTAAGATATTAGAAAATGATACACATTTTATTTCTTAGTAAGTTTTAAATTCCTTCTTGCAAAGACACTATGGTGTTTATAGAGGCGGGATGGTACAACATTTCAGATTCAGATCTGTGGGAGAGCTTTAAATGGATAGAATAATAACAAACGAAATCTTAAAACCCCAGTCTCAGGACCTCTATAGTCATATTTTCCAATTATGTGGTGCTGGTTTCCTTAGGACAGTGCCACAGGGAGCCCTTCATCCACCATGCAGACTTTGATACAGGATGAGATTATAGACACTACTGAAAGAACATAATCAATATTCAGGCAGAACATAGATTTAAAAAAATATATGATCTCAGTTCATGCTACCTCTCTCTGGAGAGCTTTATAAAAGGGAGAACAAAGAGTAGAGCCCTTAGCATTCAAAAACATAGTTCACTTTATGTGGTCTAACCCTGTCTGCGCACATTTGTGCTTTTAATGCTTTGCAAAGGTAGATCATCCAAAATGACAGGAAGACAGTGACTAGGACAATATGTTTGCTCCCTGGTTAGATCATGATTATACTCAACAAAAGGTCTGCAAGTGTCATTTTGCCACACAGCACTTTCGTTTCTACAGCCATACTTCTGAGATATATGGGAGCAATGAGCATAGGATAATGCTAATATTTCTCTTCTCTGAAACAGATGAGAAAGCATTGTGAAAAATGTTTCCACATAGTAATCCATAGATATCCTTATTGAGAAATTACTCTTCAAACATAGTCTCATTGCCATTAATTGATTGTGTCCATTTAAACATTTCGGACTAGAAATAAAAAGACACATAGAACTACATTTCTTGAGATCCTTTACCAGGTTTGGAAATGATAAAAAAAAAGGCCTATACTTTTCTTTTCCTTTTCCTCAAACTTTGAACAACTTCCAAATTAAGCACCTTGGAGTTAGGGGAGATCAGTTGCTTCACAGATTTATCATCTTTATTCTATTTCATAACATCTTGGTTCTCAGCACTGATATCTGATGAAGAAAAATTATACATAATTCGAGAAGGTGGTTCTATGTATGTGAATGTTTTTTTTTTCAATGAAGAGAGTTTAGCAAGATAAATTTAGCATGGCTTATCAAGTTCAAAACATATGCTGTTTTATTTTAAGCCAGTATTGAAAAAGAAAGTATACTCTTGCTGTTTACTCATGATCTACCAAATACCGCAGGAGTCTACTCATCAAAATAAAATATTTTTTCTAATGTAAAAATATAAAACATTAATAGTTTAAAACATTTCATTTTCTATTGTATTTAGTATATTTTGTTAAAAGTAAAAGTGGATATCATATAGACCAAATGTGAATCTTCCCCCAAACACAAGGTAGAAAATGTTAACGTAGAAGAACCATTCACAGAAATTTCCATAATATTTTAAAAATTTTGCTGGTGATCAGTGAAGACATTACTTTTCATCATGGGTTTGGGTTGGCGGGGGGGCTTGAATGAGATGCCCTGTTAACTTTACATTTGGTAACACCTTCGTACTCAAAATCAGCATCATGCCATGTCAAATATTTATACAGCAAAACCTGCTGTGGTGGAGAGGTGCACTGAAAATGTGTCAAGGATTCACTGTTGTGTACTAATCTTCAGGGTACTGGCATTAGCGTATAGCTTTGTGTGTACATACAAATTTGAAAGAAAATAAACATCCCTAATTTTATAAATATGGATCTTTCATCATTTTTTAAAGATTTTATTTATTCATTTGAGAGTGAAAGATAGAGAGCACAAGTCCAGGGAGAGGCAGAGGGAGAGGGAGAAGCAGACTCCCCGAGGAGCAGAGAGCCCGATGTGGGGCTCGAACCCAGGACCCTGGGATGATGACCTGAGCAGAAGGCAGACATTTAGCCGACTGAGATACCCAGGCACCCTCTTGAATTATTTTTAAAATCAATTTTACCATATTAAAGGGAGGGCTCAGGCAGAATGTTTACATGGAGTAGTGACAAAATATATACTTTTCCACTAATGTGAAGGGACATAAAGCCACTCAAGGAGGCAGGGCTGAGGCAGTTTTCTGGTGTCACGACTAATAATGGTACATAAGGCAGGTTAGTGATCATAGATCCTGGCAGAGTCAACCCGTTTTGTAGCAGCACTAAAGATTGGAACTGAGTGGTGCATTAGGGCAGGAGTGGAAGGGATGCCCCAGGAGATAAATAGGCTCTAGATCTCAGAACATTTCACATAAACCTGAAAGACAGTTTCAGAGATCACAAAGAGTTCTGAAAAAATTCTAGAATTATCTAGAAATACATGATATGAATTAGTATATTTAAGTCCATTCTGTTTCACCACCCATTAGAGTATTTGGAACAAGGGAAAAATTATCGTTTCACTGATTATCCTATAGCATAATAACATACGTTCATAATGAAAGAAATGGAGAGGGAGACTCAAACAAGTGATATTATTAGAAATTTTTAAAAAGATTTATTTGTTTATTTGAGAGAGAAGGGGGGAGAGAGAGAGAGTGTGTGTGCCCGTACACAAGTGGGGGAGGGGCAGAGGGAGAGAATCTTCAAGCAGACTCCTCACTGAGAGCAGAGCCTGGCTCAGTCCCAAGACCCATGAGATCATGACCTGAGCTGAAACTAAGAGTTGGACGCTTAACCGACTGAGCCACCCAAGTGCCCCAGAAATGTTTGTTTTTGAGAGCTATATCTAATAAGAGGTGGCATGGTAAAGGTTAAGACCTTGGACTTCGGAACCAGTTTGCCAGTGGTCAAAACCACCACTCACTAGCTATGTGGACTTGGGAAAATAATACAGCTTCTCTGTGCCTCAGTTACCCATCTATAAAAAACTGGATAATAATAATAGCTACCTGATTAGGTTGTCATGAGAAATAAATACTTTTATACTTACAGAGTGCTTAGAATTTTGCATGGACCATGTAAGTCTTTTTAAGTAACTAAAACAAATAAATAAGTGCAGGGTCATATATATGCATATATATAATATACAATTTATTTTTATTATTTGCTATTTTATTTATTCCTATTGTTTTATATATAATTTATTAAATTAAATAATTGTATTATTTTTTTGCATTAAGTACAAACTAGTCTTCTCATAACAAAAAAAGGAGACTTTAAATTATTAAGAAACTAAATCTTTCCATATGAAGGTCGAACTCAGTAGTGTATTAGTTGACTACACGAATTAAATCAGAATGTGAAAAGTCCAATTTACAATAAAAATAGTATAAATTGGTAAATTTCATGAATAAGAGAATAATTACATTCATGGAACATCTGGAATACAGTGTAATAGTTCCATATCCTTTCATAAATTTTGTCAGGGAATTTATTGAAAGAGTGGAAGAAGAACTATACTTCTAGCACCTAGTGGAGTGACTTGCCAATACCATACATTGCACTAGGTTGAAAAATGAGAGCCAAATGGCCTTCGTTTCGAGGAAGGATGAATTCATTAAGTAGGTGAAAGAACAATGAAGCAGTTAGGGGTCTCAGAACTAGAACAGGCTGCAATGAAGAGATACTGCTTCCCTTGTTCTAGTAGACATTCAAGCCGAAGTTGGAAGATTTTTATTAGATAACTTAAAGAGGGAAATTCAAGTTTTGTTTAGAGTGCTGGAATAGATGATTTTACAAGTTTTTCCTAAGCCAGGATTCCAATGACTGCATGAAGATGGAAAATGAATTTTCAAAATAAAGTAAAAAGTTGAAAATAACATATATGGTTAGAACATTCACAAGGAAGGGACTAAAATGAAGGCAAAGTGCATTTTCTGAGTTGTTTGGTCAATATATTTGATCTAAACATGTCAACTCTACATAGATATGATTAGTTGGATGTTCATTACTTTCCCAATTTAAAATGTTAATTGAATGTAAATGAGATTAAAACATTGAGAGGCTACAAATTGGTAAAAAGAACTATTCTTGGATAGAATGTAGGACTGTTCTTTATCCATTCATGGGGGGATGGGTTAGCCTGGTGATGGGTATTAAAGAGGGCACGTACTGAATGGAGCACTGGGTGTTATACGCAAACAATGAATCATGGAACACTACATCAAAAACTAATGATGTAATGTATGGTGATTCACATAATAAAATAAAAAAAATAAAGCTAATAAAAAAAGAAGAAAAAGAAAGTAGGACTGTTCAAAATATGTAGGTGGTGCCCTCTAGTGGCTGCAACATGCACTGACCTTCAAATAGAGCTAATATATACAATGGACATGTTTTTGTCAATCTGTTTGTTCTGGGGAACTTCAACCATTGAGCTTCAAAACCTTCTTATTTTAGATGATTAAGAACAAAAGCTCTAAAATTGCATATGGAATTTACACATTCCAACCAACAGAGGGCAATGAGATGTCCCAACATGCCCTACTGCCCCTAGAATTCCAAAGCATAACAGTTCCTGGGGTTCACAATTAAGCAATACATTTAGAAACATGTAAAACTCAGAAGTAGGAGTGAAAATACTGTGGTAAAATGTCATCTCGAGTAAGAATAATAGTGTACACTTGTGAAGGTAGTATTAGATAGCTTATAAAGCATTTCCTATACATCATCACATTTAATCCTAAGAGCAACCCTGGGACAGTAGACAGAGCTGTCTTATCTTACAGGCAGACCTTATCTTGCAAAAGGGAAATTAAGAATCAGTGCAGTTAGATTCAAGATCAACCATTTAATAATACAAAAATAGACACAAAAACAGGTGTTTTTGTCCCTAGCCCACATTTTTTTCTTCCTCTTTACCACATTGTCTTTCTTCTTATACAAGTCTGCTATACTGAATTTACATATTTGACAAGCTGCAGATTCTTTGAGTTGGAAGTAACCTTAGAAATCATGGGTATAAACATACATATATCCTCATTATTATATAAGTTGGAGACTGTGTATATATTAAGCTAATATTCAGAGAAAATGAGAAAAGAGCATTTGATCTGGAGTTAATTGATAATGAACTGTTTTGTCCAATATCACAATACTGAAGCAGATAATAAGACTGTTTATTACAAAAACTGTAGATCTTATCCATACTTTTAAAAATCATATTTTCTTTAAAAGGCATATATATATATATATATAATTCATGGTAATTCTTAAATATAATTCTAGAACTTAAAACCTAAATTCTAGAACTTTATAAAAATAAAAATACTGTCTGAACTTCACAGACACAAAATTTGTCGAAATTTCAACAAGAATATTTTCTAAGGAATGATGCTTACAATCTCTAATCTACTAAGTTGACTACTGTCAACTTAGAAAATGATTGAACAAGTGCTGTTCTTGCTGTGTCTACAATAAGGCAAACAGAGAAGAATGCTTGTCAATAATTCCCTATGGGAGATGCATATTTTCAGTCATATATGTTCAATATCCACTTAATTGCTTTGTGATCTGGTAAAAATTAAACCTCACCAATGAAATTAAACCTAAATTTAAATGAAGTGACTAATGTCAGACAAAAATAAAACCTACAGTGGCTAATTTAATCTCAAGTAATTTTGTAATTTATAAAGGTTATAGACCTTTATCCAAAGGCACCAGAGTGCTTATCCTGCTTAAGAGATGGCCAAAATTGTAGAGTCTATTTCTTTAATTCAAAATGACCACAGGGAAAATTTCATAATGTCAAGATAAATATATTATGGAAAACACTACTCAGGATCAAAGCCTCAGATTATGATGATTTTTAATGATGCATTTTCCTGTTTCAAAAGGTTACATATGTTGTAGAAAAATCAGAACATGAAATATAAGCAACATGATAATGAAAGTGATATGCTCATGAAAGTGTTACAGACTTGGCATCAAGTGTATATTTAAAATGGAAAATATATTATTTGTTGATACATTCCATACGTATTGTAAAAACCATTATGTAAATAAGCATTCTTTAAGGAAAACAAGTTTCCTTAAAGTTTATTTTCAAGAAGTCTTTCATTTCTTAATATTAACTTTCAGTTAGATCACTTTACTGTTATATGAAATAGTAGTGAGAAATTGAGAGCTAGCTCCCCAGGTTTTCCAGCAAAATATGTGTTTCTAGCCATTCATGTAATAAAACATTTTGCTGAATGTTCATATTTTGTACGAATCAGGGACCTGGAGTATGCTAAAATACACTCTACAAAATCCAAAACATAGAATTACATTATATTCTTTCAATGAAAAGAATTAGAATATTTCTCAGTTTCTTATATGGTTTCTCAAAATTCAATACCCTCCCTTAAATTGTATGGGTTTAAACTAAAGTTTAAAGACTAAGCATAAAATGTACAAAAACAGACAAGAGGTATGAAAACAATATTTGCATAAAGTATTATCGCTATTAATGCCTATTAAAACACGTTTGATCCTTCAATGAAATGAGTAAGTAGTATGTAAACATTAGGAAAGGTCATGGCTACAGTACTTCATACACCCTTCATGTTTTCAAGGTGGTATATTAAAAAGCTTTAGATGAAACCTTCTCTGATCCAAATAAGTACAGTTTCTTCCCAGTTGGTTAGAGCAATTAAGGATTTATGTTTATTTAAAGATTCAGGTTTTTCTTAACCTTTTCTAGATTATTGACCATGAACCCACAGTTTACCTTGGACTGTATTCTGGTATATCACCTCCAAAGAACAAGGCTTTCTGATACAGCAGATCAAATCAGGGGCCGCAGTTCAGTGCATGTATCTAAATCTAAGAGTGGAAGTGATACATTTCATCAAAAGTGAACACATTTTAAAAAGAGGACAACAGAAGATTTTCTGAACAGAAAATCAACTTACGGAGTCCCAGAAATCTTTCACCAAAAACTCATGCACCTTTTATTAGTACATAGGCACACGTGACTCTCTAATATGACTATTAAATTAAACATTTTTTTTCCTGATAGGGATTTTTTTTTTTTTTTTTTTTTTTTTGGTGTAGACTTCTCCCGCTCTTCCCCTCCATGTTCAGATGCTGCCATTGCATTAATACAATAGGTCAATCATTTGGTGGGCATCACGTCTTTTTAAAAGATTCCCACACTCAGATGGCTGTCAATGGTGGTGCCAGTGAACCGTTATGCAAAGCCCCCCAAACACTTTGTAAACTCGAATCTTTGAGCACAATAGTAAAGTTCAGTGCTGGAAAGAGATAGTGTACTGAATACACAATACCGAGCTTTGTCTGATTGGGGCTTCTGTTAAGGAGAAGGCTACTTAATCTCCCTATTTGCCCTGGGGATTCTAACTGTTTTAATGTGTCCTTGTTGAGAGTCTGTGAACTGTAGAATATATGCTGGTAACAACTTTCTTTGGGGCTTTCCTCGGAAAAGCCCAAAGCTGCCAACACAAGAAAGCTGACACAGGGGTGCTAACAAACACAAAGGGGACCTTTAGCTGTTTGTGCAAACTGCCTGGGCTAAAGTTTCATGTCATGCCTTGATGAAAGATCTAATTCTTTGGCTCATTTCATAGGAATCTAGCTTTTGTGACAACGTGGAAAGGATAGCTTCTTCACGGAGTCGGGGAAAAAGTGGGTAACCTGACGTAACATCAAGAAAGTGTGTGATACATAAAATAATATAAAGGACTAAATTAACAAGACTATTAACAATAGTGACATTTAATAGCACGTTAATAATTACCCATGTTGATCATTTACTCAAGCTTAAACCATTTTTAGAGTCTGTTAATATCGTTTTCTTAAATGGGAAGTTTTGGTGAAGGGCAATTTTATATTTCTATTCTCATTCAGTGTTATAGATGTACAAAGAAAACATTACATGGAAAGCTAACCTCAGTACAACTTTTAAAATTTGAAAGCTTTTAAGTAATGATATTTGTAATATTATTTCACCTTTAAAAAATAATTTATCTCACTCAAGAATATACCTAAGATGCCTAAAAGAAATCCATAGCTAGAAGAGCTAACTGTTCTAACCATTCAAACAGCATCTCCTACTCAAAGATTGACTAAATTTACATGAGCCAATCATCAATCTACTGGAATTTTGCCATCCAGAAAAGTCATATATTGTCTACAGGAGATCTTTTTCTCCTTCTACACTTATAATGCTCATTAAAGGTTACACACATCATATGTACAAGTTAGTGCAAAGTAGAAACCTTGAGTGTGAAGTAGGATATATTTTTACAAGCATAACATCTAATGAATTTTTGTAATTCTGGATGCATTTAAATTCACTATGTGATAAAAACCAAATTGATGGAGTTGAATTTTGTAAAAATGAAGGCAATACATATCTAACAGAGTTTTGGATTAATGAAGTGAATAGATGAAACCATAGGTAGAAATGTTCACAGTGGATAAAATAAAAGGGTCCTGATCCTCACAGTGTGATTCTAAATCCCAAATCCCAGCTCATAGAGAGTAGACGTCCCTGATAGTTGCCATCTTGGCTAGCCCAACCAATGCTTGGCCCTTCCTTGACACCTACTCACTTCCATTCCTCTCTGTACACTGTTTGGAGAGAAGCATATTGAATTTATTTTTGCTCAATGGGAATGAAATCTCCCTTGCTTCATATAGTGTATTGTTCTACTATCATATAGTTGACTTCTTTTTTTTTTTTTAAGATTTTATTTATTTATTTGACAGAGAGAGAGATAGCAAGAGCAGGAACACAAGCAGGGGGAGTGGGAGAGGGAGAAGCAGGCTTCCTGCTGAGGAGGGAGCCCGATGTGGGGCTCGATTCCAAGACCCTGGGATCATGACCTGAGCCGAAGGCAGATGCTTAATGACTGAGCCATGCAGGCGCCTCCATATAGTTGACTTTTATATGGGAGCTTTCAGGAATGTTTTGTACACACGTTGAGGAAATGCATCTAGCTTCATTTGAGTGATTAAAATAATTGTTTATTTGTGGATAGTGATTGGAAATGAGTTGGAAAAGGACATGAAGGAAAAAATGAAAGGGTTTAAGATATTTGGCTCTGAGGCAGAAAATAGAAATGTTCCAGGGTAAAGTATATGTTTTGATGATGTTTTCAAATATAGGAGTTTGTGAAGATTTTGCAAATAATTTATCGTTTTACTATCTATGTATGGATCGACATAGATTCTACCTTTATCTATCTACAGCGTACCAATGCTTTCTCCTTAGGAACTGAAAATAAACTAGCTAGAGAGCAGTTTATGTCTGAAGGGATAATAATCTGGGGCCAACCGAAAATAAACATTTAACCATGATTTTTTTTTTTTTTAAGCACCATGCTCAAATGAGCCAATTTTGTTCTTGCGATCATGGTATCTTCCCTGCCGGATAAATATCCAATTTCATTTTTTTTTTTTTTTTGAGAGGGAGAGAGAGAGCGTGCAAGGGGAGTAGAGGGGTACAGGAAAAGGGAGAGAGAGAGAATCTCAAGCAGGCTCCACACTGAGTGCAGAGCCCACCCCAAAGCTCGATCTCACAACCCTGAGATCATGACCTGAGCTGAAATCAAGAGTCAGTCGCTTAACCGATTGAGCCACCCCAGGCGCCCCTATCCAATTTCATTCTTAACTGAAAAAAGTTGTCATTGGGAAATGGTAGGAACTATAGCCCAATCCAGCTGAACATCAAAGCTCTAAATTATTCCACAGGAGACCATCGGTGGCCACACAAACTACTATCAGGGAAAAGAAGAGATTTTAACTGTGCAACTGAACAACCTTTAATTCACAGGTATTAATTCTGTAATGGAGAGTTCTCTCAAGCTTCTTATCTGGAGTGACACATATCTTTGGAGAGAATTTATTAAATGAAGATTTTCATGAAGGAAATTTTGATTCTGGTCCTGAGCCGAACTCTAGGAATGTGTCTTAGTCTTACAGAAGAGCATTTCGCTGCCAGAAATCTTTCCTTGGTTGGTGCTAATCTTCATATTAGTCTAGAGAAATCCAGTGCTTTTTACCTTGAAAGCCTGAGCTTTACAACACTATTCATTTGATTGCATCAACTGACTCCAGAAGCAAAACCTAATAACTTTAACATTTCTGGATTATTGCGAGGCAGGCTAGTTTCTTGTCTGAAAGCATAGTTAGCTGTTGAATTTGAATTATGTTTTACCATATATTAGTTGTGTTGCAATGGTCAAGTCATTTAATTTTCTTTGTTTCAGTTCCCTCGTTCATAAAATAAGAATAATAAAATTTATCAGGTTATTGCGAATGTTAACATTAGCTAACATTTAGTGAATGCTTTCTAGGTGCCAGGAATTTTTCTAAATGCTTTTTATATATTCTTACAATGCATTTTTGAAGTAGGTTCTATTATTATAGTTTAGTTATATTAGGTAATTTTCCCCAAATCACACAATTATTAAATTGTGGAGCTGAGGTTTGAACCCAGGAATCTGGATTCCAGAATCTATACTCTTAACCACCAAGTGAGATGCTTTGCATAAGAGAACATGCCAAGGTCTCAGGACAGTATCTAGTACACAACAGAACTCAGTAAGTCAGCTATTGAGATTTTTATTAGAAAGATCTAAAACACCTGCAATCCTGCTAAGATGAGGTAGGAAATGGACAATATTTCTTAATTTATTTTCTCATAAGAGAAACAATAGTGAACACTAACTATAAATTAATTTAAATTTAATTTAAAATTATACCCTTAATATAACAAATATTAATTTATTGATAGCAAACAGGATCGGTTGCCAATATTTTTCATCTCTACTTAGAAATATTATTTGAAGCTATATTTCTTTGTATAGACATAGAGGCACAGTTTTAGAAATATGCCCTTCGAGAGTTTTTCAATAGTATAGTTTAACAAAAGCATAAACACTAGTAATTTAATAAAATCTTCCAAATTCAACATCCTATTAGTTGTATATTTAAACAAAGGGAGCACTTATA
Organism: Phoca vitulina; assembly: GCF_004348235.1. Taxonomy (NCBI): domain Eukaryota; kingdom Metazoa; phylum Chordata; class Mammalia; order Carnivora; family Phocidae; genus Phoca; species Phoca vitulina. The sequence continues at coordinate 10,014,795 of NW_022589711.1, forward strand.
TCATAATTTGAGTGCTTAGAATTAAACTCTATTTCTTTATTTATCTAATTTTGGTGATTCTGAACACTTCTATTGAAGGTATTTGCTCTGATATGGTCTTTGCAAGGTATCTTAATCCACAAAAATTTAGAAACACTAATATACATGATTGGAACATGGTGAGTCATGCTGATTTAATTTATGTTGTTTGGGCATAGTTAAGTTTTAGTCTCACGTGGTTTCACGAAGGAGATCTGATCCAAGGTTCAGTTTAAAGGACCCATGGGCAAGGTTTGGCAGTGTGGAAACAAACAAAAAATTTTTCAGGCAAGATTCATAAGTAGAATCAAAGTGAGAGAACAAGGATATGAGATCACAATACATAAGACAGGGATGAACTTTTGAGCTCAGAGAGAGAGACAAGAGACTTTCTGTAAATAGCACTAAAACACTGGATAACATCTTTTCCTGATTCAGAGAATGATAACAATTCTGATTTTGTGACTAGGAAGTAGGATGATATGATGATCTTTATCATCTGGAAGAAGACAAGAGAAACTGTGCTTAGCCAAATGCTAAGGACTATGCATAAAGACAGAAATTCATATCTTACAGCCTCAGGAAGTAACTTGATTACTCTAAGTTTCAGCCATTTGATTAATTAATAGTGAATGCAGTATGTAACCAAGGGCATGTCTCTAATTTTAACTAAGGTGATGAAGAAGAAAACTTTCATAACTTTGATATTCATTAGTTAATGTATTCATTATACAAATGTCTGGTAAGAGCATATTATCAGCCAGCTAATGTGCTGGGCACTGGGAGTACAAAGATCAATAGCGGACCCTTGCAGCCCTTTACTAGCTCACAATTAGGTAATGAACAAGTGGATTTTCTCTTGTCTAAGTTATTATGTGGAATTTTATCCAGATCCAAAGGACAATGATTTTATGCCCAAAGAAATCCTTCAAAAGCTTTCTAGTAACAAAGAATCAAAGATAGTCATACTAATGGGCACAACCGATTGGGTGGTGACCACATGGCTGTTCTGCAAGATACCATTTTTGTTCAACTCGAGTCCTCTTGGTATTTCTTTTTCCCTTAGTACATGCCACTCAGAAAATTAAACTCCTCTAGAAAGCTTCAGATTGCCTAAATGAAAGTTAACTTGTCATCTGGATCCTAATGGTTAAACGTAATGGCACTATTTGCTGAATTTTTCAAATACGCTATGAAGTGACGTGGCTACAGAGACTCCTAAATAGGACTCTTGTCTCTTCTCAGTCTAACGGGAGCTCCTATGGCAAGGTATAAATAATCCTCAGAATACTTTATATAGGCATGCGAGGAATAAATATGATTAAATTCATTTTTGCATGAAAGGCAGGAGCTCAAATAAATAGATAAAAGTCACACACTAATTAAAACACAGATTTACGTTTATGGCTTACTCTAGCAACATAATGGATAAACTTGAAATGTATTAAAGTAGACCTTTCAAGTAGAGGTTTGATAATAACTCTTTGCAGAGTTTGAACAAGTTTAATAGTCTTTTTATAACTTGCACAGAAAAGCAGAAATGAATATTAAATTATATATTTAGAAACTCATGTCTGCTTTAAAAATTAGACATGTGCATCATGAATGTGCAATTATATTAACATCAGCTGATTATTACTAGAGTGCATATTTTACATTTCTGCTATAATGCAAGAAATAGATTTAACTGATCTAGGAAAAGCTGGACAAATCTCTTCAGAGCATATTAGATTTTTCATAAGAATGCTTCGGAAAGATAGGCTGCTGCAGAGGCTGCTGGTGGCCCAAACCGTCCTTCCCAGGCTTTATGTGCAGACTGCCGGCTCTCCACTAGAGGGAGATCATTAGGAAATGCAGTGACGGTGGAATCCTCTTTTCCATAGAATCAGCACTGGGTGTTATACACAATGAATCGTGGATCACTACATCAAACACTAATGATGCACTGTATGGTGACTAACATAATATAATAAAATAAAATTTAAAAAAAAGAATCAGGCTTTTCTCCCTCCCTACTCATACATGTTTGTAAGTAGAAAGAAGCAAATAAAAAAAAAAAATTCTACCTACATATATCAAAACATACTTAAGAATGAATTCTTAGGCAATGATTAACCATATTTTGTAATCATGAACACTGAAGAGACTCTTCTAGGAGGCTGTTCCTCTTTCTCTACTAGTTATAAGAACATTTCAGGAACTAGTGTTGGATCATATTTCCTACAGATCTCTAAGAATTTTAAAGAGAATGTGCGGAGTAATTCACTAAAATTATGGAACAGTTTGATGTCTACCTTTAATAATCTCTGTAGCTGCTAATAACATTAATAGACATTATTTTTAAAAATCATATTTATTTAGTATTAATGTTCATTGGAAAGTGTAGTTAATAATTTTGAGGACCAGAGGAATTGATGTGTATTAAAGCATAGAAGGAATTCTAGACAATCGTCTGATTGAGAAGTCAGAGGCACAATTCTTTGTGAATAAATACTAGTTTAAAAAAGGCAGTAGCCCTTAATTTTAAGCATAAGACTTTCATTTTAGAAATTCTAGTATTTTAATATAAACCTAAAATTCAGTGATTAAATATAAACAGTGCTGTTTCTAGGTTATTTCCTGGGAATTCAAAACTATTCAAATTTCTAAATTTTATAGAAGCAGGTTTCCAAACCTTTAATGATGTGATTATTAAAATATAATAACCCTAACTAATTCTTCTTTCTCTCAAAGTAAGTGACACGGATTATTTCAGCCTGCTCCTTCTTTCCCTCTTTCCATTCTGCCACGTTCCTGTCTTCTACCCCTCCTTCCTTTTCTTCTTCCTCCTCCCATTGTCCCTTCTTTCTTTTCTTTGTTTCTTTTCTGTAATGATCATGTGGAAGTGGATGCTAAAGTAGGCTGTTGGTTTTTCAAATTTGAGTGACTAATGACAAAAAAATGGGGTAATTTTTATAAAAAACTGTATATTTTGTTGGAGAAAAAAAAAGTGTAATAGAGTTTGAGTAACCCAACTCATTTTAATCCACCTCAGGCAGTATCGATAACTGTGTTTATGAAGTGTTGAAATACTGCTGAAACACGTCTTTCTTAAGACTTGTTAATTAAGTGGACATTTTTGTGATTTCCTGGTACCAAGGGTATCCCCATTTACATATGTTTAAAACTTATTTATTGTGATTGTTGGTGGGAGTTCAACGATTTTGGAGAGGAAAAAGATTCTGTTGCCTTCTGTCATGGCAAACAAAAGCATCACAATACTAAACTCAACTAGTGTTCATGACTGTTGTGTTCAATTTCACACTAAATTTGGTCTCTTTCTCATGGGGCAAGACTTTAATTCTGCCAGTTATATGATATGGGAGAGCACTCTGTCACTATAATATCTGCCATGTGATCCATGTATAACAGAATGACTTTTAAATTGATTTAGAATTATCCATTCTAAGCATCCACTATCTTGTTAAATTGGATGAGATTAAATTTTCTCATAAAAATTAGGCAAAGCTTAACCTATTATCTTTAGGCTACATTGGACTGTAACTTTGGTCAGAGAAAATACCAGAATGTAGAATGACTTAAAGCTTATTTTATCTAATAAGCCATATAGAAGTTAAATTGTAGTTCTTTGAGTTCACGTTTTTTCAAAATATACAAATTCTTAACAATGTTGTGAAAATAATACAAGGTTACATTGTATATTCTGGATTGTTAGGTTTAATTACTTATGAAATAAACACAGTGAGCACATTGTGAAAAGGGTCACAGGAAAGGTAAGATGGATGCCTTTAACTCCAATTAACTCGATTTACTTAAAAACAAAGGATCTTTCTTTTGCCATCAGCAGAAGACTCAATATTCTGAACAAGTTTGGATATTTAATAGTTGTAAATTTTATCTTCATTCCTTTGTGGAGAAAAGTTATTTGGCTTATAATTATTAATGATCAATTGTTAATGAAAACTAATCATACTGTATTCTTATTTTTAAAAATGCTTATAATATAAAATTAACTCTTTGAATCCCTTAGATTGATATGTATATCTTTGTGGTACATTTTTGCGATGATATATTTTATCCACTTAATAAACTTAAGGGGAACACAATTGAGAAGTCAATTTGTCAAAACTGAGAAAAATTAGAGTGAAAGAATTTAAGTATATAAATGGATATGAACCATAGTAGGATTCATTTATTTTCCAAAATAAAATTTTAGGAAAATATTTATTCATCACTTTTAATGAAGTTGATTTTATTTTTAACATACTCAGTTTCTTTTATAAAAGGCAAAATGTATTAATTACCAGTTAGCAAAAGAGAACAGATATCCTGATGAAGAAATCTAAATTCCTTTTTAAAATTTACCACAAATTGTTTAAAGTTCTTTCTTCCTCTCTTTCTCTCTTTTTCTTTCTTTCTTTCTTTCTTTCCTTCTTTCTTTCTTTCTTCTTTCTTTCTCTTTTTCTTTCTTTTCCTTCCTTCCTTCCTTCCTCCCTCCCTCCCTCCCTTCCTTCTCTCCCTCCTTCCTTTTTAATTAGTAATTTTTAATTGAAGTATAATTAACATGCAGTGTTATACCAACGTCAGGTATACAGTATGACATGACAATTCACTATCCATCTCCTAGTGCTCACTATGATAAATGTAGTCATCACCTGTTGCCAAACAACATTATTACAATCTTATTAACTGTATTGCCTATGCTATATTTTTTATCTTGGTGACTTATTTTTTAACTGGAAATATGTACTTCTTAATCCCCTTTATCTGTTTTATGCATCCCACCTGCTTATCCATCTCCCCTCTGGCAACCATGAGTTTGTTCTCTGTTTTTAAGATTCGGTTTTGTTGTTGTTTGTGTCTTTTTTTCTTTGTCCATTTGTTTTGTTTCTTAAATTCCACATATGAGTGAAATATATACCTAATGCTTGCTTTTTCACATAGAAAATTCAATCAGTAGAGACATACAGAAAGTTGTCACTGAAAATTCCTAAACCCAGTGACTGACACTGTTAGCATTAGATGAACTATTTATCTCTTATTTTCTCTCTAAAAAAATGACACTTTTCATGTTCGTGGATAAAAATGTATGCCATCTTTTTAAATAGCTCACTCATCAATTTTATTGATATACCATTATAGTCCTATCTTGTTTTATTACATTTTTCTTTATTGCACTTTTCAGATATTGTGTTTTTTTTAACAAATAGAACATTTGCGGCCCTGCGTTGAGCAAGTCTGTTGGCACCATTTTTCCAATAGCATTTGCTCACTTTGTGTCTCTGTGTCACATTTTGGTAATTTTCACAATATTTCAAACTTTTTCATTATATTATATTTGTTATGGTGGTCTGGAATCAGTGATTTATGGGGTTATCACTCTAATTGTTTTGGGGTGCCACAAACCATGACCAAATACAATGTCAAACTTAATAAACGTTGGTGTGTGTTCTGATTGCTCCATTTACCACTGTTTGCCTCCCTCCTTCTCCTCAGGCCTCCCTATTCCCTGAGATGCAACAACTTTGAAATTAGGCCAAGGAATGACCCTTCAGTGGCCTTGAAGTGTTCAAGTGAAAGGAGAAGTCATACCTCTCTCACTTTAAATCAAAAGCTAGAAATGACTCAGCTTAGTGAGGAGGGCATGTCCAAGACTGAGATAGGCTGATAGCCAGGCCTCTTGTGCCAGTTAGCCAAGCTGTGAATGCAAAGGAAATGTTCTTGAAGGAAATTAAAAGTCCTATTCCAGTGAACTCACAAATCATAACAAAGTAAAATAACCTTATTGCTGATATGGAGAAAGTTTTAATGGTCTGGATAGAAGATCAATTAAGAACATTCCCTTAAACCAAAGCCTAATCCAGAGCAAGGCCCTAACTCTCTTCAATTCTGTGAAGGCTGAGAGAACTGAGGAAGCTGCTGAAGGAAAGTCTGAAGCTAGCAGGAATTGGCTGATGAGATTTAAGGAAAAGTCATCTCCATAACATAAAAGTGCCATTGGCTGATGAGATTTAAGGAAAAGTCATCTCCATAACATAAAAGTGCCATTGGCTGATGAGATTTAAGGAAAAGTCATCTCCATAACATAAAAGTGCCAGGTGAAGGAGCAAGTGCTGATGCAGAAGCAACAGCAAGGGATCCAGAAGATCCAGCTAAGATAATTAATGCAGGTGGTTACACTAAACCACAGATTTTCAGTGTAGATGAAATAGTCTGGAAGAAGGTGTGATCTAGGACTTTCATGGTTTGAGAGAGGAAGTCAATGTCTGGCATCAAAGCTTCAAAGGACAGGCTGACTCTCTTGTTAAGGGACTAATGCAGCTGGTGAATTTAAGTTGAAGCCAATGATCATTTACTGCTCCAAAAATCTGAGGGCCTTTAAGAATGATGCTACATGTACTCTGTCTGTGCTCTGTAAATGGGACAACAAAGCCTGGATGACAGCACATCTGTTTACCACATGGTTTACTGAATATTTTAAGCCCACTGTTGAGACCTACTGCTCAGAAAAAAAATTTTTTTTCTTCCAAAATATGACTGCTCATTGCCAATGCACCCGGTCATCCAAGAGCTCTGATGGAGATGGACAATGAAATGAGTGCTGTTTTCATGACTGTTAACATGACATCCAATCTGTAGCCCATGGATCAAGGAGTAATTTCAACTTTCAAGTCTCATTATTTAAGAAATGCATTTTGTAAGACTATAGCCACCATAGATAGTGATTCCTCTGATGGATCTGGGCAAAGTCAATTGAAAACCTCCTGGAAAGGATCACCATTCTAGATGCCACTACAAATATTCATGATTCATTGGAAGAGGTAAAAATATCAATATGAGCAGAAGTTTGGAAGAAGTTGATTCCAACCCTCATGCATGACTTTGAGGGGTTCAAGACTTCAGTGGAGGAAGTAACTGCAGATGTGGTGGAAACAGCAGGAGAACTAGAGTGAGAAGTGGAGTCTGAACATGGGACTAAATTACTGCAATCTCATGATAAAATTTTAGTGAATGAGTAGTTGCTTTTTCTGGATGAGCAAAGAAAGTAGTTTCTGTAGTAGTAATGTTGTGTGTGTGTAAGGAATGAGGTAGGTATTTCAATATAATTTTTGCTCAACAAATTACAATATGAGTTAGAATTTTAAAATGTAGGCTTTGGAGTACCACACATCTTAGTTCAAGTCTTGGTTCTGCCATTCATTATCTCCATGATTTTGAGCCTACTCTCTCTGTACCTTTGTTTCCCTAACTGTAAAATGGAGCTGATGATTATCATATCTAGTTCACATGGCTCTTGGGATGGTTGAATGAAACACAGTGACACCCCATTGTAAACACTCAATAAATGATAGTTCCTGTTATTATTAGTTGTCTTGCCAGCCACGAATCCCAATGCCATTTGTCCAACAGAAAGTCTTTTGAGATTCTAATTTATAGTTAATTTTATTTCTGGATTCTCACATGTTTTATCTTTCTACTTGTCTTTTACAATAAGAATAACACATGGTTTTAGTAACTATAATTTTATGCTATGTTTAGATTTCTGAAAGATCAAGAGCTCTCTTTTTAAGAAATGATCTGTAGGTTATTTTCTCATTATATTCAAAATAATGCTGTCACATCTTCATTACATTGATATAGTCACGGCCCTATGTGTTTAGTGAGTGTCTACTATGTACCTGACAAAATTCAAGTCTGGGAAGTAGGCGAGTAAACAAAACAGACAATAATTCCTACATTTATGAAGCTCAAATTTTAGTAGGGGAGACAAAATAAACAAATATAACAATATATATGGTATTATATGGTGATAAGGAATATGGAAAAAAATAAAGTAGTGAAGTAGTTTAATTAGATCTTGCTTACAGGGTCTTCAGCTAAGCCCTGACAGACTTGAGGGAACAGACTGTGCGAGTTCGTGGGAAGAACATTCTGGGCAAGTGCTGAGGCTTTCAGGTGGGAACACTTCTGGAGTGTTTGAGGGACATTAGGAATTTCAGTGTGACTCAATCTGAGTGAATGAGGAAAAGAATAATAGCAGAAGAGTTCAAAAAGACAGAGGTCAGATAAACATCCTGCCAGTCTGGTAGGGCGAATGAGTTGAGAAGACATTGGGGGAGTTTTCGGCAAAATAAATAAATAATAATAACCTAACCTGATTTAATATGAAGGGGGTCAGCTGGTGTGCTGGGTTGAGAATAGACTGTATGGAGGCAAATATGGGTAGAGGGAAAACAGTGGAAAGGTACCCACATTGTCCTACATGAGAGATGATGGCCGTTTGGGTCAGTGTGGTAGAGATGGGGGAAGTATATAAATTCTTACGTATGTGTGAAGGATTTGTCTTGTTTTGTTTTGAATGTTGGGAATAAGAATGAGATTAGAGTTAAAGATAATTTCAGAGGTTTCTGTCTTCAGCATCAAAAATAATAGACTGCTGCTTACTGAGATGGGGAACACTCAGAAGAGTAGGTTTGCTGGGGAATGGAAGTTCAAAGTTTTGTTTTTACTGGATATTGAATTTTTAGAGCCGGTTAGACATCCAAGTAGAGAAAATTATTAAAATGAAATTTAGAATGTTATGATTGTTTGGTTGTGGAAGGCAGTAACAGAGGCAGAAATCAATGATCAGTGCTTATCTAGCATAATTAAAACCCAGAGTGAATAATGTTTTAATACCCTACTCCTCAACATGACAAAATTATTTTAAGTCATAATCATGATAATGAGTAATTATCATTATTTTCTTGATTCATTCTTTAGCTGTAAAATGAAAGTTAATAATTAAAATAATTAATTTCAAATATAAGATGCTAATCAAATTGAGTAAAATATTTCATGTATAAACTGAAATTTACTCTTGCCAAACAAATGCACTTTGCAGTTCACTCTTTAGCAGTTTTAAATTTTAAACACACACACACACGCACTCCAATATCTATTCTATCATATAGAATGGGAACTCAAGTAACTCACGTTCTGTTTCTTTACCTTTACAATCAAGATGCTATCAACTTTAAATGCAAGAATATATGATACCACAAGTTTTGGAGACACAAATCTCAAAGGGAGTTCAAAATGATTCTGAACCTTAAGAATTTACTCTGGAAATGAATGTCTGTGACTGAGTCCACATGGGTCAATGGCTGACTATATAACTTGGGAATTCTCTTAATTAATTTTCATGTAAAATATACCATTTTATAAAATATAGACAATAATTGTGCTAATTTGAAAATTTCATTAAAACTTGACAGTAAGCACAACTGCCTACAGCTTACACCAATAAGATATTCTTTTTAAAAGAATTTATTTATTTGAAAGAGAGTATGAGTGGGGGGGAGGGGCAGAGGGAGAGGGAGAAGCAGGCTCCCCGCTGAGCAGAGAGCCTGCCCCGCCTTGAGGCTTAATCCCAGGACTCTGAGATCATGACCTGAGTGGAAGTCAGACAACCAAATGAGCCACCCAGGCGCCTGCCCCCCGATAAGACATATTTTATGGGAAAAATATTTTATCATTGATATTGTTTAGAACTGATAGTACATGAAAATAAAAAGGAGACTAAATTTAAATCAGTTTTATCATCATTTAAAATTTTTCTACAGTGTATATCCCTTTATTGTCTGTCCACAGGCAGATACTCCTATTACTATGCCCTTAGTATGCCACTCTCAGAGATGGACATCCATGGTTCTATTTTGGGTAGCTTTCTTAAAATTGAAAGTGCCTCAAATAAAATACAAAATATAAACTGAAACAGGAAATGGAAGCTACATTTTCAGCCAGATCCCCAGATAAATCCTATATACAGTCAAGGCCCGAAATCCACTGGATTTAAGGTTGAACAGAACAAGAAAGCAGAGAAGAAAGGATCTGAGTGAAATGAGGACAGCTAGAAGAATCCTAGGGCAATAATCATACTTCCCTGAAGTGAGGCTTGACTATCTGATTTGCTTTGGCTAATAAATGTAAGTAGAAGTGAGATGGGTCACTTCTGGGCTATAGCTTTAAGGGCTGGATGTGTGTCACCAAATTCTCCTTTTTTCCTGCCATAATGACTGACAGTGCAACACAGAGAAGTTTTTCCATCAGCTTGGGGCCTGAAGTGCAATGATGTAGAGAAGAACCAGGCTTATGTAAGTGAGGAATAAACAAGCTTGTTAGAAACCACAGAGATTTGGGGGTTGTTTATTCCTACAGCATAATCCAACACTTTATGGCTGATATAAATTACTTTAAGAAGGATGGAGTAAGAAAAAAATTGCAAATTTAAAGTAAAGTTCAAATAAGGTAAAGAAGATGGAAGAATGTCTAATGAATTTGTCAGTGAGAAGGTCAATGGTGCATTAGCAAGAGCAATTTCAGCACAGTGGTGGGAGTAAAAGTCAGAAAGATTAATTATCCTGCAAATCATCAGTACTCCACGGACATTCTTTGATATGCAAACAGCAAAGAACCTCCAGGTCTCATCTTGTTCATTGCATGTGACAGTTCAAATTAGAAGTCGGTGAATTTGAATTATCAAGCTACATCTTCTAGAGAAAATTAAAAAATATTGATATTGCCAAAATTATTACTTTAAGTGCTCAAGATCAATCAGCTTTTATTGTTTATCAACATTATGAAGAATACTTAGTTTTAAACAATAATGTTCTTTAAAGAAATGTTTATCTCAAAATTTGTTAAACTATGAATGTGATTTTGGGGGTAGCAGGGGAGGAACTCCAGACTAAGCAAATATGAAGAAATGAACATGGCAGAGGGGTATCTCCAAAGGGCTCTTTTTTGGATGGGGAACCATAGATTAGCATGTTTCATTGATGGACTCATTCAAACAACAAATTGGAAGTACCCATCATAAACAAGTCATTCTGAGATATACTGAGGTATTCAATGGAGAATGATCATAAATACTCCCTCCAACTTTACAGGGCTCACAGTCAAGTGAATTTCATGCAAAATTATTATTAACATTTTAAAGTTCAAATGTAGAATTTCAATGTCATCTGTTTTATATGTGTTGTGATAATTTAAAAACATGTGGGAAAATATTTTGGTACTCCTTCCTTTGAGAGGTGCTGCTTAATGTTCTTCCCTTTGACTTGAGCTGGATTAGTTATATATTGGCTACAAATAGAATACATAGGAAGTGATGGGTGACTTCAGAGACCAGGGGCTTAAAAAACATTGTAGCTTCCTTCTTGCTCTGTATCTCTTGGAAAACACACACTGGAGAAGCTAGCTGCCATGTAGTAAACATACTCAAGCAGTTTTATGGAGAGTTCATGTGGCACGGACCTGAGGCTTCCAGTAATGGCCATGTGAGTGAGCCATCTTCGAAAACAAACCTTAAGCCCTGGTCAAGCTGTCAGGTGACTGAAGCCCCCACTGACGTCTTGATTGCAACCTCATGTGAAAACCTGACCCAGAACCATACTGCTAAGTTGCTCCTGAATTCCTTACCTTCAGAAACTGCGCAAGAAATAAATAGTTGTTATTTAAAGCAGCTAAGTTTTAGACTCTTAACTATAGAGAATGAACTGCTGGTTACCAGAGGGGAAGTGGGTGGGGGGATGGGTTAAACAGGTGTTGGGGATTAAGAAAGGCACTTTTGATGAGCACCAGGCAATGCATGGAAGTGTTGAGTCACTAATTCTACACCTGCAACTAAAATTACAATTCATGTTAACTAATGAATTTAAATGAAAATTTGAAATAAAATAAAATAAAACATAAAAAAAGAAATTTTAAAAAATAAAGCAGTTAAGTTTGGGGATGATTTGTTGTAAGCAATAGAGAACTAATGCATTTATCTATTTACTAATGTGTTGCACAATATAGGATTTCTCTTTCTCCCTCTTGAACACACTCTGTATTACTACCAACATAACACAATTAATTCCCTATTCTTTCAAAAATTTTCACATAATATGTATTTCACATAATTACATAAAATATAATAATATATTTCCATTTTGCATACTCTCCAACAAAGACTTACTTTACAATAATTTGTTCTTTAATTAAACTCTAAAAAAATACTTTTTTCTCTAAGACAATAAAGTTGCTTCAAAATTTATGCCTCAAATAATATTTTTTGGGGTGGGGAGAAAAGCATCCCAATTTAATGGAGGAAATGCTATTATAGTAAAATGATGTGTTTTGTTTCTAGAATCTTTTTGATTGGAAAAAATATAATTACAACCTTAGGAACAAAATAGGAAACTTGAATTTTTGCTTTGACTGGAGAAATAAGCTGGAGAATTACATCTAATGCTAATTATGTACATTTATAATTACATTCACCTTGCATATGTATAGTAAGAGTAGCCTCGGTCTCGGAACTAGAAAAAGGTGGGTTTGAATCTAGATAGCCTGCCATATTTTATGCATTAGGCAAGATGGTAGATCCCTTCTCTTTTACACTTATTCCTTTTAAGCTTTCACAAAAGCCTAAGAAATCTCTGCCCTGCTCACACCCTCACAAGGACTTTACTGAGCATCTTGAATAGCTAGAAGGTCTATAAGTCTCTCAAGCTTCACAGAAAATTTTGTAGGCACATGGCTGTATATATTTTTCTAGGACATGGGAAGTTCATAGAGTTCATCTGGTTGTCAAAAAAAGTGAAACATCAATGTATACAAAGAATTGTTCCAATTTATGTGTTATTCATAACATCCTAAGGTTTTATGAAGATGTGTCATGATCATCTTTTTAGATGAGCAAAGGGATAGACAAGGGAAGGCTGAGCAGGCAGAATCTTGTCTTTAAAGAAAATATTCTCTCTCTTAAATATATTGTATATATTAGAGATACATATTAATATACAAATATTTATAACAGTGAAGATATAGATGTGTATATAAAATTCAATATATAAGGTTCCATTCAATGAGGTTTAAATTGCTAAAAACAGTTTCGAAACCACCATCTATGTCATATGGCTATGCAGGATTCTCAGTGGCATTTGCCTTGAGGTGTGAAGAGTGTGGCAGTTAAAAAAATGGTATCTGCATGGATTTTTATGATTAGATGGTTACCTCCAAAATCAGATTGGTTGTCATAGCCAGCAGAAAGCATTTCACATGCCCTAGGAAAACAGCTGTTACATGTTACATGTTTAAAAAAAACAACAACAAACAACTAAAGTGGCAAAGGATTCCCTGAGATAGCAAAATTCATTAAAGTAACCTTACGGCTGTCCTTTTGCTCTTGTTTATTCAATGTCTAGCCACTCAGTTTAATACTTACCACATGGATTCTGATTTCTGGCATCTCTTTGGAGTTATTCTTAGTGCTTCCTGCCTTGGTACCCATGCTCTCAGAGAGTGGCCCAACTTTTAAAAAATAATCAAGCATTCTTATTGTGAACCTGATACAGTTCTAGAGTTCAATCTTGCCCATAACCAGCATGCTAGGACTCAACAGATATTTTTAGCAGAAATGATATTTGGGCATCTGGCTGACTCAGTTGGTAGAGCATGTGACTCTTGATCTTGGGGGTCATGAGTTCAAGCCCAAAGTTGGGTGTACAGATTACTTAAAAAAATATTTAAAAAGAGAAAAGACATTTTATAGCAGGCTGAACAGTTGAGAGTTATTCCAACAATCAAAGAAAGAGACGACGGTGTCTTAGATCAAGGAGGAGTGGAAGTAGAAAGTGGTTGGATTATGTATGTATTCTGAGGGTAAAGCCACATTTGTTAATGCACTGAATGAAAGAGACAGAAGCAGACACACACTCACACACACACACACACACAGAATCAAAAATGATTTCAAAGTTTTTTGTTATGGTTTGGGTTTTTTTGTTTGTTTTCCTTTGTATTTTGTTCTTTCTTCTGAGCAACTGGAAGACAGGCGTGGCCACTGAATGAGTTGGGAAAGATATTCTATAATTTGTTCACAATCTTTCAATTCATATGTATGTATATGTACGTGTTTCATTTCTTATACAAATTGTAGCATCCTAAAACAATGCCTGGGATCATGTTTTTTTTCTTTTTAAGTGTATCTTGGAGTTTCCCCCTAATTTTTGCAGGTAGATGTATCCAGTTCTTTTTAATGGCCACACAGCATTAAATATACACTATAGGCCTAATTTATGTATTTACCACTTTTAATACAGTAGTTTTTAACCCTTTATCTTAGATATACTTTTTGGTTTTATTTCCAGTTTTTTACAACCACAAAAAATCCTGTGATGAACACTCATGTACAAACATCTTTGCACATATGTGGAAAGCATCTGCAGGATGAATACCTAGAATCAGAAATTCTAGGTCAAGGTTGTGTTCATTTTCAATTTGCATAAATATTGCACTTTGGCTATGTTCATTAATACTCCCAGAAGCAATATGGAAGATCCTATTTTCCCACACCGGAACAAGATACCATCATTTCCCTTTAAATATATGCATTATGCCTGATTCTGATTTAAAAAGGCATATAGTCTTAGATTCAGGACATGATCTAAAAAAGATTGCAAGCTCATTTTTCTTTAATTTCTTTTCTTTTAATTTGTTTAATTATTTATATAATCTCTACACCCAGTGTGGGGCTTGAACTCACAACCCCAAGATCAAAAGTTGCATGCTCCTCCTACTGAGCCAGCCAGGTGCCCCATTTTTCTTTAATTTCTAAAGAAGAAGAAAAAAGAATACAGAAAATATAATTTTTAGGCAAAGTAAAGGAATAGATATAGCAACTGTGAAACTGACGTGCAGGGTTGATTATATGTATAATCTGAAGATCTTATATGGATATATGAATATACATTTCAATTGTGCACCCCTTCATAATTTATCTAAGTAAGTGATTTGGGTAGAATAACTCAGTATGTAACCTTAGTATTCCAACAGAAGAATTTTAACTCCCACTTCAGGCTTAAGGACAAATGCATAGTACTGGATATTTTCATTCTAAAGATTCCACCAACTTCCTAACTTCAGAGTATAATGTATAGCTAAAATATAACTTACTTGAAGTGAATTCGAGATATTTGTATATTTTCTACATGTTTGTGCTTTATGTATATATGTTTGGCAATTGGAAGAATTCATTCACAATTATCTATTCTCCCTGATTCATTCTTCTTTTACTGTGGTGGGTTATTCTACTCCTCAAGGTGAGAGACTGAGATAAATTGGGCAAGAAGGAATTTTTTTTCTTTTTTTTTTAAAAGATTTTATTTATTTATTTGAGAGAGAGAGGGAGAGCACACAAGTGGGGGAGGGGCAAAGATCAAGGGTCAAGCAGACTTCCTGCTGAGTGGGGAGCCTAATATGGAGTTCAATACCAGGACCCCAAGATCATGACCTGAGCTGGAGTCAGACGCTTAACTGACTGAGCAACCCAGGTGCCCCAAGAAGGAATTTTCTTATAAATGTAAATCTAGTGCTTTATATTTTTCAGGAGTGCAATACAGTCTGAAACCAAAGTCATATTAAAATTTTCCATCTGATTTATAGAAGATCAGGTCTTATAGAAATCAGTGAGTTAATTATTACAAAATTGTTAATTAAATGTCTTATAAAGTGATACAAGAGGGAAAAGTGTTCTTACTTTCCTTTCATCTAGTTTCAAGATGCCTTGTTAGTATTAGTTTACCCTTGAACTCTTGAAGGTATTTTATTTTAATTAAATCTATGATATATTTGTTAAATAAGGATTGTTAAAAGTATGTGAAAACGGTAATTCTCACTAAGAGTGATACAGAGTTTCTTTTCTCCTGATGACTGACTACCTAGATCTAATAAAAATATTTTTAAAAATTTTAGGTCGTCGGGGTGCCTGGGTGGCTCAGTCAGTTAAGCACCTGCCTTCGGCTCAGGTTATGATCCCAAGGTCCTGGAATGGGGCCCCACATTGGGCTTCCTGCTCAGCGGGGAGCCTGCTTCTCCCTCTCCCTGTGCCCCTCCCCCGCTTGTGTTCTCTCTCTCAAATAAATGAGTGAAATCTTTAAAAAAACAAAAATAAAAATTTTAGGTCACCATCTAAAGGAACACTGATGGTATTTAGATTGATTATTCATATAAATATTTATATGAATAATCTACAAATTTTTATTATCATTTTAGTATCATACTAGGTGCTGTAAGTAGAACAGATGAGTATAGAAAGTATCGTCTTTGATCTCAAAGACCTTGTATTTATTTTGAAGAAGTAAAAATTATATTAAAAAGGCATAGACTTGACTGCTTTACTCTGTAGTATAGGCTCCTAGTGGACTGGGATCCTTGACTCCCTTTCAGAGCCTTACCTAGCAGATCTTGGAGCTGGTTGTTACCACTGTGTTCCTGCTTCTACTGCCATTCTCAAGTTTGTCTGGGCTCTCAGTGGAAGAGGAGAGCTTGCCTTTGAAGACATTGCATCATCTCCTGCTCCTACCCACAACTTATCAGTGCTCAGGATCCAGGCAACCTTAAGGCTTTGGAGAAGGTAAACATGGACTCTCCTTAAAGGAAAATTGAACAATTGTATCATGAATATGTTTGAGTTCTGACAATCCAGAAAACAATGGCCAGAATGGGAAAAGAACACATTTTGCAGGAAAAAAAACAAAAAACAAAAAAACGAGTTTTGAGTTTGACACTATAGGATGTGAAGGACTTAGAGCAATTACAAGCATGGCAGACGGTAGGGATTCACAATGCTTTGTTCCCTTATTTCTTTACAAAAGACAATTTAGATAAAGAAATATTTCGTTTTTGTTCTAAACGTGAAGGTCAGTTTCCCATTACTGGTCTTTGAAAGTTGATCTTAATTAACAAATCTTACCCTAAAGAACTGAAATATGGATGTAATAGACATTAATAAGAAGAGACACAATCAATAATAAAAACATGGCATATTGTAGAAATCAGCTATGAGAGTCTACATAAGGGCATATTTATAAACATATATACAAAGTCTTGTAAGAATTTTAAAAAGTGAAGCAAACTCACAAGTAGGTAATTTCTATTTCTTTCTTTATTTAATTTCTTTTTTTTTTTTTTTTTTACGATTTTATTTATTTGACAGAGAGAGACACAGCGAGAGAGGGAACACAAGCAGGGAGAGTGGGAGAGGGAGAAGCAGACTCCCCGCTGAGCAGGGAGCCTCCTGTGGGGCTCCATCCTAGGACCCTGGGACCATGACCTGAGCCGAAGGCAGACGCTTAATGACTGAGCCACCCAGGCGCCCAGTAGGTAATTTCTAACTCATTCATTTATTTTTAGAGAAACATCTCATTTATAAAGTATGGGCATATCTAAATAGAAAATCTGGATTCTTCATGGATTTCCAGTTTCAAAAATTGCTATTGATTCGGAGAATAGATTGTCACTGAAAGGTGAAAGTATGCTTTGTTTCAAGTAATACAGTTCATGTGTTCATCAAAAACAACACAAAGTAAGAAAGTGCTGAACAAAAATCTGATAATTGTGGGACATGTGGTGCTTTGTTTATGGAAAACTAACCTATTTCCACTTGTGATGTTAGTATTGTAGAATTAAATTGACTAAATTGAGAAAAAGTACTGTTAAACAAAAATGTACCTTGGAATCTACTACTAATTCATTTTTAGACATTTCTTTTCTCATATTCTTCTAAATCCTTCATATTCTACTTCATATGTTATTACATAACCACCAGTCAGAAGAGATAAACTACTTGAATTCAGATTTTTCTTGATCCTGATTAGTCTGCGGAATAAAGGATAGCTCTACTTGAAACTCTTCTACTAAAATATTTTTGCTGTTTTCATTTAGAAATCCCTAATAAAGAATGATAAATTAATTTGCATACTATCCAGAGAGCAGAGGCCAGTTGTCTCCCCCCTCAGTATACTTAGAAGAGTTAGTTACTACAGAGAGGTGAAGACAATGAAGTTAGAAAAAAATGGTTTGATGACCGAGAACTAAAAAGAATGTCTGTTCATTCTCATATTCTTTTGTGACAACACAGATGAGATTTATAGGCTGAAAAATGACCCATGTGTTGGCTCACTTTCCAATCTTACAGGCTTTTACAATTGTGGACAGGTTAACATGGAAATTCCTTACTTTTTGCTGTCCTTCTGTTGAATTGGGGTTCCAAATGTGGCTTTATTAGAGACAGTAATCCTTGTACAGAATTCGAATAGCTTGACAATAGTATTATATTCTAAGAGGAATTTTGGGAGCAATTCTTCCAACACTGGGTTCTCATTGCCATTGTCTTGCTGTGACCATGCTGATGACATGATATATTAGGCATGCTAAAAAAGAACCATGATATTGACATATGGGAGGAATATTCTCAGGGGTTGTCTGTCTCAGTGTAGATTATTTACCCTTAAAGCAAAACACACATGGTCTTGGCCTATGCCTGTTAAGCATTTACTGAATCTAGACGACAAAGGTTACACCCAGTGGGAATAAATTTCTAAACTATGTAGCATGACTATATATAAGAAACAGATGAAATATTTTATGTGGCCTTAGAGCAGATTACACAATGTTCCATATAGTTGCTAATATATAGTAAACCAGAAAAAAAATATTACATTTGAAAGAATAACTTTTTAGAAGGGCACAGAGAGTCCTTTGGCTTCCTTTTGAATTAACTAACTGATTTTTTTCATATTTATTTCTCTTTGTTTCATACTTTTTTCATATTGTCATTGTCCAAAATGGCAACCATAAACAAACATACAAAAAAAGGTCTGGTCTCCCAATTTTCTGCCTCCATAGAAGTTCTCAAACAATCACTGTGAAATTTCCCCCTGATCATGGACAATCAACATCTTACATTTTTTCTATATAGATGGTTATGCATCACAGGAAAACAATGAGGATATTTCCTTATAATATGAGCTAATTTTCTTGTTTACAGGACAGAAAGAAAACACAAACATAAGTCTTGCTTTCTCTTCCCAACACTCATCTTTCTCTTAACTTTAAAAAAGATTGACATTTTCATTAAAAATACTCATACACATACGAAGAAAACGTCCTTTTTCTGCCTCTATATTGTTTTGTTCTTTTCAAGGTACACTTGCACTTTTTTTTTTTTTTTTTGCTTTAGATTCAATTAAATAAATGAAGCACTCAGCACCCATCACTGTCTTATATGTTGGATACATATAAGGCTCAGTTGTTAAGCATCTGCCTTCGGCTCAGGTCATGATCCCAGGGTCCTGGGATCGAGCCCCGCATCGGGCTCCCTGCTCGGCGGGAAGCCTGCTTCTCCCTCTCCCATTCCCCCTGCTTGTGTTCCCTCTCTCGCTGTGTCTCTCTCTGTCAAATAAATAAAATCTTTAAAAAAAAAAAATAAGACCTAACCTTATCCCAGAGGTGCAACAATTAGGAAATGTAAAGGAGACAAATAAGGGACTTACAATTATGTGATATGTATTATAAACAAGTAGTACCTAAGTGCCCTGTGGAAGGCAAAACAGGATCTTCTGGAGCAAGTCAGGTGGAAGTCCCAGATGGGACGACACCGACACAGACTTGCAGAGAAAGGCCATTTTAGACAAGAAACCAGAAGGACAAAAGGGATAGAAGTTTGAAAACGTGTAACTCAGTTTCTGCCTTGGTTTCTAGCTTGGAAGAAGTTAATTTTGGACTTGTACAGATCACCATATTATAACTACTTTTGAAGAAGCTGGATATATTTTTATCATTTGATAGTGAGAATTAATAATTTCTATAATTGGGGATTATAAGTATATTTCATATAATAAAATGTGATCTAATGGAGATATGAAAGGTGAAAAATTGAAGGCACAAACTTCCAGTTACAAGATAAATAAATACTGGAGATGTAATGTAGGGCATGATGACTATACCACTGCTGTGTGGGATATATGAAAATTGTTATGAGACAACATCCTAAGAGTTCTCATCAAAAGGAAGAAGAGGTTATTCTTCCTATATTTTGTATCTATACAGATGACGGGTGTTACCTAAACTTACTGGGGCTGACTCATCACGATATACATAAGCCAAATCATTATGTCACACACCTGAATCTTATACCGTCCTGTGTGTCATTATATCTTTATAAACTGGGAAAAAGAAATACAAATAAAAAATATATTTTAAAAAATCTTAAAGGGAGGGCGCCTGGGTGGCTCAGTCGGTTAAGCGTCTGCCTTCGGCTCAGGTCATGATCCCAGGGTCCTGGGATCGAGTCCCGCGTCGGGCTCCCTGCTCCTTGGGAGCCTGCTTCTCCCTCTGCTTCTCTCTCTCTCTCTCTCTGTCTCTCATGAATAAATAAATACAATCTTTAAAAGAAAAAAAATCTTAAAGGGAAAGATGGATGTGTGGCTAAGGCAAATTTATTCTATGTTATACAGCTTTGCTGTTCCAATGTTGAGAAATAGGCACTGACGATTGGGAAATACAAAAATTGAAGACCACCACCACACACATTGAGGTACCATCATTGTTTTTAGTCTAAAGGTGATGGATAATTACTAACATTTCTTGAATGTCTATTAACTTCTGGGCACTATACTGGATACTTTAAAAACATGATTTCAGTTAACAAACAGACACTATCTTTTTGAGATAGTTATGTTACCTTTTCATAGAGAACTTATACAATTTTCCCAGTGTCATCTATTGTTGGTGTAATCAATTTAAATATAGGTCTGTCTCACCAAAATTTTATTCTTTCTTTTTTTTTTTTCCTAAACCACATTCCTATTTTTTCCACACTGCTCTCATCAAGATGGAGACAAGTGAATAGCTTAGGAAGCTAAATTTAAGGATGTAATAGCTGGCCCAAGAGCACAAGAATCAATAAAAAATTGCAGAGTGAATAAATCTTTCTTCTTGAAAGGATCCATGATATGAATTCACATGATCCTATCTAAATTAAGCCTGACTTTTGCTCAGTAAGCGGAAATAATTTATGTTAAGTGACAAATAAGAGGTGTTCACTAAGTCTTCAAACATCTATTTGAAACCATGTTCTGGGGATTGTGGGCTTTTGTGGTCATCTGATCTTTATGTATTCTGGGAAGGTCTGTAATAAAGATATTTCCTGGGTTTAAGCAGAAGGCCAGTTTGAAGGGAAGACTTCGAGATAAGACTATTGTTTGAACTCTTAATTAGCAGATGGGTCCCTTTGAAAAGAAGCTTGAGGCTTGACTGTTTTGTTCTTGAACAGAAGAGAGATTACTTCCAGGATAATCTATAATTTACAAGATTTTGAAAGCTGATTGGATAAACTGAAGGTTCAGTACCTGTGACAAAGAAGAGGGGGTGGTCCTTTTTTTGTTATCAGGCACCATGCCAATCTAGCAGATGGTTGAGGTATATATTGAAGGTGTTTGCGTATTAAACAGATAGAGTGGCTTCCAGGGGCAATGGAAGAAAGAGCTTCACCATGATTGAAACCAAAACTCTTTTTAAAATGCAGACATAGCTACTCTGGCACCTGAGAACACTTTGGAGAATTGGGATCAATATAGCTCATAAGAAAGAGGCCTAATGACATTCATGAATTAAGAGACAAATTTGGTGGCCAAGCCATGTTTGGGAACAAAGATAGCGATAAAATGGGTTATACCAATTCCCAAGGGTAGACAGTGCAAACTCTATTAGCAAATCACGATATAGTACCTATGTTATGTGAGCCACCGTAAACAAGATTTTAAATTTATAAAAATGACACGATATATGGTAACTTGAGGAAGTTACTGAACAAGAGCATGATTAACTGTAACTGAATTAATCATGAATCTGCCACCTGCCTAGAGGTTGCCTCTCCCACCAGAATCTCAGAGATCCTCACTGATTTTTTGCCTTGGAGCTTCATGTTATTCCACTTGCTTCTGTTTAAGGCTCTGATCCTCAGAGTTACTCTTTAGGGTTTTACTCTTGGCAGAGCTCTGCTAATCTGAGAATCACAAGAATCTGAAAGGAGAGAAATAGCTTCAGTATGTGTGTATTTTAAAGTTGGAGATCTGTAAATAGTATAACGTCAAGAATGGTAAATATTCCCACAATGTTGTCTAGTACGAACACAAAAAATACGTAGGGAATTTGATGTAGCAGGATTTCTAGGTAAGATTTATTTCCTTGAATCTAAATATTTTAGAAGAGTGCAGACAGTCATGTTAGGATTTAAGTTTTAAAGCATGATTCGACAAAATGTCAATAAATGCAAATGAGTTTGTAAAACAAGTTTCATGTGAACCAATATATTGCTCAGCTCACAGAGCTTGCATTTAATTGAAGCTGATCTCATTATACTCTAGGGGATGTAGTCAGAGCTTTGACCTACCTAATGTCAACACCATTATTGAATCTTTTTTCCATCAGAATGTTTATCAGTATTTGTGTGTGCCTATGTGTGTGTGTGTGTGTGTGTTTGTGTGCATGTATACACATACATATATATATATATAGTAACTGTATAAAAGTGTATGTGAATACATAATATTTCAACATTTACTCCTCAGGAATTAGTGCTTTTCATATGAAAGTGTATGATGCCAAGTAAAACACAGGTACCGTTTTCAGATGCAAAGCATGAACACTTTTGTAATCTAGATGATTTTCTTTTCTTTTCATTGTTTTCCAACCTATCAGTTTTCAGCTGAGAGACTGTGTTTCATCTGAAAGCCTGCAAATATAAGGTTATAACTCTAATCACGGTGTCATGCTTATGTGATGTGACCACAACTCAAACGACATCAGCAGGAAGTTCAGAGAGTCCAAGATTTTCAATTGCCAAGAGTAGAATCAAGCTGATTAAACATCATAAATTACAGCCATAAAACACACAGGCAAAGCAAAGATGTTATTTAACCCTTCTAGGAAGCAATCACTAGATATTCCAAACATTCTGCTTGTCAATTAGTATGAATCACTTTTAATTGTATCACATTTAAGATTAAAAAGCCAGTTATTAAAAGTATGACAGTAGCAAATTTGTGGCAATGGTTGGTTGACCCAAATAGTAAAATTTAAACAGGAGTTGGCAGGTCTTTAGTGTTTTTCTTCCACTTTGATAGAACTTTATTATCCTTGGGTCTTATTAGTGAACCAATGTCACTAACATGGATATGTATGTCCAAAGAGATAAGCACATAAAAGTTATTTGTGCTATTTTGCTCTTGATAAATTATTAGAATTATTTCACTATTTATGGTGAGTATTATTTTCAGGTTTTCTTTCAAGGAGCTTTTTACGATTCTTCTAATTAAGAATGGTTAACTATATGAGTATAAAGTTATTAGCTGTAAATTCCTAGTGGCTTGGGATAAAATCTTATATGTGTTTGATAATAAAACAACAGGAAAACTTGAAAGTAAATTACCAGAGAGGACATCCTAACATTCTTCTCAAACCAGAAGATGGAAAGTGAAAGATTCAGTCAAACAAATTATTTGTTACATAGTGAAAACAGAGCACATGTTTGACTGAATTCAATGAAAAGCAAACAACTCTAATTAAATCTAATTACATTAGTGCGTGGTTTGCATATGCTAGTAGCAGCTTATTGGGCTTAGCAAAGTTAAGCTTTCACATTTACATATAATATCCTTTAATCTGAGTATCAAAAAAAGAAAAAAGAAAATAAGACCTAGCTTTTATTCCATAAAAAGGAATGAGCTGCTAGGAAATTCATAAAGAGACCTGAGGCCCTGGTCTCAGGTCAATTTTTGTACTGTTGCCTGAAGCTTGGTGACTTCTAAGAGATAGAATTCCCACATACGTGGGAAATCAAGCACAGTATCTCCAGTTGAAAAGCAGTAATTACTGTAATAAATGAAGGCGGACTTTAGTTTAAACAAACATATTTTTTTGTTGAGTCAGCAGTTTACAAATACAAATAGCCCTATGAATTTGCTAAATATTCTTCCATCTTTATACATTTCCATCAACATACACCCAAATCCTCCCAAAAAACAGTGAACTCAAGAGTAGACATTATTTATCCCCATAGTGTGAAATGTCCAGAATTATTAAATATGAATTCTATCACCTTTATCACATTTGAAGTCTTTTACAAAAAGTCATCCAAGAAGAAAGAATGTATGTATATGTACTAACAAACATATTCCCATATATATTTAAATTATATAATTAATAATCACATTTAGTAAATAAGAGGATCAGACTTTGACTCTGACTTTGAATTTTCTCTGACTTTGACTATTATTTACTGGTTTTAACAAAGGCATTCTGTCTTATTTAGAGACAATGGAGGACAAGAATAAATCAAATTGCATTTTAATTTAACAAATAGGACATTTGGTCAGTGACCCACAGTGGTTGCAAACCTAAGACCCTGATGTGAGAAGAGGGGAGACTGTGGCCTGAACCCTCCACAAAAACAGTCGTTCTCTACTCTTTCGGCACGTTAGAATCATCTAGTGGAAATTTTAAAACAAGAATATCAGTGTATGCCTTCCACCCCTGGGGTTCTGATTTATTGGCCTGGAACAGATCCTGGGTATGGAAGCCCAGGTCAAGAATCATTCATTTGAAAAGAAGAGTGAGGGGGCGCCTGGGTGGCTCAGTCTTTAGGCGTTTGCCTTTGGCTCAGGTCATGATCCCAGGGTCCTAATATCGAGCCCTGCATCAGGCTCCCTGCTCAGCGGGAAGCCTGCTTCTCCCTCTCCCATTCCCCCTGCTTGTGTTCCTGCTCTCGCTGTGTCTCTCTCTGTCAAGTAATAAGTAAAATCTTTGGAAAAAAAAAAAAAAAAGAAGAGTGAGACTAGGTGCAGGTTTGTCCTCTCAAATTTGTGGAAATCTGGATTGCCTCATTGCAGAATCCTAAACTCTTTCATGGTCACGTTATTTGAAAAATAATGTAATATTCAATTTAAAAAGTATGCCAAGCTAGTGCCAGTCAAGTTGTAAAATGGAATTAGTTGAAAACATTTTACACGAAGTTAGGCTATTTCCAGAAATAATAAATAAGGACATAACACTTGAAAAATTTTTTTCAAGTTGTTCTTCACTGATAAATAAATCCAGTGTTTGTACTGGATATTATTAAAGTAAAATAAATATATAATTGCAGTGTTGTATAGATTATCTCTGTCCTCTAATAAGAGCAGAAACCTAGTTTATAGTACCTTCTGGTTTTTGGTTTTTTAAAATTTACTTTTATTTATTTACTTTTAGTACCTTTTGATTTTTTAAAAAAATTATCAATTCTTATTGTTAACATTTATTTGATACTATGGTGCACATGTCACTTGTTCAGTGATAGGCCTCCACGAGCATCCTTTAATTCTCACACAACCACATTAATTAGGTAACTGTTAACATCATTCTAAGCCTTAGAGAAGTAACTTAGCTCAAAGCCACATTACTAGATTATCTTAATTAATATAGACACAATCCATGCTCTTGGATGGGATGACCTACAAAGACAATCATACCCTAGCCCTATCTTATTTGAAGGACTACTACAAGGCTGTATTAATGAAATCAGGGTAGTATTGGTGCAAAAGAACAGATGTATAGATTAATGTAATAAAACAGCCTAGAGACAGGCCCACATACATATGGGGATATGATCTGTGAAAAGATGCTACCAATGGAGAAAGGATAGATGCCTTTGGTAGATGGTATGGAGAAAATTGACTTACTATATGAACAAAAATAAAAAACTATGTAAAAGGTGACCTTAACATGCATTGAAAAGCAAAACTTAAAAGCAAACCTGTTACTAGAAAAAATGTAGAAGCTTATTTTTGTGACTAACTTAAAAACAAAAACATAAGATAAAATAAGATGTTGTGGTTTATATGAAAATGAAGAATTTTTTAAAAAGATTTTATTTATTATATTTGAAAGAGAGAGCACACAAGTGGGGGTGGGGGGAGGGGCAGAGGGAGAAGGAGAGGGACAAGCAGACTCCCTACTGAGCAGGAAGCAAGACCAACTGAGCCACCCACGTGCCCCTGAAAATGAAGGATTTCTGTTTAAGACACCATGGATAAAGAAAACAGACAAATGACTAAAGGGAAAAGATATCTGAAATATGTAAAAACACAAAAAACTCCTCAAAATCAAGAGGAAAAGGGTGACGACTACAAGAGACAAATGAACAATGTACATAGTCAATTTACAGAAGAAGAATCCCAAAAGGCTGTTGCATACAAAGTGATACTCCAACTCATTAATAATCAAATAAATGAAAATTGAATGATATAATATGATTATACAACTGGTAGATTGGCAACATCATCAACCACCACGGTGTAGCCATTCTGGAGAGCAATCTGGCAATCTGTCAAGTCCAATTTACCTCTAGGTGAGAAACCCAAGTATTAGATCCAATTTGGATTTCACATATTAATTTTATCTTATGAATTCCATGCCTACAGTGAGTAGTAAAAGAGAAAGGAAGCATGCTTTCTAAATTTATATTAGCATTGATATTGCTAAAATAATTATATATGCATTTTTTTGTCCAATTTAGAAACAAGATTTGTGGAAGAGAGATTAAACTGGATTGAAAAAAGTCTCAGTGTAACATTTATGTGGTGGGAAGAGTACAACCCACAGTTACATACCATTAGCCTGAAAGATGTCAACCAATCTCAGTGATGTTGCTTATGGCCATCAATTGGTATTTATGGAGCTCCTGCTGTGTATATGGCTCTGGGAAACATTTATTTTTGTAGGCTGGATTGTCTCTGCCAGTTGCTGAGGGTATCTAGAAGTCTTAGCTTGGATTCTAATTTCTACTTGTTCTGTTCCTGTTAAATCTGAAGTAAAGTTATATATATATATGGAAAGTTCTTGGTTATGCTGGGAAATCTCATAAATCTAGTTATGGTAACAGAGTTGCTATTCACATAGATGGATGCCTTGCTTAAAATTAAAGCAACTTGACTAGTTGAAGAAAATACAATTCTAACAATTGTTTCTTTTTAAAAAAGCAAATATTCTACTTTAAAAATAAAAAATAAAACCCTTGAATATAAGGGAAAAGACAGTATCTTTGTTTTGCTAGTTAAGAGATTTCCTAAAGCCTATAAATCAGAGATTTACTATATTTACCATTTATGAGCTCCCTCTGGAAAACATAAAGCTGTATACTTTTTATTAGGATCTCCTAGTATAGCTTATTTTTATTATTGTGATGTCACATTCTCAGAGTTTCATTAAATTAGCAATATTTTTAATGAACCTTAATTGCTTTGAAGCGTTTTTCTTTCAGTACACTAACATTGCATGAAAAAATAAGACAAATAATTCTATTTTGATAATATGGGACAGTCTCTGAAGGACAGAATGAACTGGATTTCTATTAGCATTTTTTTCATGTATCATTGTGAACTTAAGTCAATAATGAACTGGGTTTAGTGCATTCATCACTTAAGAATGAATTATTTTTGCCAAAAAAAAAAAAAAGAATGAATTATTTTTGCAAAGACCCAAAGTCTAAAGCAAGTGCTAAATCCTAAAACCATGTTCAATTTTAATTAGACTACTTCTGAGTGAGTACTAGTATGAATGATGTACTTTATCATTGAAACGCTCATGATACTTAATGTAGAAAAATCTGGTTACAAACAGTGTGCATTGATTAAAAAATAATATAAGTTAAAACATAGTATATATATACCAAAACACAAGAAGGACAGATTGCAAGTACTTATCATATTTATCATCTGAGTACCTAAAGTACTGAAGTTGCTTAGGAAAGTGAATGTTGTTATAACAGTAATATATCCACTTACAGAGTCATTGGTTATAGATTTATTCCTCTCAAACATGCCTCCCCACTTGCATCTAGCACTTATCTCCACTCATTGAGTCAGTCTTTAAAGAATGGCTTCAGCTAATCCAATAATCCAAAGCAAACACAACACATATCTTACCAGAGATACAGGACTTCACAAAAGAAGAGATTTCCATGAAAGTGTTGTTGGAGAACTGCTTATATGTCACAGAAAAACATTGACAGATGAGATTTTTTTTTCAGAGATCAACAAGTTAAAGGTTGAAGATGACAAAAGTATGACTGGATGGATTCTACACAAAAAATATGAAAATTCTGGTAAAATCAAATGTGAAATGATGAATTTCATATCTTCTCATCACACAATATTTTTCAGAGAAATCTGTTGGATTTGAGGCTTGATGCATCATACAAGTTAGAACAGAGTTGCAAACATAAAATATTTTACTGAACATAACATAAATTACTTTTCCCAAGTTGTAGTCTATTTTTTTTTTAAAGTCTTAATTGCTTTTTCAATTTTAATGACATTTTACCTTTGTCTTTGTGTATTTGTGTGTGGCTGAATTCTCTTTAAGTAGACTTTGTTCATTATGATTACAGGTGGATACAGGTGGATAATGAGAACTACTTGCATCTTAAATGCTGGGTGTTGATTCTATTTTTATTTTGTGCTTTTATTCCTAAATGACTTATACTGGGAGTTTATTACTTATGTAATCATTAAAACCTTCAATATAAGTAATTTGTAGAAATTGGGTGACAGTTTTGAATTGCTTAATTTAAGGAAGCTTATTAATCCACACATTTGTCACACTCTGAGTAGTTTTTAACATTTCTTTATAAATTTTCATTTGGCCAAAATGAAGAGCTAAAGCAATTTTAAATTCAAGAAATAAAATTTAGCAGCATTTCCCCCAGAACTAGAACAAACAATCTTAAAGTTTGTATGGAACCACAAAAGACACAAATAGTCAGAGCAATCTGTTTTTTTTTTTAACACATTCCTCTCTCTTTTTTTTTAAGACTTTTATTTATTTATTTGAGAGAGCAAGAGAGAGAGAGAGAGCATGAGCAGGGGGGAGGGGAGAGGTAGAAGCAGACTCCCTGCTGAGCGGGGACCCTGACTGTGGGGCTCGATCCCAGGACCCCAGGATCATGACCTGAGTGGAGGGCAGATACTAAATTGACTGAGCCAACCAGGTGCCCCTAGTCAAAGCAATCTTGAAAAAGAAAAGCAAACATGGAGGCATCACAACTCTGGACTTCAAATTATATAACAAAGGTATAGTGATCAAGACAGTATGGTACTGGCACAAAATTAGACACATAGATCAATGGAATAGATTAAAAAACCCAGAAATGAACCCACAACCATATGGCCAGTTAATCTTTGCAAAGCAAAAAAGAATTTCCAATGTGAAAAAGACAGTCTCTTCAACAAATGGTGTTGGGAAACTGGACAGCAACATGCAAAAGAAAGAAACTATACCACTTTCTTATACCATACACACAAAAAAAATTCAAAATGGATTAAAGACCTAAATGTGAGGCCTGAAACTATAAAAATCCTAGAAGGGAACATAAACAGTAACTTCTTTGACATAAGCTGTAGCAACTTCCTACTAGATATGTCTCCTGAGGTAAGAGAAACAAAAGGAAAAATAAAATATTGGAACTATATCAAATAAAAAGCTTCAGCATAGCAAAGGAAACAACACAATTAAAAGGCAACCTATGTGAAGGGAAAAGATATTTGCAAATGACATATCCGATAAAGGGTTAGTATCCAAAATATATATAAGTGATATAACTCAACACCCCCCCAAAACAAAGAATCCAATTAAAAAACGGGCAGAAGACATGAATAGACATTTTTGCAAAGAAGACATACAGATGGCCAATAGACACATGAAAAGTTGTTCATCATCACTTACTATCAGGAAAATTCAAATCAAAACTACCACGAGATGCATCTGTCAGAGTGGCTAAAATCAACAACACAAGAAACAACAGGTGTTATCGAGGAAGTGGAGAAAAATGAACACTTAGGCACTGTTGGTGGGAATGCAAACTGGTGCAACCACTCTGGAAAACAGTATGGAGCTTCCTCAAAAAGTTGAAAATAGAACTTCCCTATGATCCAGCAATCACACTACTGGGTATTTACCTGAAGAATACAAAAATACTAATTCAAAGGGATACATGCACCCCTATGCTTATTGCAGCATTATTTACAAGCCAAATATGGAAGCAGCCCAAGTGTCCATTGATTGATGAATGGATATTCAACTGTGTGGAATATCTATCTATCTATCTCACATCTTCTTTATCCATATATATATATATATATATATACACATATATATATACATACATATACATACATATATATATAAATCCATATATATACATATATATATACACACAGTAGAATATTATTTATCCATATATAAACATATAAATATTATTTATATGTTTATATAAATATTATAATATTATTATTAAACACACATATATATACACACACAGTGCAATATTATTCAGCCATAAAAATGGAATGAAATCTTGCCATTTCCAATGACACAGATGGAGGTACAGAGTATAATGCTAAGCAAAATAAGTCAGAGAAAGACAAATAAGATATGATTTCACTCGTATGTGGAATTTAAGAAACAAAACAAATGAGTAAAGGGAAAAGAGAGAGAGAGAAAGATCAAGGAACAGACTCTTAACTTAGAGAACAAACTGATGGTTACCAGAGAGGAGGTGGGTGGAGGGATGGGTGAACTACGTGATGAGGATGAAGGAGGACACTTGTGATGAGCACAGGGTGATGCATGAAAATGTTGAATCACTATATGGTACACCTTAAACTAATATTACACTGTGTGTTAACGAACTGGAATCAAAATTAAAACTTAAATTTTCCCTGAACTTGCCAAAAAAGTTGTTTTAGCTGTAGAATACAGGTGTCTATTTAAAGGCAATGTAAACTATTTCTGATATAACAATCAAATAACTCCTTACTATATGTGAGAATGCTAGCCCGATATGAAAGTATACCATAGAATTTTTATTTCATGTTCTGTTTAAGTAATCCTTATAACTTTGGTTTTAGTTGAATTGGTTGACTCTGATAGTTGCTTGCAAAGCAAATTTAAGTGAATATAGTATAAATGATAAAAACAATTATTAATTTTTATAAACTATTTTTTTCTTTCATGCATTGAAAACTCTAAGATACATATGTATAAATGTCTCATTTTTGTAAGGCAGCAGAAGTAATGAGAACGTTACAGCTACTTGTGTAAAAAAATGCACTTTTGTAATTGAAAGGTGGCCTTATTTTAACTTTTCTCAGCATTTCACTTGTTCACCTAGTCACTTTTAAGCATTGATGAAAAAATCCTAATGCCCATTCAATTTTTACAAAGTTACTGTGGTTATTCTAATACTTCCATTTGAATTAAATCCCAGAGAAATGTGTTAAATTACAATAAAGTGTTAATAACAGAATTTGTTTCCAGAAGCTTCTTTTCATCTCATTTTTATCTTAAAGACAGTCATTAATTATTGAGTTCAATTCTGAATTTCTCCTTATACAACTTTTTCTCCTTGTACAACTACTATTGTTAAAAGAAACTTAAGATAGAAATAGATAAAAAAAAAAGGTTAAAACTAAAAGGAACTATAAGTACACTAAAAGATGTGGTGTCTCACCTCTGGTTAGTTCAGAATAGTGTCTTGGTTAAATTATAGAGTGAATGGTCTGAAGGATTCTCTTCAGAACATTGTCACTAATGAGGATTTCTGTGGCAAATCCCTATTCTGGAAATGGTAATTTTGTTCCGTACAGTTCTTTGTGAAAGGACTTTGTGTGTCTCTGCTCATTCTTTTTAGTTGAAAACGTCTAAAATTGCATTTGAAAAAAGATAATGAATGAACATGTGCTCATAATAATCATACACTGTATGTATTTTAAATCATAAATAGAATGACAGTGTTTTATGTAGCTCTTCATATTCTTGATCTTAAGGTATATCAGAGTGTCTCATTTTTTTTAAATAGAAAAATCAGTTTCATGCATTTGTTTCTGGATTAAGTCTTTAAAAACTGAGGTCATGTCTGACCTGAAAGGACATTAAAATCCCAGCACATCAAACAGATATTTTACAAGACTTAAATCTTGGACAAAAGATCTTTTCTTCTTTCTCTTGGTTTGATTTTAACATAGCTGTGTCGATTTAGAGTACTTTCTCCAAGTTCTATTACATATCGTTTTTAAAATGCAGATGGTAGCATAAAACGTATAACAAAGTAGGCCATGTTATGTAATGGAATCTGGTAGAACTGCAATAATTCTTAAGAAATTAACATTAATAATTTTTTAAAACTCTGTAACCTCAAATTATGAAATATTTCCTACATGCAGAAAACAACACAAATAGAATAGACACTCATTTACATATCACATAAACAACTATTAAATTTTTGCCACCTTTGTATTATATCCAATTTTAAAATAAAAACCAAAACGTACAGATATAACTTTAGCTGCATCCCTGACCCTTCCCACTGGTCACTTTCCCAGAGATAACTAGCATCTTAAAGCTGATGTAAATCATTCCCAGGCATGTCTTTATATTTTTACTACATATACATGGTTCTCTTATTTTGTCTGTAAAATTAAGTGTTATACTTAAGAAATTGATATATCATTATTACTAGTTTTTAAAAATTTTATAGAAGCAACTGAATAGCAGTTCTAGGCTGTTGCCTAGACTTCAATCTTTAAAATTGATTTAGGGGGAATAAAAAGCCCTTTATGTAACAGTTATTACGAAGTGTTCCATTTTTTTTCATGACCTTTGTTTCCCACTTGTATAATCATTTATACCGAAATTCATTAGCCTGCTCCTGAAGAGAAGCACTAAAGGCTATATAAGTAACCATGGGTTAATTGGATAACTGTGGTAATTTGAAAGCTTATACATGCTGACTTCACAATTATTAATAATACATGAAGCTTACTATGGATAGCCCCTACCTTGGAATGGCAAGCAACTGAGATAGAGACTAGCTTCCTTGGATTTGATACTTCTGGCAAATCAGGAAAACTGCCGTAAGCTGTCTCTGACTCAGTTTCCTCATTTACAAAATAGAGGTAATAAAACGCACTCTGTCAGCTTTCATGAGGATTCTAGGAGAGGATGCCAAATAAACAGCACTAAGTGCACACCAGATGTATGTTGTCACAGTGAATGTGAATTGGGTACACTTAATATGTTCAGAAATAATATATAAGTTACTGGCTCATTGACACACTTGGAAGTGTTAAATGCAAAGAATTTTCATTGCCATATTGCCTCTTGATATCCCGTTTCTTGATTAAGTGAGACATAACAGCCTCGCTGGTGGACTTCCTGAGCTAATCTCTCCTGTGGGTTATTTTTATTACTTTTTAGAGATTTATGTATTTATTTGAGAGAGAGAGAGAGAGAGAGAGTGGGCAAGTGGGGGGAGGGGCAGAGGGAGAGGGAAAATCCTGAAGCCAATTCTGTGCTCAGCTTGGAGCCCAACACAGGGTTCCATCCCAGGACCCTGAGATCCTGACCGGAGCCAAAATCAAGAGTCCTCAGCTTAACCAACTGAGCCACCCAGGCGCCCCCCTGGGGGTTATCTTAAAGGCACAGCATCTCTTTTCCTGATAATTTTGTAAGCACCTAATTGCTGTATTAAATCCTTTCTTACTAAATCGTCTAGAATAATTTTTTTTAAAAAAATATTTTATTTATTTATTTGACAGAGAGAGAGGCAGCGAGAGAGGGAACACAAGCAAGGGGAGTGTGAGACGGAGAAGCAGGCTTCCCGCGGAGCAGGGAGCCCGATGCGGGGCTCGATCCCAGGAGCCTGGGATTATGACCTGAGCCGAAGGCAGACGCTTAACGACTGAGCCACCCAGGCGCCCCTAGAATAATTTTTGACTTCTTTGTCTTCAACTCGCCATCCAGTGGAGGCTAATGTCGGCCACAGGACCTTCAGGATGAGAACCTGGGATTTATTAACCGTATGATTTAAAGTGTGATTTGTGATTCCAAGTGACTGAAACCTGAATGCAAATAGGAAATGAGACCTTAGAGTAAATCTTAAAAGTTCGCGTCACAAAAAAACAAAAACTACCTGTGGTGATGGATGTTAACAAATACTGAGTCATATTGTACACCTGAAACTAACATAATGTTATATGTCAATTACATCTCCATTAATTAAATAAAAATGCAAATACAAATAAAAAGGCAAAATGAGACCCTGGCTGTTTGTAACATAAGGTGACATATGAGTACCGCGATGTGTCACCTGTGGTCACATGGCATGGAGTTCCAGCTGAGGCAAGGCTTTGGTGATCTGAATTCTTCTTGCAGTAGGCTATTATAACATTAATAAAGAATGCAAGGACTTTGTGTGTGGGTTGTCTGCTTCTGATTGCATAGAATCATTCAGTGAAGTGATACATACAGCATTTTTAATTCTTGGCTCAAGGCACAATCAGGGGCGTAGAGAATGTCTGTTGACTTGTAGCCTGGGGCCATTAGAGCTAAAATTCTGACTCGGTATTGCTGGAGTGGGGTCTTTCATGTGAAAATGTAGAGCACTGACTGGGGAGAGTGCAGGAACGTGAAAAGGGAATGGAATTGTATGGACGGTTTCAGATTACCTGAGCACTCCAAACCCCTCAGATCCCACTGATCTTTCCTTGCCAGCAGGTAGAGCCCTTTTTTCTCATCAGATGAAGCTGGATCTACCTTGCTTGGAGACTGTGGGGTAGTTACCACGTTAAAGGATACCCATTCACCTGGTACCCCACTCTAATGCTAATTACCTCCAAAGCAAAGATCAAATTCCCAACAGGTCACAGTCACAATACTTGGCCCAGGAAGAGAAGGTTTACTGGATTTTGCTAACTTACACCAACAGAAACCTGGAGAATATCTATGGAATATGATTCTAAATGTGCTGGACCAAAAAAAGGAGAAAACTAATTTTAAAGTGACTGCATGTATTAATATGGTTGGATTTAACAGAGTTCTAGAATCAAAGGGCTAGTTTGAACAGCTGAAAGTGGTTCTAGCTGTATGCTTTGTATGGACTGAAACTTAGACTCAAATGACATGTTTAGTAAATAAAATTTAGATGCCAGAAATTCTTTGGCATAACGGAGAAGGAGGAATGCACGTGGCTATCAAGCACTTGACATGTGGCTAATCCAAATCAAGATGTCCTTTAAGTGTAAAATTGTGCAAAAATATGTAAACTATCTTAGTAATAATTTTTATATGGATTACATATTGAAACAATATCTTATAATATTAAGTTAAACAAAATAGAATGTTAAAAATGATTTCATTTATTTCTTTTTACTGTGTTTTAAAATACGGCTTCTAGAACATTTAAAAGTAACATGTGCCTTACATCTGTGGCAGGCATTATATTTCTGTTGTGCGGCTGCTGCCGAGGGATTCAAACATCTGAGTGGATTTATCATCTGTGATATACTTACTCATCTTCTTACTCTGTCTTTTAGAAGGGCCCAGAAGACAATCCCTTTAACAAGGCATTCAGTACTACACTCGAGAGAGGAGATCCTGTATCCTTAACAAGGTTGTTGTTTGCTCTCTGTAGGCTAATCATGAAGTTAGGAAACACTGCCATTGTAATTAGCTCTGATCTTAGTGTGGATGATATGGTTATGGAGCGGCCAAGGCCAAATGCTAGCAGTTAAGTACCAAAGACAAAGTGTGTAGGGTTTTTCAGTAGTCAGTGGACTCCCAGTGATATTTTGTTATGGATTACAAATGATGATTGCTTAGAATTGAAATAGTTGTGAAGTTACCAAAGTATAATTGAGTTTAAATTAAAAAAGAATCTAGGTGTGGTGAAAAAGACCTGACTTGAGTCACGTGGTGGATAGTTATGGCCCATCACCCAATCACCAGATCATGAGCCCTTGCCCAATGCATAGGCTGGGAACCCCATAACCATAGGAAAGGCCAGGTAGTTGTGAAAAAGGACCATGTGATACCATCAAATTTATGTACTATAAGTTTCTTTCTGGACTTGCCTAAAAGAAGTCTATTTATCAAGATGTCTGATTTAAAGAAGGTGAAATGCAGACTATTTGATATATTAATACCTACAGATCAAGGGCGCCTGGGTGGCTCAGTTGGTCAAGCTTCGGACTCTTGATTTCGCCTCAGGTCATGATCCTAGGGTCATGGAATCAAGCACCTTGTCAGGCTCCATTCTCAGCGTGGAGTCTGATTGTCTCTCTCCATCTCCCTCTGCCCCTCCCCACTGCTCATGCACATGCTCTCTCTCTCTCTCAGATGAATAAATAAATCTTAAAAAAAATTATCTACAGACCCAGAACACTATTGTATTTCATTAGTCATACGACTTAATTTTATCCAAAGTACATCTGCTGGTGTGCCTGAAAATTCATCTGTGGCAATCTTCCCAGTTATTGAATACATAGCTGAATCAACAATTAGCAGAATAATACATTGTCTCCCTGATCCATTGAATGAGCGCTTTTTTTTTTTAAATAGTAGGAAGCCCTTAGAATTGCCACTCTCTATAAAATTGAAAAATCAAATGAAATGCCATATCCTCTATGAAAACATAAGCCAGTTTGTGTCAGTTTCAAGGACTTAAAATATACAGTGGGTGTTTGTATTTGTACTTACTTATCCCAATTAAAGTTTCCTTTGTCCTGTACAAAGGAGAGGTTTCTGAGAATGACAATGGTTACTGTATATTTAATCAGATGAAGATTTAAATGTTAAAGTCTCTTTACTAGAGAAAATCAACAGAGACCATCACACACAAAAAATGCAGCTACTGTTATAGCAAATGCATTTCTCTTTCTCCAGTAAATGAATAATACAAGAATAATCTTGCTTTCATTTTGGGAGGTATGGTACTACATATTCACTGTCTTACGTAAGGGCTACGTTAACTCTCTCTCTTTGTTTCTCTGGAATCTTCATCACAACACTCTCACCAAACCAATGTCCTGGTCCACTAGATTGCTGAAATCTTGCTCATAGATCTTGGTGAGCAGTAGGGAGCAGTTACTTTATATGTCTTTGTAAGGGACACGCATTTCAAAGGATGGGAGATTTATCCCTTAAAAATTTACCTTTCTGCATACTATCCCTGTGAATTTGTGGGGTCAAGTCATGTCAGGATATTCTCACCAAAGTGAAAGATAAATGGCTGCTCCTTGAACTACATTTTTCAGCAAGGTGTCTTCTTGCTGGGTATCTTTGGATAACGGAGGAAACATATACCATATTATTTGGGTGAGTTATCCCTTCCTATTTGCCAACTACCCATAATGTTCCTCCTTTTGAGTGTGACCCAGAGTGAGAGAAGGCTGTTGTACCAATCCAGCTTGCACTGCAAAACAGCTCTCTTATTTGGGCTATCTGACTGAGTAAATCCAATTGTGCCATGATGGGATGTGCTTCTGGTATTCTGATAGTAGAATCACAGCATAGAATGTCTATGGCTTTAGAGAAAAGCAATGACCTCTTTGGAAAACAATTAATTTTCTTTTGAAATCCAGTTTCTGTTTGGCAACTTAGGTCTAGGAGTGATTGCGTTTCTGATTAAGGGAACATAAATTCCTCCCCGATTCATGCAACCATCATCAACTGGGTGTTGTTTGATCCTCTAAGTCAGAAAGTTAGGTATGCACAGCAGCCTAACATCATCAAGGGGAATTGACATTGACAGAGCAAGATGAGGCTCAATCAGTTTCTGAAAGCACAAAATGTTGTACGTGCAAGTAGCTCCCGTTTGTGATGCATGTGTTCCTGCTAACTGCCACCTCTTACTTGATCCATACACATGGCTACATGGGATGTTTCTCATTATCAGTTGACAGGGGAAAATACTAAGCTGGATACTCATTCAGTTTCTGCATGATATGTTGGCATTGGTTGGAAGTGGACTGCTGCTGCATTGTATCTCATAGAGGAGTGCCATGAAGGACAATAGGGAAAGTAAAGCCTTACTGTGGGAAGAACTTCAAGTGATATGACTGGTCATTCATTTTACCTGGAAGGAGAGATGATGAGAGATATATGGACCTAGACTGATTCAAGAATAGTAGCTAAAAGGTTGAATGGATGTTTGGGGTGTCAGAAGGGAGAAGTTTGAAGAATACAAAACAAGAAAATCTGGGCAAAAGACTATGAGATGGACCCTTTGAAATGAATTCAGAATTGATATTGGTGTGCTGGGTGAACACTTAGAAATGAGCATGTGTTGCATAGGAGTTTTTAATAAAGAGGTAGCAATGTTGACCCAGATGTCATTCAGCTCCTTCCTCCACTGTCCCACTGCTTGCACAATTGGCTCATGAATAGTGTGTTCAGGTAGCACGAAGGGAAGTTTTGTGTGGGTTCAAAAACATAGTATTACTCTCAACAAAACTGAATGGCCACCAATACTGCTGACAGCCCAATCTGCCCATAGAATAATGCTGAACCATCTATATGATAATAGCATATGACATCCATCCTGCCAACTTGGTGGTAGGATAATTATATTGAACTCCTTTCTTCATGGGGGAGGGAGAAGTGATATATCTTCACTGGAATAGATCTATGAATGAATTCTTTCCTTCCCACCATGCTTTTGCCAGACCCACCACCTGTGCAATTACTGTATGCCTTGTTCTATATCAGTTTATCATGCATAACATGGCTTTTGAACAAAGAAATTATTTTTCAGCAGTGAATTGAAAGAAAGAACTGAGTATAGGCTTCTGTAACAGTGGAATGATCAAACTGAATATTCAGTATATTTAGTTATGGAACCATTTGGGTGCCTTATGAAGTTACATTTCTTTCCTCAAGGAAGAGGCAAATGTTCTGAACCAATGACAAATTCCTTGTTTCTTCATTGCTAGTCTGGTAATGATTAGTGTTGTTCTCCAAGTATTTCTAGCTCTGCCCCCTCCAAGTGCCATGGTAGGATTGCACTTTCCTATTCTGTTGGTTAGGTGTGTCCATGTGACTTTCTCTGGATGAATAAAAGAGCAGAAGTCACTTCTGTGCAGAAACTGTTAAAGTCAGTTCATGATTATTATTATTATTATTTTTAAAGATTTTATTTATTTATTTATTTGACAGAGAGAGACACAGCGAGAGAGAGAACACAAGCATGGGGAGTGGGAGAGGGAGAAGCAGGCTTCCCGCTGAGCGGGGAGCCTGATGCAGGGCTCGATCCCAGGACCCTGGGATCATGACCTGAGCTGAAGGCAGATGCTTAACGACTGAGCCACCCAGGTGCCCCAGTTCATGATTATTCTTATTGCTACTGTAATCATGGAAGCCTGCGTCATGGTGGCATATCATTAGCCTGGGGAATCTGAATTATGTTGAAGAGCACTGTGTCATGCCTTTAGTGAAACATATATTTTTGTTGTGTTGCCTTGGGACACTTATTTTGAATTGCCTTGGGAATTTTATTTTTGCTTGTTATTATACTATTACTTGCTATAGTACTCACTTATAGCTGTGATACCAACATGTAGCTGATTCAAAAGTTTCTTTGTAGCAATGTAAAATAATAGTAGAATGTTTTATTTTTATAGCAAACCCTTATGTACTGATTGCATAGCCCTCTAAGTATTAACTTTTGGCCATGAGCTAAAGTTAGACTAATGTCCATGAACTATGAAAAAAAAAATCCTATAGGAATAAATGTAAGGATTAAAAATGGTCATTGCCTAAAATTATCTCTAAAAATCAGAGTTTAGGAAGAGTCAGCCAATTATCTTTTAGTTTCCAAAAAATTAGTCACCAAATATTATTTCCTTTTTATGAATCAGAAAAATCCAAAACAAAAAAGCAGGATGATTTGCATAGGACCACAGCAGAAAGTAAAGTAGTGCAGGAATGAGACTCCACCCTTGACCGTGTCCTGACAGCTTCTGACTGGAAGTCTAGTGTCACGCCGTTGACATGTACTGCTGAGAAGGCTTTGGGCCTCTGGCATATCTTTCCAGGTTAGTAGGGAGTCATTTTTTTCTTTCTTTTTTTAAAAAAAATTATTTATAAGAGAGAGAGAGAGCACAAGCAGGGGGAGTGGCAGGCAGAGGGAGAAGCAGGCTCCCCACTGAGCAAGAAGCCTGATGAGGGACTAGATCCCAGGACCCTGGGATCATGACCTGAGCTGAAGGCAGACACTTAACCAACTGAGCCACCCAGGTGACCCAGTAGGGAGTCATTTCTAAAGCCAGGCCTCTATGAGCATTGTGGAGAATAGTTAAGCTAAAATATTGTCTTGCATAAATTGCTGGTTAAATAAAGATTCTTATTGAATTATCCAGATAATAAGGTATTTGCTTTACGTAGATGCTATGACATAAGAATTTTTTTTAAATTAAAATTTCTTTTAAAAACTTTTAATCTGAATTCCTTACTATCTACAGGTGTTCTGTTTTCGGGACATCAGCATACTTAAAGAATGCCTGTTCACTTGATTTTTCTGAGTATGTTTACTTATCTCTATATGTCTAAAAATTGCACTTTGGATATATTTTAAAAATATGTCTTTCAAAAATTCAAATCAAAACTATTCGTAAAAAGTATTTTTTCCACTTGAATTTCTAATTAAAGTAAAATGAAATGCAATTTTACTATAAAAATCAAGGCTTTTCCATTTCCTAAAATCTCAGAGACTGTACTCTTTCTTCCCACACCATAGAAAATCAACATATTTAACTGCAAAGTTTTCCACACTGAAAATATTATCAAATACTAAGTATAATAGTCCATGCCTTAGTCAACATCTTTTTGGAATGATTTAAATTTCCAAAATGTTCATGAAAAATTCTAGAATTAGAGCTAGTGTCACTAATGTGAGGACAACATAAAATTTGCTTATTTCTTAAAAAAGATTTATTTACTTATTTTAAAGAGAGACAGAGCATAACTGGGGGGGGAGTGCAGAGGAGGGAGGGAATCTCAAGCACACTCCACACTGAGTGCAGAGCCCTATGTGGGACTCTATGTCACCACCCTAAGATCACGACCTGAGCTGAAACTAAGAGTTGGACACTCAACTACTGAGCCACCCAGGCACCCCATAATTTGCTTAGTTTTTTTTTAAATAATTGGGATAAACTGCTTTAAACTCTTCTTTCGTAGAATCCTATTGTCATTAGAGTTCAGCTTACTTCTTAATGCTCAAATCTACTTGAAGCTTCCATGTCTCATGTCCCTTAAGCTTTGGAAAGACAGGTGTACGCATATCCACTCTCTATTGTCAATAACTGTGAAAATGAAACAATTTTTTTCCTTTTCCTCTCAATTCAGGAAGACTTCTGGAGTATTATAGATAAATTTAACCCATGATCCCAATCTTCTGTCTCATTTGCTTCTTTTCACATTTTTGAGAATTGGCAAAATTGCCTAATAATTGAGGTCACACAAAACAAATTACAAATTTGATGGTTTTATAATTCTGGGGGAAAAAAAACATGTATCTCTTTTCCTTAACTACTTAAGACTAACTCAGTGGTTAACTTGATGTGATATTACATATTATTCCCAGTATGCAACTATAGCAAGTAGAAATGGCTTAATTTATTATTTTAAGAAATGTTTTTATTTTTATTTATTTTTTATTTTTTAAAGATTTTATTTATTTGAGGGGGAGGGGAAGGAGCAGAGGGAAAGAGACAAGCAGACTCCCCGCTGAGCATGGAGCCCCCATGTAGGGCTTGATCCCACCACCCTGAGATCATGACTTGAGCCGAAATCAAGAGTCGGAAACTTAACTGACTGAGCCACCCAGGCTCCCCAAGAAGTGTTTTTAAATTTCTTATTATATACAAATTAATTCACAATTAATGCACAAGTTGGCAAACAGCATGTTAATGTGGAGGCACCAGATATGATGATCCAGATAGGAGTCATGTGTGATGTTAATTTTAACAGAGTTTAGATCTTATATACCTTCATGTACCTAGTACAAGGTTCTCTCCAGAGCAGATACTCAATATGTGAATTTTGTTTAATTAAATGAATAAATGATTATCC
This sequence comes from Phoca vitulina, assembly GCF_004348235.1. Classification (NCBI taxonomy): domain Eukaryota; kingdom Metazoa; phylum Chordata; class Mammalia; order Carnivora; family Phocidae; genus Phoca; species Phoca vitulina. Next base: position 10,056,624 of record NW_022589711.1, read on the forward strand.
AGATATTTCATAGAGAGTAAGATAGGCATTTTATATGAACTTGTAAATTAGCATGTTATTTTCTAGAGCCAAATATAAGGTACTTTAGGGGAACCTGAGTGGCTCAGTCAGTTAAGCGTCTGACTTTGGCTCAGGTGGTGATCTTAGGGATGGAGCCCCATGTGGGCCTCCTTGCTCAGCGGGGAGTTTGCTCCTCCCTCTCCCTCTGCCCCTCCCCCCCCCCCCCCCGCTCTTTCTCTCTCTCTCTCTCTCAAATAAATAAATAAATCTTTTAAAAAAAAGTATACGTAGGGGCACCTGGGTGGCTCAGTCGTTAAGTGTCTGCCTTCCGCTCAAGTCATGGTCCCAGCGTCCTGGGATGGAGCCCTGCATCTGGCTCCCTGCTCGGCGGGAAGCCTGCTTCTCCCTCCCCCACTCCCCCTGCTTGTGTTTCCTCTCTCGCTGTGTCTCTCTGTCAAATAAATAAATAAAATCTTAAAAAAATAAATAAAAAATTAAAAAAGTATGTTACCACTATAGTGTTAGTTTTATTTTATTCTGCAGTTTATTTCCTGTACTTTCTTGTTTCCTAGCAATTCTGTGAAGTATTTTAAGTTAGAAAAAACACTAAAAATTGGATTTAGGAGACACTAAGTTTTTATTTTTAAATATCTGTACTATCTTGGTTAAATCATGACAGCTATAAGGGTTTTCATTTGCTCACCTGTAAACTCATGATTTTTATGTAGATTTCTAACACTTTATCCATATTTTGGGAGCTGCAGACATATAGTAGAAAAAGCAGTTGACTAGAATCAGAAAAATCAGCTTGAAATCTCAATTTACGAAGCTCTGAATATTGGAGAATGAGAAAGAGCTTTCAGAAATTTAACATGTAATAAATACAAAATATTTCTAAAAGTATTGGTAGACAATAAATATCAAGGATGTTTCCCAGAAAAAGAGAGAGAAAGAGGCAAACCAAGAAACAGATTCTTAACTATAGAGAACAAACTGATGGTTACCAGAGGGGAGGTGGGTGGGAGGATGGGTTAAATGGGTGATGGGGATTAAGGAGTGCACTTGCTGTGATAAGCACCAGGCGTTGTATGGAAGTGTTGAATCACTATATTGTACATCTGAAACTAATATTATACTATATGGTAACTAACTGGAATTTAAATAAAAACTTAAAGAAAAGAATGTTTCCTAGAAAGTTGGAAGGAAAATGACAAATAATCAGAAATTAGGAAAGAAAAGAAACTTAATGAATCAACCTAAGAGGTCAATTGCCTAACAGCAATTCCAAAGGGCAGCAGACAATGCAGAGATTGGCATTCTCAAAAAATAATTTAAGAAAATTTCCCATAATGGAGATAAATGATTCTCCTATTTGCAAGGCCCCTCAAGTACCCAGCGTAAGGAAGAAATAAACAACAAACAAAAATGGACAAGCTACCGCAAAGCACATCAGAGTAAAACTTCTTTATTTTTGATGTTTTTTAAAGTTCTATTATGATGTGCTTTCTGGAGACAAGGCTCTGTTAACAAGGAGATAAACCAGAAAAGAGGAAGACATGAGATTTAGGAAATAGGAGATCTACCAAAAACAAGTGATGAAAAAAGTCCGAGGTCTAGAGAGAAACCATTCATTTTGGGATAAAAACATGGAGTATTCAATGAGGAAGATATCTGGAAAAACCTCAGGCCAGTGGAATGTTAGATAGGATTAAGCATTTAGGAAGTTTAAAAATGCAATTAACTGCAGAAAATAAACAATCTCATACAAAGAAAGAATAACATGTAATTGCAATTATAGTATTTTACTTGGCTCTGTAGTAGATTCACCTAGGGAAAATTTGCTTTGTCATGCCAATATAAACTGTTAATTTAACAAAGAATGTGCTAGCAAGAGAATGGGTAAAAGAAAGTGTCTAAAACTGACAAATCAAGAACCATTTGTGGATGTATATTATTTAAAATAGAAAACTATCAGAAGACACATCTGAAAGAGAAAGAAAAGTCGTTAATGGATGCGGGTTCAAGGATAGGAAGGTGAATTAGGACCCCCTTGATTTTGTTTAAAGCTTTTGTCCTATTTGATTTTTTTTAGAAAATACGTGCATCAGTTAGTGTGATAATAATGGATCTAGGATAAGAATTAGCAGAGCCCTAAAATATTGGTGACCAGAACAGTGGTGTTGCATAGGAGCATGGCTGAGCTATTTAATTTCTAACTGTGTGCTCAAATGTAGCTTATAGCCACAACCTCAACAACCTCTCATAACCTCTGTAATGTTGGAGAAAGTGTAATTAATTTGGGACTGTTTCTATCCTAGAGTACTGAGGCAGACATTAGGCACTGTTGCTTTTAATAATGGCCCCTTCCCAAGAGAGTGGTAATGAGGATTAAATGAGTTACTGTATGTAAAGTGTTCAGAAAATTGCACGGCATACATGAAGTGATAATAAGGGCTGGTTATTAGTATCAATACATACATTTGTAAAAATGCACATGCCATGATGGAAATTTTGTTTGATCTTAATTGTGAATCTATGTAATTAAGAATGTAGAGGGACAGAAGAATCAAAGTCACCATCAATTCATAGTTATTTGTCAAGATTTCAAAACATGAGGCAAAATATGTTTTGGGGGTTGCTATTCGAGTGCATGTGGGCAAACACACTAATTTGTCCAAGACTTTTTTAAATAAGAGAGCATATATTTTGTTTCCTTTTAAGCAGCATTATAACCAAACTTTACTTGGAAGTAGTATTAAGAAGTAGAAGACTCTATTATGCCCGTTTGAAATGACTCTGGGATTTCTGATATTCCATGCCTAGATTTTAACTTAAATTGATACCTACATGAATCTGATAATTATTCAGTTTTAGGATTTTTAAATTTGCATTGAGCTTTGCTTCCATTATATTACTGTAAATACAGAAGTCTAATCCTTAAAACAGACCTATGGAGATAGGGGACATTATTTTATTTTTAGTATGTAAAATGGGGACAAACGATATATTTTAGACATTATAAATAAAATTTACAGACTTTTTTTGGTACTCAGAAAAAAACAGATAAAGTTAATTTCTTTTCTAATTAATAATTACTGCTTTCTAAAAGATTAAGAACGCTACTAGTCTGTCAGTAGCTCTCACTTATTCCCTTTTTATGTATCAATAAACTTCTCTTCAAATTTTTTGTCACTAACTAAAGATCTACATGGATTATATGTATATTTCAGACATTTAAATATTCTTAAACGTATTAATTTTTTTCATATTCGTGAAATCCCATATGCACTTCCAGAAGTCAAAAACAATGTACTCTTTTCAGGTGCTCCTTTAAAACAATCATTGATTACACATCCAACCTCTTTGGAATGATGTGTGTCTGACCACACAAAGTGCTGCTTTGAAACCCCATCTTACTTGTTCTCGCAACAAAGGTATATACTATGAACTGTTAAATAATCCCCAATATTTATGAAATGCTTGGTTAAACAGGAAATGGTCTACTTGTCTAAATAATGCACAAGTCCACTTTAATAACACATCACCATGCCACCCGAGAAAATTGCTCTCCATTCGTAGATCAGTAAAAGACTGAAATGTTTTTCAAATCTTACCCTGCTTTATAATATTGTGACTAATGATGGTAAGGTGAAAAGGAATCAAAAAGGAATACTTACACCATTTAGATAAGTACGGCATATGGTTTAATCAGCAAGTACTATTAATAAGAGATTACCATTCATTGACTAGATCATGAATAAAAATATTAATTTATGTGTATGATCTGAGATCCATGGATTCTACTTTGTTGGGCCAATTTGATAGTGATGGTCCTAAATGGTTTGAGTAGTAGAGCAGATGTAGTGACAAATCAGCTTGCAGTGAAATTATACTCTTTGTAGTGGTCAAAAAAGAGAATTGGGGGGGCGTGAATATGAATTTTAGTGAACTGGTGATTTCCTTTTGGGACTGTTTCATGTTCCCTCCAAAATGTTTTTGAGAATTGTACAGATTCCTCTGGGAGGCTTTTCTTCTTTATATACATGAGTGTTAGGGGAAGAGAGAAAAGTCTCACTCGTCAGCTCAATGAAGTGAAACAACATATACTACAAAATAAACATCTGGTACATACAATTTTCACAGTCATTTTGTGATATTGTGCAAAATATATAGACCCCTCAAATAATACCTGATATATACATTTACCCTGCAACTAACTCATATCAATGACTTATTTGACAACCGCTTTGTATATTCTCTATGTTGCTTAATATTTCTATTTTATTTCTAACAGTGTTCTTGCTGCTATATCCAGAGTTACTAAACTCCAGATATACCATAGATAATTTACATTAAATATGTAAAAATGTTCCTGAGCAGATAGACCATCTCACTTCCTTCTGAACTGAATTTCCTCTAATATAAAGATTTTATCAACTTAATTTCATATGATCAGAGTAAAGGGAATTCACACACACACACACACACACACTCACATACACACACTTATTCACACATACTCGCTCATATGCACACAAAATAAATCTATTGGTAGTTTCAAGTAATACTTTGCACCTCAGAGCTGAGATCTTTATAATTGTTATCAAGCAGACAAAAACCATTTTTTTCCTCTTTAATTTTTCTTATCACATCCAGTGGAGGTTTTAATGAGCAAAGGAATGGTCAATATGCAAGTGAAAGAGACAAATAGCATCTTTAATTCATATAGTAGAAAAAAGGTTCCTGACTAATGAAGAGTTTACTGAAACAAAATATCCGGAATGACTTCCTTTGACTAGAGTTCACAAGCAGTTATAGTTTCAGGAACAAAATTATTCAGAAGATTGTTTTCCAGTCACATCACATTAATGTGCTGCTTTAATTAGTTCCCTTGTAGAATATAAAGATAGTTTTATGAGTTCATTACCTCATAATAATTCATCTGATATGTTTAATAGCAGAAATCTGATTACTGATTAACCTAATGAGGAAAAATAAACAGAAATAAAAAATGTTTTAAATGCTACATTTAGTCTTAAATGTATTGTTATTCAAGTTCTCTTAATTCAATGCTCCAACATGATTTATGCATTGGAGATATATAATTTTCAGGAAATCCATAAAAGACAAAGAGCAAACCCTATTAGTGTATCTAAACAATGCAGTTGTTTAGACCGGGTGAGCACAAGGGAATACAACTAGGACGCACTGGCAGATGAGGATACCCATGAGAAAGAACACTACCTCCAATTCCTCCTTTCATACAGATGAACTTCCTTGGTATTTGTGGTATTAAGAAATGACATTTACAACTCTTGTGCTAGCTAAGTTTCTGGAAAAGTATCATACCGGCTCCCTCATCATCTCACCACCAATGGGCTTTGATTTGTCCTTTAATCTCAGTTCTCAGGTGAAAGATAAGAGAAAAATGAGAATGAGTCATCCATAAGACTAAAATAAGTAAAATAAATATTAAATTATTTATAAAGATGTTATTCATTTTGATACTTATTCCAACTGTTTAAAACCTGAAATTGCGTAAAGGGGAGATAATATTGGAGAAAATTATTTCTATGAAAATAGTGAGGCTGCTTCTAAAGTAAAGTAGCAGTTTATTACTTTATACAATGTGAAACGTGTCTGTTGGATTAGTCTCTTCCTAACACAGTCATCTGTAAGATTGTAATGATACAGAAGACTTCTCCATTATCTTTAACTCCAATTGCCTCAACATGTGCGCATGCGTGCGCGTGCACAAACACACACACACACACACACACACACACACACACACACACCGATCCACAGCCCACAACCTAGCAGTCTACAGAGAACTGTGCTAATAAGAACTAATGAAAAGAATATAATAAATAGCTGCTATTACAACAAGACCTCTATTACATCATTATCTGATTCAATGGGCTATAAGTGATGTATTTTATTCTTTGCCTTTATCTAAAGTTGCAGTCAAATTCTCAGTTAGATGTGTAACTTATGTGTTTATATTTAGAATTACACTTACAAATTCTGCATGAAACATTTATATATTTCCAAAGCAATCATTCTTAGACATTCATAATATGAATTATTTCCAACCCATCCAATTAGTTAATTTTTACTTTAATGCCAGTGTATGCATGCATCTACTTAAAACATGGTTCATAGATAAGGTAACAATAAGTCCATTCAAACACAATCCTGAGATATAAGTTGGTAATTATGATTGCATTACTCTTGTTAAGAGTTTGCTTTCTGTTGTTTATAAGACTAAAAGTGTAACCAAAACAAACAAAAACTACAGATAATTTTGAAACCCAATTACTTGCAGATAGTCTTATTTCTTTAATATTTAGTCAAATATTAAATCTCTAAGATAATATTACATTATCTGTCTAAACAAGTTAGCAATGTCACAGTTTCAGGCTGAGAAGCATTCTTTTATATTAAAAATAGACAACAAGAAAGCATGCAGTGTTTATATTAAATTTCTTTTCCCCAAAGAGTTGACTTGAGAGAGATGACCTCCCAGCTGAAGAATGAAGTCTGGAAAATGAGGACCAGAAGTTGTAGTGGTTGTTAGCGGGAAGCAGGGATGAGGAGATAATTTTATACAGGTGGTTGATGATTGATGGAGGTGGAGGCATTTTAGGAGGCACCGACAGTTAGTATTTGGGAAAGAAAACACTCTACCTGTGTAGCCCAGCGAATTGTCATCATTATCAGAGGTGGGGATTGGCGTCCCGTTGTCGTTCCCCCTCTCTAGGTCTTCAGGGTCTGTCGGAAACAACACCAGAGCTGCTGATGGGGTCACAGGAGTAAGGGTAGTTGCCATTTCGATCACAGCATGTCCAGACACAAGTAAATCCACATGTGACAGAAAAACACACAGGGACAACACACAGCACACTTCCTCCTTGCCCCTCCTGCAGCATACTAAGCCGCATGGACGTCTCAGCATCCTGGCTTACAGTTTCTACTCCTTCTCCTTAATTTCCCTAATTCTCGGCTCTGCCTGCACCTTTGCTGCACTTCAAAGCTGGCGGAGGGCTCTGACTGCCCTCTGTGAGGCCGCCAGCAGGACTGAGGGAGCATATGGAGGAGCGAGAGGGCAGGGTGGCTGAATGCTAGCATTGCTAATTTTCCACCTTATTGTTAATCAAAGCTATTGACTGTGATCACTCCCCATCATCGCTTCATCTCCTGCCAATTACAGGCTCAAGGGACTGTACCTCATATGGGGGGGGGGGGAGGGAGGGTGTGGGGAAAAATAGGGTCTTGTCAAATAACAGGGTGGATGATAAAAATGTCATACTTCTCCCGAGCAACAGTAAAGAAAGCAGTGTGCATCATCGCATCCTTCGGAAGGCGACAATTTGTCATCTTAAAGGACGGAGTTAAATTTACTGAAACGAAGGCATAAGTAAAACAACACTTAACTTCGGACATTTTGGGTTGGATATTTTAAAACCTCCCCAATTGCTCGAGATTCTATATCACAACCATCCAGATAAGTATTTTCCTTCCCTTACTCTTGTTTGTCTTGAATAAAAGGAATGTTTTTTATGCTTTGCTCAACGACACCACTACTAATTCCCCGAGTGCTCAGTCACTGTGTATGTCATATCTATGCGTGTTCGATAAATATGAGCAGAGTATCTAGCTTCCTAGCTGCTAAGCAGACACAGACACAATAAAATCCAAGTGTATACCTCCTAAATCGAATACTGTGGAGTCATAGGTCATTCATGTGGAGGGGTTCTGCAGGCTTTTTATCACCTTAAACAGCATCTACAGAGAATTTCTCGGTCTGAGCAGTGAAGGAGCACAGCTGTTTACTCGAGGAAAAAAGTATGTCACTTATGACTGAGGCAGCGAGTACACGCAGGTAATGCCCCTCTAGAAACATCACAGGGGTCATTAATTCTGTGCCCCTGCTAGCTTTTTTAGCTAGGTTGACACATTTTGTCTTACACACAGCTTTTCAGGGATGATTTAGAAATTTTTAAAAGAGGATACAAAATCTAATATGAGTCACTTCGTGGCTTTTTGCATGTAGTGTATTTATCCACTCTATCTCCCTGCCTCTCCTTCCCAGCTCATGTGTCATATAATTAACCTGATGTGGCTCACATGAAGAAAAAAAAAAAGGTGCGGATCTGTGCAGACTAAAAGGAAATGCTCATTATTGCTCTATTCATCCTTGCCTTTCCAGTGACGGCTGTTGTCATATTTTTCCTTAAAGTCAAGTCTGGAAGTGGTATAGCAGGAAAAGCATCCACTTTCGACACCCCCCCCACCGCCCCCCACCAAGTCTGTTAACTTATTTGTATGCATTAATTGTTTAAGGCAGTTTTAAGTCACATCAATAAGAGAGAATGGGAAACAGGCATTTTTTGTGTATTTTTCCCCAGTGTTAGCACAATGTTCTGCCACAAACTAAGTAACCTTGCTCAAGTAGCTAACCAAATAAAAGAGGTTGATGCAGGAGGATAAATAGAAGGTCCTGGTTCAAATGTATTAAAAGGCTTTTAAGGAAACCTCCCCTGCTTATCCACAACATTGTGTTAAAAGATATGAAGCATTTAGGGTCACCTTAATTTTTCAGAGTAATTACCTTTAGTTACAACTGTAGCTTTTCAAAGGAAATACTACCTTTAATTTACGATGGAATATTTTATTTAATGTATATGCATACATTTGTAATCCCTCTGTTAAAAATAAAATAAAAATCTATACACATCCACAATGTGAACTCATTTTGACTATACACTATCATAACTTTTGCATGCTTTGTTATTGAATGTTCCCTGACAATGAGGATATTACAAAAGCAATAGCAATGAGGAAAGAAAGTTCACTATCATTTCAAACTAGATACTTAGAACTGTTTAAAGTAGAATTTTTCACCCATGTCTAACTTATCCTGAGTGTTCTTAAAATTTGCTTTCTTGTCCCCACCCATCACCCTTCTGACCCCTTCTTAAGCTCAGGAAAGAATAGACTTTGCATTAATCAATGAATCTTACCGTATCTATGAAGCACATTCTATCTACTCAGGACTGCCTTTAATTAACAATATGCTAGACCTAAGGAACAAAAGATGCCATTTTGCTAACTGCACTCATTTTCTCTTCTCCCTTCATGTCAAAAGATAATTATAACAGGAAATAACCACTTGACTCATTGCACATGAGCTTTAGGACTAATCCAAAAGATATTTATTTAAACTTTTTGTTAAATAGTATTGATTATGCGAGCCATGGAATAGAACACAATGAGGCAAGAGATTATTTAATGCTTACAATGTCTGAAGGAGGGAGGCCTTCTTGTACCCCAAGATTGAATTTAGGGCCATCCACACTTAAATTGACATACGTGTGGCTGCAATTGATGAAAGAAACCATCACATCTAGAATTGCCCTGTCACTAAGGGTGCTGGGTTCTAAGTGCCCGACGCCCCCATTAGACGGAATTCCCAAGGGTCAGGTAATCTGTCTGCATCACATTGTACACACAGCACCTTATACTGGACCTGCAACATTCTACAGGCTTAGACAGTTTTTTTTTCCTTTAAGATAATAAACGAATTAATGAACAGATGGTAACCAAGAATGCATATCTCACTTAACTAATAGGCTCTCAATCTGAAACAACTTGAAAATACAAAAAACTTGTTATAAATTAACTCAAATGCTAATGTACTCCCTATATACCCAATATCTGTAAAGGCAAAGAAAGCATTTTTTTTTTTTCCAATATAAAAGGAAGTCTTAAATCATAAAATTGTAGACATTCAGGGTTGGAAACATGTCAGATGGACCTTCACCACAACCTTCCATCAGATATACAAATTCTTCTGAATTTAGTGGTCATTTGACCTTTAGTGCTTTTCAAGGCAACCAATTCCAATTTGACAGTTAAGACCTTTATTTTATGTTAGATTTAAAAAAAAAAAAAGCTGTTTTCTAGATGCTAATTCTAACATGTGGGGCCCAAAGGAACTGATACCTTATCTACGAAAGCCTGTTTCCCTCCCAACCTTCCTTAAATACTTGTGTTTCATAGGACTCCAGACTTTATCTTTTCGTTGTTCAACATACTCTGTGTAGATATCTTCATTGAGGCTCATGACTAAAACTCTTCTTTTTTTTTTTTTAATAAGATGATGCAACTTCCACATTTCTTAATTGGATGTTCAACCAATGACTGAATCTTATGTCCACTGCTTATTTGACTTATGAGGATTCCAGGAAACCTCATACCTTCTCTCACTAAACACTGAATTCATCCTCTTTTCTTTCAGACTACTCCTTTCCTATATTCCCTGTCTTATTAAGGAAGTCATCATTGTACTATATGTTTGATATTTTAGAATTCAGTGAGATGTTAGTATCTGGGGTTAAAACTGAACTCTTGCCCATAGACTTGTTGTTATAGATTTTGCTACACGATTTATTTTTATTTTTATTTATCTTTTTGGAGTCAGTTGTATGCCAAACTTAAAGCTATAAGATTTTATATTATATATTTATAAAATTATGCATAACCATATAACATACATATTATTTATATAAGACGTAAAATGTACGAGTGGGCCACCTTGTAACAGTCTTTCACAGATTTAGTAAAAGTGACACCAATAACGAAAAGGAATAAAGACCTATAGCTTCCAAAAAAAAAAAAAAATCAATAGCTTCCTGTACAATGGAAATTATGTCTTTTAGGAAATGTTTTCCTTAAATATAACATTTATTAAAGGTGATAAAACTTTATTTAATGGTAAATTAAGTGTAAATTTGAAATTTTTTAATCTGCATAATACTACTTTGATTGAGATTTCCCCAACACCTATATCAAATTATAATGGAAACTCTGAATTAGAAAAATCATTGTAATGCAACCTCTGATAAAATATTCATTCAGACAACCATCATCAATGGGTACTAAATCTATCAGGTGAAAAATGGTAGGGGACAGCATACTTCACAGTGTCAAAGTATCACCCCAGAGATTATTTGCTAACTGCAAAGGGGGAAATATACTTTTATAATGGGTAGATCTGGCAGTCCCCACTTGAACTCAGTAATCAAGCTTAGTCTCCAGCAATGGTGGGGAAATAAGAGTGGCAAGCCGATCGTGTGATACAGTATAGAGCATCACCTATAAAGCTTCCATGCTAACAATGCTTGCTCTGAATTCAGTCAAGACTTAAGACCCAACTTAAAATCTACCAAAAAAGAAAATATATATCCATTAGCATACACATGTATAATAACTGATGGGTGAATTATCTTTAGCTTACTTTCAAATGGTTTAGGAATAGTATATTGAGAGGATTAAAGCAACTATGGCATAATATTAACAATTGCTCATTCTGTTATGAAAAACATTCCAAAAAGTTTAGAGGATGGTAGGTGAAGACTGAGTGGTCTAAAGCTTTCTCTACGATGTGCAGCAGAAATTCACATGATGATGCTTCACTTTCATTGGTGACATCATTACAATAGCATCAATACTCATATTTGTACTACCATTCAACCCACATTTCTCTAAATTGTTTATCAGGCTATGATAGCCAGGGTTACACTGTGGAAATGTAGAGACCTAAGAGAAGATTCTGTTGTGTAAATTCAATTTCATTTGTTTATTTTTAATTTTTAAGTTGGGTTTTAAATTCACAGTCAAAACACTAGAGTTTTCATCTGTATCCCTTCTTTCTGTCATATTCAGCTATGTAAATATACGTCAACAATAATAGCTTCTTCCTTCTGCCCTACTGTAATGTGTCAAGATGGTTTCTTTATAGATTTGCATTATCACTGTGCAGGGTTTTGGCATTAATTGACATTTTGAAGATGACCATTAATAAAAGATTAGGGAAAAGCAAATGAATATAAACTACTATCAATATGAGAATTGTGTTCTACAAATTGGATCAATTCTCATTGATTCTTTCCTACTAATCAAGAGGAATGCAGGCAATGGGTACTTTAAATGGAGTACTGAGAACATTTAATTAGAAACCCAGGCAATGAATTACAGAATTAAATACAAAAACTATGTTTGTGAAGCTTTATATCGGTGTCACAATTTTACAAGCTCAAACTAAAGTTATATTCAAACTTCTGCTTTAATCATATGTGGTTAACATAATTGTGGAGGCTACAATATTATTTGCCCCATTCTTCTGAATTGGAAATAAGGGAAGAAATAAGAATTATGTCATAGAGATGGAGAGGAAAAAAAAAAATCAGTATGTGTTTTTAGGTAGTACCTACTTAAAATAATTCAGAGAATCAAGTAAATAAAAAGATTCATTTACAATGAGGACTGAATGACTTTTTCAGAAATCTATATTGTATAGAACATTAAATTTAATATGTATCAAGTTCTAAAATTGTGCTACAAAATGTTGAGTGAAACCTATTTTTTTAAGCAGCAATATGGTAACAGATAGAAAACAATATATTACAACTATTTCCAATTTTGCTATTATAAGGAAAATCAAGGTTGCTTCTTTATGTTTCTTTCAAAAATAAAAGGACCATGATTATAATGATCCATGTGAATAATGACTGTGAAAAAATGTTTCTAGATAAAATAAACCAAAATGTTAAAATTGACATATATATGTATTCAAATAAATTTTTTTTTGTGAGTGAATGATTATTCCTAAATTTGAAGACTTTATCATCCAACACTGTTGAGGAAAAAAAACAAGAAATACAGAGTGGTTTGGTATTTGACCAAACTAAAAATAGTCTCCATGAGAGAGTAGGTAATTATAACCCATGACCTGAGATGCCAGGATTGTATTAAATGAAAAAGTAGATTTCATACAATGATCTCAAAATATATGTTAATGCTTTTTCTCATTTTCTTTCTTTCTTTTTTTTTTTAAAGATTTTATTTATTTATTTGACAGAGAGAGACACAGCGAGAGAGGGAACACAAGCAGGGGGAGTGGGAGAGGGTGAAGCGGGCCTCCTGCGGAGCAGGGAGCCCGATGTGGGGCTCGATCCCAGGACCCTGAGATCATGACCTGAGCTGAAGGCAGACGCTTAACGACTGAGCCACCCAGGCGCCCCACTTTTTCTCATTTTCTAATTTAAGTGATTAGATAACTGAATGAATCATATGTGAATAATGAGAAGTAAAAACTGTACTGATTATAATCACAACTAATGTTTACATAATACTTCAGTTTAAAAAATATAAACTACATTATTTTTTAGGTATGTATATTTTCTCATGCAATTCTTACAGGTCTATCATGATCATAGTCATCATCACTAACTGCATCATCTACATTCCCATTTTAGAGATGCTGAAACTAAAGCTCAGAGAAATTCTTTTGCCTCTGTCATGCAACCAGTAAATAGTGGATTTGGAATTCGATTCCAAATGATTTCTGACTCTAAAGCACCTCCTCTTTTCACTACGGCCCATGTCCTCTTTTTACACATCAATCCAATTCTAGGAACTGGATCGAATTTTAATAGTATATAAGCAATAGTACACCAAGTTAGTGATTCTTTTCCAGTCGTTGAACCATAAGATTGAATAATTTCTCCACTCTATTCCTGAGCTCTGTTAAGCATATCACTGTGGCTTCTTCACTGTCTCCTTTTACAGACAATATAAAATAAAGTATGTAGTTAATAACATAGATGTGTTTAAGCTAGAAATACACAATAAAATATTATTAAAATAGGGGTTTATTATTTTTCCCACATATTTTTATTTCTTTTTATTGTTTTTAAAAATATTTTATTTATTTATTTTAGAGAGATAGAGAGAGAGAATGTGCACATGCAGGAGGGAGTGGGGAATGACAGAGGGAGAAGAAGAAAGAGTCTCAAGCAGACTCTGTGCTGAGCACAGAGCCAAGACGGGGCTTGATTTCATGCCCCTGAGATCAAGACCTGAGCCAAAAGCAAGAGTTAGATGCTTAACTGACTGTGCCACCAAGGCACCCCTCCCACATCTTTTTAAATATGTAAATTTGGGGATCGAACTACTGATTAAATAAAATTAAGATAAATTCAGATTTTTTTTTTTACTAGTCCGATGTCATTTATTTGGGTTCATAATTCAGTAATCACTGAACTGTGTCCTGAAATTCAGATTTTTTAAAAAGATTTTATATATTTATTTGAGAGAGAGTGAGAGAGCATGAGTGGGGGGGGCGTAGTGAGGGGGGAGAGGAGGGAGAAACAGACTCCCCTGCTGAGCAGGGAGCCCAACTTGGGGCTTGATCCCAGAACCCTGGAATCATGACCTGAGCCGAAGGCAGGCCCCCAACTGACTGAGCCACCCAGGCGCCCCATAAATTCAGATTTTTTTGACAATTACTTTTTAAAATGTATTCTTCAACAACAAAGATTTTCCTTTTGGTATAAGTTTGAGGGAACTTAGAACAGGGGCATGTCTTACTCATGTTCATATGCCTGCCCCTAGCACAGTGTTAAGCACAGAGTAGCTAATCAATACATATTTGTTAAATGACTGAATGAAACATTGAGGCATAGTTTTGCTGGAGTCAAGAGTTTAAGAAGAAGGTAAATTTTCTTAATCAATGAATATCAATTATTTCCTTATTTAGGACTTTGTTACATACTTATCTAAAATTATAATCATTGTCATTAGATATGTTGTCTACATATCTACCTAAAATGATAAGTCTAATTTAAAACTACAGATGTTGGCGAGGATGCGGAGAAAGGGGAACCCTCCTACACTGTTGGTGGGAATGCAAGCTGGTGCAGCCACTCTGGAAAACAGTATGGAGGTTCCTCAAAAAGTTGAAAATAGAGCTACCATATGACCCAGCAATTGCACTACTGGGTATTTACCCCAAAGATACAAATGTAGTGATCCAAAGGGGTACATGCACCCCAATGTTTATAGCAGCAATGTCCACAATAGCCAAACTATGGAAAGAGCCAAGATGTCCATCAGCAGATGAATGGATAAAGAAGATGTGGTGTATATATATATACAATGGAATATTATGTAGCCATCAAAAAACCCCGAAATCTTGCCATTTGCAATGATGTGGATAGAACTAGAGGGTATTATGCTAAGCGAAATAAGTCAATCAGAGAAAGACATATATCATATGATCTCACTGAGATGAGGAATTCTTAATCTCAGGAAACAAACTGAGGGTTGCTGGAGTGGTGGGGGTGGGATGGATGGGGTGGCTGGGTGATAGACATTGGGGAGGGTATGTGCTATGGTGAGCGCTGTGAATTGTTTAAGACTGATGAACTACAGACCTGTATCTCTGAAACAAATAATACATTATATGTTAAAAAAAAGAAAAGAAGAAGATAAGAGATAGTAGGAAAGGAAAAATGAAGGGGGGGAAATCGGAGGGGGAGATGAACCATGAGAGACTATGGACTCTGAGAAACAAACTGAGGGTTCTACAGGGGAGGGGCGTGGAGGGATGGGGTAGCCTGGTGATGGGCATTAAAGGGGGCACATACTGAATGGAGCACTGGGTGTTATACGCAAACAATGAATCATGGAACACCACATCAAAAACTAATGATGTAATGTATGGTGATTAACATAACATAATAAAATAAAATAAAATAAAATAAAATAAAATAAAATAAAATAAACTACATTATGGCAAGTCACTATTGCTGATAGAATAATATATTTCTCCCTTCACCTCTCCCTATATAAATATATACTCTAGGAAATAGAATCTTGTTTAACTAAAATCAAGTGAAGGATTTAGTAGTGAAAGTTTTCTTTCTTGTATGTTAAAAAAAGATGATTTACAAATATCCCCCCATAATAAACTGGATATAAAGGAAAGTGTAATAAATAGTGATAATTTTTAAAGCCAAAAGAAGTCATAATATAAATAAATAAGAAAGGTATTTAAATACTGCCAGGTAGGTGAACTGTATTTTGGTTTGAGTATTTCAGATATAGATATAAATGTAGGTATATCCTGATGAATGAATGACATGCATTTTTCTGAGAGGCTGCTCTTAAAACTGAAGTAATATAACACAAATCGGGAATTAATATCTGGCAATACCACATTCTATGTTTGAATTTTAAAAAATGCTGTAATTCTGGGGAAAAAAAGAATAGCTACATGAAAATACTCAAGTATAATTTTGTTTGAGCTAATCTGGGGTACATCCAGTTATACAAGCTGATAAAATCTGATTAAATAAGAGAGACCTAAACAATAGCATTAAAAAACAAAGAAATATATATATATATATGACAAATTCTATTAACATAAAATATACTACTGAATGTTAGGAAGGTAAATGCATTAATGGATAAGCCAGTAACTCAGAAGAATACAAATGTCACAGAAGCTTTTAACTCATTTGAATTCAACTTAATTTGACAAAACAAGATAAAATGCCTTCGGTATGGAAATCATTCTATTGATGGAGAAATGCTCATAATTTTAAAACCATTTGTTTCCAGATCTCTTCCAGTGGAAACACTGACAAAGTAGAGCTCTTAAAAATAATTGGGAAAATTATGCTTCATCATGACAACATGTTTTTTAATCTGATGCCTGAATGTTTGGTCTAAGAAAGTCATGAAAGTTTTCATGGAAATAGTAAGGGTTGACTATTCCTTTATATAATCAGAAACTAAGCCAATTGTCCAGCTGAAGTGTGCATTTGTTCAAAATGCTCAGATAAAATCTTCAATAACATCTGATGTGGCAGATACCTTGGTGGGATGGAATTTAATCTGCAGAGATTTGCTCCCTTGAACTTTTACCTGTGAGAGTTAATTTCCGGTCCATTTTACTAGTATTTCTGGCTCTCTCCGTCTGTTGACTTTTTTATTATTATTATTATTATTCTCTCCATTCACTCTCCCCTGGTATTCAACTGCTTTTCTTGTATTGTGCTTAGCATCTGCTACTGTTCCACTCCTTTCCAGTCAAAGCATACGGTAACTTCAACACAGGCTAATTAAATGATGCTTGAAGTTAGTTAACAGGTGGTGCCCCCAGCTGCCCTCCTTGTATGAACAGATACATCTCACATTTTAAAGGACAGAAATGGCACAATAGTAATACCTGAATTAATGGAGTACTCCTTCCATACCATTAAACTAATGTTGGGGGATCCAAAAGAAACAGGATCATTCTTTTGTAGAGGGAGAAATCTGGTTTTGGGGTATATGATCCCATTTGAGATTCTTAATAAAACCTCAGGCCTCTAAAGAGTATAAATTTATTATCACTCCCTCCAGGTATGTTAATAAAGGATGTTTCTGATCACTGCTGCTAGTTCATGTGTTAAATGATATTCAAGTAAGATCCACATGATTTGTTAAATTCAAATTATCAAGTAATCTACTTAGCATTTTGGGATTACTGCAACTAAGTGTATATTATTACTTATTTAGATGTTCAATATAGTGTAATGTTTAAGAGCCACTAACTAACTCTGTGACCTTGGACAAGTTATTTTATCTTTTTTTTTTTTTCTCCATTTCTTCATCTAAAAAATGTGGAGTCATAGTATGTATTTCACGGGAGTGTAATGAGGCTTAAATAAGCAAATATTTATAAAGAACTTACTACAGTCCCAGACACCTAAGAAGTCAGTAAGTGTTGGCTATTATTATAATTAATTCAAATTAGAAGTCCACTTAAAATGATCATTTAGTAATTCTTTTTTTTTTCCATTCAATATGTGCCCTCTTTAATACCCATCACCATCATTTAGTAATTCTTAATGAAAATAAAGTCCTATGAATTTGCCTCTTGAAATGAGAAAAGACACATTCTGTTTGTTTTATATGCTAATTTGGAGCTGCTATAGGAAAAAAGGTGAAGAAAGTATCAGTTAAATTCGAGAGAAAAACTGATTTTGAAAACTTCATTTCTGTCCAGCCATGTTCATTGTCTTTCCACTGCATTTCTTCAGAACTCATTTGAGCAGAATTCCTCACTAAATCATTCAAGAAGTCTTTCCATGCAGACAATTTTATCCTCATGGCAAACTCCTTGAACTGCACACTTTAGTTTCCCGAATTGTCTGGTTTGTGCTGACAAGGATGGATTTACTCAATTTTATTTCTTGAGGAAAAAAACACCATTTCATGTTGAAATTACAGATTTCTTCACTCTTGGGATAAAGTCCCCCTCCCCTTTCCCCTTCATGCCCAATGTTGTTTCAATCTCTGCCTTTCTTTTGCCATTTCCCGCAGAGGGGCAGAAACCTCTGGGTGCTTTGGGGAAAGGTGGGGAAAGTCGGAAGCATCTGCAAATTGGGCCCGGGTCACGTGGTCCCGCCAGTCCCTCCCAGCCCGCCTTCCACTAGGTGTCCCGCAAGTCATGGCTGCCATCCATCTGCAGCCACTACGGCCATCTCCAAGGCAGCATTCAGTCGACTGCTAAAGAGACAAATTTCCTCCATAGTCTCTTCATTGTCTGCCTTTCCTAACCACAGTCACGGTTTTGCGCTCTTCATTCTAATTGTGCTTTTGATTATTAGGTTCATTTTATGCCTTCAGCTTTCTCAAAGGTCACAGGGATTAGCTGTGTCCAATGGCGGACTAGAGAGAGTGTGCAGGCTTACCCCCCATTCATCCACCTCCATTGATTTTCCCTCCGTGTGAGAGTGGCAACGGTGGTTCTTATTTTACTCTTATTTGGTATTTTCCTTGCACCCCTCCCCCACTTCTCCTTATAGGAAGGCTGTTTGTAGCTATCCTGGTGCCACAAGAGGTTTCAATGAAGCAAATCCACACAGAAAGCAGGGACGGTGCAAGCATAGGGCGCTGCTGAACAAATCAGCTTGCACTTGGTTCTTCCTCTATTGTTTCGGTTTATTTAGCTCAGGGCCATTCAACATTCCCATTTTATAAAGTCCAACTGCACTTTCAAACAGCATTCCCTTTCCTTGCTATTTTTGTCACTGAGTGTAATCAATCACACACACATTACATGCATTCTATTGATAATTATATATACTATAACATATATACTATGGTTTTTTCTCTGTTTTACTTTGCTGATTCTGACTTACCTTTGTGGTTTTTTTTTACACACCACCATTACAACATTAGAGTATTTTGATTTGCATTTGTGTTTTTTAATGGGAAATTCTGCCAGCTTTTATTCATGCTAGCACTTTTATCGTGAGATATGTTTCACTTACTAGTGTTATTCCAAAAGAGACATTCTTATTATAAATTAATGTAAATTCTTGAAAACCTAAGACAATAAAAGTAGCTATTTTAAAGGAATGTGTGTATGTATATCCATGTGGGGGGGGAGTGAGGGTCCTGAAGAGTAAACCCCAAATAACCGCAAATACTTTAAAAGACATTAGGTTATTTATATCATTATTTATATTCAAGTGATAGTGGGGAGAGTTTATTATGTGAAAATATTTTCTGGACACGAATGCTCTTGGCTCATGATGAAGTCCATTCATTACTGTGGTCAACAGTTTAAAACACAGTAGGAGGCGTCCTCAGTACTTTTTCCATCTTGCTAGAAGTCAAGCAATTAGTGACTTTCTAATTGGTGAGATTATCTGCTTGGCTCAGAAGACAGATATAATGAATTATGATCTTGCTTATTAAGTAATATGACCTCATAAGTAGAAATGCTTTCCAGAAACTATACTGCACATTCACATTCAAATTTGAAGATATTGCACCAATGAACTTCCTCCTTCTGCAGTCCCTGTTTTATCATTCAATTCATAGTACATTTGTCCGTACATGTGGAAATATGCCCATTTGTAGATTCAGTGGTCTCCACAATATTGCCTCATTTAACCTTTTCAAGCTTAATTCTTAAAACTTCTCATTAAGAAAGAGGGGGACAGCCTAGTTTATGAGCAAATATTTGATTTTTGTTTCCAATGAGGCAGCTCCTGTGTGGATACTTTTGATCAGCACATGTATGGGAAATGGATGGAGAGCTTAATATAGTAACCAATACTCTTCCCATTGGCCTTTTGTGACCATTTTTTAATAGAGGCCAGAATTTTTAAAGAAACACATTTCCCTGCAAAATGGAAAAGGGAACTGAAGTGCATAGATAGGGAATAAAAATCTGCTGAGTTTTACATATTGCCAGAATTATGATAACTATGCACAAATAACCTTAGGGAAATATTATAGAAATCATAAATAAATATTTTAACTCTTGCTGATGGAGAAAAGGAAAAATAACTAGAGGAAAATCTCTGTAATCTGTAATCTACAATATTTGGCATTTGAAAATGTGTCCTAAGGCTTCAACATAAACCTTAAAACCATAATAGGAGAGTCACAAATAGCCCTAAAATTCACAATTCATATTTAACAAATGGATGGCCAGTCTTGCATTAGTAGTAAATTAATGTAAAGAAATCAAACTTCTGAAAATATGTACCTTTATCCTTAGATTTTTGAAGAATAAGACTCAACTATTTACTAATATTAATGTTAAAATTTTATTTTTGGACTGTGTATTTCAGTGCTTAAATATAATTATAAAAATTACCTGACAGCCTACTACCTGGTAACCATCATTGCCTGTAAATATAATTCTTCTATTGGCTATAAAATTGCTTACTTATAATTCTGTACCTCTTAGGGGAAAAAAAGTCTTTTTAATTGTATGCAATTCTGGCAAAAACAAGTAGGTATAAGATGTCATGGTGAATGAGAAACACACAAAATGGAAATTATGCCAAAGTAATTATACAATATAGGTAATTCACCGATCATTATAAAAATGATAATAGCATATTGTGTTTCACAATTTGAGAATAAAGATATTGTCAAACTTTTCATTCATCACATGTATAGTTAATTTACTATGCCATTAAGAGATATATTATATATTCTTCTCATAAAAAATATTGTATCAGGAAGCTATTAAGTCATAACAAATGTCATCCTGTCTCCCACTGTAAAAGCTTAAAGCTCTACTGCTTTCGTTGGTGGAGTTTGAGAAGCTTGGAGGCTCTAATTTTATCTTCAGTAAATACTTTTAAGCTAAACTTTTTTATTTTGAGAACTGTGTGTTTGTATGCAGTTTTAAGGAATAATGTAGGAAGATCTATTCTTTTACCTAGTTTCTCCCAGTGATAATATCTCGCTAAACTATAGCGCAATGTCACAAACAGGATATTGACATTGATACAGGCAAGATAAAAAGCATCCCCATCACTATAAGGGTCCTTCATGTAGACCTTTTCTAACCACATCCACTTTCTTCTCTCCCATTCCTTCCTTAGCCTTTGGCAACCACTAATCTGTTCTCCATATGTACAATTTTATCATTTTAAGAATGTTCTATAAATGAAACCATACGATATATAACCTTCTTGGAATGACTTTTTTAAATCAGCATAATTCTCTTAAAATTCATCCACATTGTCATGTGTATCAAGAGCTCATCCGTTTTAGTTGCTGTGTAGTATTCCATGGTATGGCTATAATAGTTTGTTTCACCACTGATCAGGTGAGGTATATTTTGGTTGTTTCCAGTTTTTGCCTATTATGAATAGAGCTGCCTTAAACATTTGTGTACAGGTTTTAGTGTAAACCTAAGTTTTCATTTCTCTGAAATGGAAGTCCAGGAGTGCAATTGCCAGGGCGTATGATAATTAGCATTTAGTTTTTTAAGAAACTGCCAAACTGTTTTTCATTGTAGCTGTACATTCAGCCAATCAGTTGTAAAAGGCATGCATGTATTCACAAGGAATAAACGTCTCAGTGGCATTAGGATTAGGTTAAAGTTAAACTTCTGAGAGTTCTTTTCTTTCCTCCCTCTCCCATCCTGACTCTCCCCTCCACCCCCCATCCTTCCCTTTTACTTCCCTCTCTTCTTCTCCTCTTTCCTCTCTAGTTTCTTCCCTCCCTTCCTTCCTTCCTTCCCTTCCTCCCTCCCTCCCTCCTTCCCTCCCTCCCTCCTTCCTTCCTTCCCCCCTCCCTCCCTTCTTTTCTTCCTCCCTCCCTCCTTCCTTCCTTCCCTCCCTCCTTCCCCCATCCCTCCCTTCTTTTCTTCCTTCTTCCTTCCTTCCTTCCTTCCTTCCTTCCTTCCTTCCTTCCTTCCTATGTATGTATGGAATTGTGATAGAAGGAATGGCTATGTGAACCTAATCTGAGATCAAGAAACAATAAGTAACATTACAGCTTTGTAGGTCCCTTAAAAGCATTGAAACTTAGTTTTGTAGGTTTTTTTTAACATTTAATAATATCATCTTATTCTTCTTATATTAAAAGGAAAGATTTATATGTGACAGTAAAAACAAAGAAAATGTAGAATAATCTTTTTGGTCCCCCTTTTCTATGGATAGTGACAAGCTATCAATCAATAGCCAAATAAAAGTCACTTAAACGTATTAAAAAAATCACAAGACAGAAATTTGTTATGTTGTCACTGTGAAGAGCAGTCTATCTTCAAAGGGCAAAAATATAATACCTTGTAGTTTATTATGCAGTTCTGAATAAAGCATGTTTGGGACTATGTAATCCAACCAAAAGATTTACATCCTAGGCTAATTGTAGCTGTAGATAAAGACCTGAACAAAATTGCTTATATAAAATAATGTTCTCAAAAAAGCTTGTTGCTTTCATACATCATAGATATTTTCACATACTGTTAAAAAACTGGTGTTATTATATCAACTTACTAAAAAATGACCAAGCTGGTTTGGTTTGTTATTGTGAAACTATAATAACCAGTTGACAGTATTTTAGAAAAAAATCAATTGTTAAAAGTTACAGGTAAAGTCACATTGACAAGGACAACAACAACAATCTCAGGAAATTCACTGTAAAAGCAAATACAAGAGCAAAAGGTAGTCTCCATAAATAAATAAAAATCATCTGTAGTCTCAAACTTTTACGCTTATGGAATCAATAAGAGTTGAATGAAGTTTTCTGATTCCAGAAATATATAGATATAACTGCTCATCACATTAAAAAACTGTATTGTTTTAATGTTTTTATATGAAAAGGTTAGGAATGTAGAATTACTTATCATATTAAGCTGGTTATTTGAAATGAGTTTATCTACCATACTTGAAAAATCATGTTATAAGATTTTATAACAAACCTTATGTTGATTAATAAATGGTTTGTCAAGTTACCACCATAAAGGATGATGTAAGAACGAAAAAAACATGTTTCCCAACTGACCTGATCAATTTCTGTGATAGAGATTCAAAGAATATTGATGGGGGTCAGGCAGTGGACTGTCCTGAATTTAAACCACAACCTTTTATTTGATAAACTCTGACAGCTTAGGAGATATAAAGTTCAGGTCACATTGGTATTATTTCTCTAAGAGTTAGATTAAACAAAATAAAGCACAGTAAAATAAAAGGAAATAAAATGAACACCTTCGTGGTGTTCCTTGAATGAAATGGACAATGACTGAGATAATGATATGTGGATAATTCTACTATAGATGATGTAATTTAGAGATCATTTAATTGGTAAGAAATCATATTTGGTGTGTTGTGCTCAACTTCTTAAACCTTTGAGAATACTTCAAATGGACAAGTTCTTTTTAAACATAAAGATGGGGCTAGTTAAATAAATTGCCTCAGAAATTCTCATGGACTATTTCTATTTATAAAACAATAAATATTTATTATAATAAAAACATTTTTGTTATTTATTTACTTAAAAATAATATACATTTATACCAATAAAAAACAATCTTAAATGTACAAAGGCAATGATGTCCCGTTGCTTACAACTGTCCCCACCCCTACTTAAGGCCCACCTGTCATCAGTCACCTTTCAGGACTGGCCTGTGAATGGATGTTTAAGGCATCAGGGTAGATCCCAGTGGAATAAAGATGGAGAAGAATAAAACATTGAAAACTTTAAGAAAAGGAAATGGTCCATAAAAATAGAGCCCATTAATACTATGAACTATATTGATTTCTTGTCATTTTTGTGAACATAATTGCAGAATAAAATATGTTTATTATTATACATTTGTAGAGCTAAATATAAAATGTCAGAAATAGGAACACAGTATATGTATATGGGTGTGTATACACATACACACATATATGTATATATGTCCTGGACCTGTATGAAGTATTCAGATATCTTATTATCAGAAATTATGATACGATTATGATTGTTATTTTTTTTGCATTGTTATTTGGGGCTTTACAGAATTAAATGTATGCTTTAGAGAATTACAACTGAAATTAGAAACACAGAAAAAATATGAAGAGTAATGGAAGAAATGAAGAAGATTATTAAAAGCAATAGATGAAAATGCCCAGTATCAAGTATCTAAAAAAGTTAATATAGATCTAGTACATTCTGGTTATTCAAGGGAGAAAAAGGAATGAGGAGGCCTTAAAGTCAGGCAGAAGACAGATTGCCCTAGGCAAAAGGAAATGGTGAAAATAATTTTTCAATAATTGCTTTAGTTATACATTAACATAGTGTAATGGATATTTCTAAAATGTAGGAAGGAATGTAGGAATTGATTTTGGAAAGAAATGCAAATAAACGTTTACACATCCACGAAAAACGGCATAAAAGTATCCCTGATTAAAACTAAGAGATGCATAGTAGATAGGTTCTGATTTACTTTTCAAATAGCAAGTAAAGATAACACTAATAATTTGGGTTTAGATTCTATTTTTCATTTTTAGAGGGGGCATCTCTATATCACCTGTCACATAGCAACTTAAATTGACTGTAGTCGATAGATAATAATTGGTTCAGCTATGATTTAAAAGCTGATTTTACTCCATCTTAAATTCCCAGTTATGCCTGTCTGAGACATACACTTTGCCAATCACAAAATTCAGAATATACTTTCTGTTTGGCAAAAAACAAGATGTGTTGCCCACGAAACTGGCTATTTGTTCATGAAAAAAGAAACATAAACTGAGCGGGTAAGTTTTCTTTTCAGTAAATGAATCATTTTTAAGAGATCAAAGAGGCTGAAGATATCCAATAGTACATTTAGGTGATCTTCGGGAGGCAGTTCTATTCCATACACAGCTGTTGTCCCAGGCTGAAATTAGTTGCTTAGAATTTGCGTTAAGTAATCCCATACTTAAATGACTTTAGGAAATTGGATGTTAGGGAGACCAGCCAGCAGCATTCAATTAAGTGGTCCTTGAACAAAAAAGTGCTTTTCTTTAAATGGAGAGAAAAAAGGAGTTTGATCACATTTAAGCTAATCTATCATTTATCATACCCAGTGGGTGAGATAGTTAATGACTCTATTGATTCTTTTTGGTGCTTAGTTTTATATACAACATTTAACCAATGTGAAACTTAATATGAGATTTGTTTTCCATTTGTTATTGATGCCCTTCAATTATATTTATTTATCTCTGTAGGCACTGAATTTAAAAGGGAGTTTCAAAGGGGCTTCAGGTAGTAGCATTTTCTTAAACTGTATTCTCATTTTCAGATTTTCTTTTTTTTTAAACTTTAGTTTTTTTCCTATGCCAACGGTTACCTTCAGAGGTCCCTTTACTTTTTCTAAGGAAAAAAAAACATCGGAAATTTGTCAAGAATGTTGATTACAGAATTTGAGAAATAGCTTTTTTCTTATTTCTCTTTCTCTTTCTTCACCTGCCTCTTTCGTATCCTCACTGTTCATTTATGTAGGTCATTGTAATTATCCTCTGATTCCTACCTCTTCTTTGAGGGTCATATGGGCCATTTCTGGAAAGCTATCTGTCTTTACAAAAAAGACAAAAAGACAAAAAAAAAAAAAAAAAGCAGCAGCAGCACAAAAGACATGCAGAAGCTGCAAATGAGGTCAGATGGCGTCACAAAGGTGAAGGGGATTCAGAGTTACAACAAATGGCTACTTAGAAATTAAAAGAAAAAAAATGCCAGCAAGTCTAGGTGCAAGGGGTCTAAAATAGCATGCCATGGCAAGAACAAAACAGACCAAAATGACTCAGGTATTATATGAGAAATAGACAAAGCTGGTTTCTGAACTGAGCTCCATGGGTCAGTTTAGCCAATATGGATGTTTTCTATGTATAAGTATTCATGTGTAAGTCTAATGGATTAGTAAATATAAAGTAAGTTAGTTAACCCTGAAGCTGTCTGAAATCACCACTGAATGAAATAAGAACCAGAAAAATCAGTTTTTAACACTGACACCCATTCCTAAAAAGCACTCACTGAAATACTGAATCTTAAAATACATTGCCTAGAGAGAATCATTGATTAAAAGAGCTGGATAATGTTGATGTCATCAATAGCTAAAGTTTAGACACGTCATGAACATAACTTTAGAAAGAAAATGGAAGAGCAAAATCCAAGTTGTGTTTTGACAGTGGTATGTTGGAGTCTCATCATCTGGCTCTCCCAGAATCAGTCATTCACATCTGTTCCTAGCTCCCTATTCATGTTGGTACCTTGGAATCGTCCATGATGGGCATATTTACACCATGGAAATCAGCACACACTCTAAGTCAATGTCTTTCTCCCTGGGAGCCACTTGTTAACCGTCTACCAGCATACCATTGTCTTTGGATAATTATATCACATTTATTACAAACTCTAGACTTAAATTAATCAGTGAGAATCCAAACAAACAAATTGCCAGTTTCCCTAATTTCCCAATACCCCAGTAGGAAACAGGCACAAAATGCATTTTACCATTTAATATCTTCTTGATAGCCCTTTTTTGCTGTTATTTTGTGGTTTTAATTGAGCATATATATGATTCCATGTTCTCTCCTTTCATTCTGTATCAGTTACACTTCTTTTATTTTTTTTATTTTTATTTTTCTTTAGTGGTTGCTCGAGAGTTTGCAAATACAACTAACCCAAGTCTGTTTTTCAAATAATACTATCTTGCTTCACAGGTAGTACAAGTACATTATAATAGCAGTATATTTATTTTCTTTTTAAAAATATATTATTTATTTATTTGAGAGAGAGAGTGAGTGCATAAGCAGGGGGAGGGGCGGAGGGAGACAGAGAAGCAGACTCCACCCCTGAGCAGGGATCATGACCTGAGCCAAAGGCAGCTGCTTAACCAACTGAGCCACCCAGGTGCCCCAATAACAATATATTTCTAATTCCTCCTTCTGATCACATATATCATTGCTGGCATTCATTTCACTTATACATAAGCATATATAAGCAAATATACACATACTTATATCTGAGAGTACATAATCTGACATTATTATTACTGTTATTATTTCTTTAAAGTTTTTATTTTTAAGTGATCTCTACACCCAACATGGGGGATGAACTCAAAACCCCAATATCAAGAGTCACATGCCCTACCCACTCAGCCAGACAGGTGCCCCTTACTGAGATTATTATTTTGAATAAATTGTTATCTGTTAGATCAATTAAGATTAAGAAAAATAAAGTTTTTATTTTATTTTTACTTATTCCTTCTCCAGTCCTCTTTTTTTTACATAGATCATAGTTTCTGACCTATATAATTTTCCTTCTCTCTGAAGAACTTTCTTTAACATTTCTTGCAAGGCAGATCTACTGGCAACAGATTTTCTCAATTTTTGTTTGTCTAAGAAATTCTCCTTCACTTTGGAAGGATAATTTTTAGGATACAGAATTCTAGGTTTTTGAGGGATTTTTTGTCTCTTAACATGTTAAATATTTCACTCCACCATCTTCTTGCCTGCATGATTCCTGAAAGAAATCGGATATAATTCTTATCTTTACTTCTCTGTAGAAAAGCTCCCCCCCCGCCTTGACTTCTTTCAAGATTTTTTTCTTTGGGCGCCTGGGTGGCTCAGTCGGTTAAGCGACTGCCTTCGGCTCAGGTCATGATCCCAGGGTCCTGGGATCAAGTCCCACATCAGGCTCCCTGCTCAGCGGGGAGCCTGCTTCTCCGTCTCCCACTCCCCCTGCTTGTGTTCCCTCTCTCACTGTGTCTTTCTCTGTCAAATAAATAAATAAAATCTTTAAAAAAAAAAAAAAGATTTTTTTCTTTATCTTTGATTTTCTGTAGTTTGAATATGATATGGCTAGGTGTAGTTTTTGTTTGTTTGGTTTTGGTTTTGGTTTTGCATTTATTCTGTTTGGTGTTTTCTGAGCTTCCTGGATCTGTGATTTAATATCTGACATTAATTTGGGAAATTCTTAGTCATTATTGATTCAAATACTGTTTGTGTCTTTCTTTCTCTGGTTTTCCCATTATGCATGCTGTACCTTTTGTAACTGTCCCACAATTCTTGGATATTCTGTTCTTTTTTCCCCCCAGTCATTTTTCTCTTTGCTTTTCAGTTTGGGATGTTTATATTGTCATATATTCAAGCCTAGAGAGTCTTTCCTCAGCCATGTTCAGTCTATTCATGAGCCCATCAAAATCATTCTTCATTCTGTTATAATGTATTTTATCTCTAGCATTTAATTATTTCTTAGATTTTCCATCTCTCTGTTTACAGTACCCATCTGTTCTTGCAAGTTCTCTGTTAGAGCTCTTAGCTATTAATCACTGTTGTTTTACATTTCCAATCTGGTAATTCTAGCATCCCTGTTATATCTGATTCTGGTTTTGATGCTTGTCCAATCTCTTCAAACTGTGTTTTTTTTTTTTTTTTTTCTTTCAGTATGCCTTGTAATTTTTTTTCATAATCAGATATGATGTAAGGAGTGAAAGCAACTCGGGTAAATAGGCCTTTAGTAATGTGGTGGTAAGCTGTGGGGGAAGGGAAGCATTTTCTAGTCCAGTGATTAGGTTTCAGTCTTTTGGTGAGCCTGTGCTCTAGGACTGAACTTCACCAGTACTTCTCAGGGTTTTTTCTCCCGCTTGGGTGGAACAGGAGGGCTGGCAGGGGCTGGGGTTGGCTATTTCCCTTCACCCATGTCAGTTAGGCTCTTACGTAACTCCAGAAGGTTAGGCTCTGGTGAAATAGCCTCCTCTGAAGGCAGCCCTCTTTAAGAAGAACAGAGTACTCCCACTTATTTCAAAAGGGTTCCTTTCTCCCCAACCCCTGCTGGAAGACTCAGGGGATTTTTCTCTCATCTTTTCTGTGGGAACCTGGCCAAGCTCCTGGAGGTAAATCTTACAACATTGTGAGAGTTCCCCTGTGACTGAGTCCCCACGGAGTTTTTAACTCTCAGACTGTGACTTCATTTCTTCAACAGATTTTAGAAGAGTTATTGATTTTTTGTTTGGTTTTTTACTTGTCAGGATGGAGTGATAATCTCTAAGCTCCTTACATGCTGGACCAAAAACTGGAAGTCAAGCCTTGTTTCCATCTACCTCCCCCCCAACCCCAAGTGCTACACATTGAATATGAGGGAACACTTCATCTATACATGTATTTTGAATTTTGCAGATGTTGCAATGAAAGCTTATATGTTCAGTTGTTTTCAACTACATACAATAAATGTAGTATTTTAAAGATATTTTAAAGTATTTTAGTATTTTATAATTAGTATTAAGTATTTTAAAGATAATATTAGGTAGCTAGGAATTAAATATAGGAGTATTCTGATATTTAATATCCCATAATCATGATTATAAGTTATAAAATTAAATATTTATCTTTAGTTACAAGGGATATTTTTAGAGCATTTTGGTAATTCAAAGGCATAAGCACTTAAATTAATACTTACCATTAAAAAGCTTCTAAGGGACAAAAAAACACTCAAAATAAAAAGTAAACTAAACACTTGCATTATATTTTTTTAAAAGAACCTCAGATTCACATAAAAATATTTGCTATATGCACTTTGATGCCTAACTGGTCTCTCAAGCTTACCACGTCTAAAAAGGGAAATTTTGATTTCCATTCCCATCACCAATATATATAGATGCCAATGATTATCATTCTCTATCTAATCCTGATAGCCAAAAAGTTGAAGTCATTCCTTATTCCCCACCCCACCCCCTGACTTCCACATTTCACACATCCATTCAATCATCAGATATTGTTGGTTCAATGAACAAAATACACCTCTACTTCTCTTCAAGTCTGTTGCTACCACCTTTCTCCCAAGTTCCCTGCATCTTGGACCTGGACTATTACAGTAGTATCTGAACTACTCTCCCTGATTCTTTGCTGGTCTTTCTCTGGAATCTGTTCTCTAGAAAGCAACCAGGGTGATTGATTAACAATATAAATCAGACTTAGTTTTCTACTTAGAACTGTAAATGACTTTCCATTATATTTAGAACACAATGAGCATCCTTTAACACAGCCTACAACATCCCTCACATCTTTGTCTTAAACCACAATCTGCACCTGTCTTCCCTTTGTTCACACAGGACTTTCTCTTCAAACGATAGACCAAGTTCATTCTTGCCTCTGCACATAGCACTTTCTATACCTTAAATTCACTATTCCTGTCTCTGCTGAGCTGGTTGCAACACATCTTAGGTTTTACCTTAAATGTTGCTGCACCACAAAGCTCTTCCCTGCCCCCTTCGCTAGCCCTATCTAAAAATCATAGCCTTGGCTTGCACTTAACTTTACTCATATCTTTTTTATTTGTTTGTTTTAGCACTTGTCATAATCTGAAATTGCTTTGCATATTTATTTGGATGTATGTTAAGTGTTGTCTCACTCCATTGGAATATAAGCTTCATGAGAACATGGCTTGAATATCTCAGCTTTTCTTTTTTTCTTTAATTCCTACCATCTAGAACAGTGTTCAATGTATGTTCAATAGATAGTCAATAAATGTGTTTAGTGAGACACAACTTTATTATTTGTGAAATGAATCAACAAATAGAGCACACAAATTTTGAAATGTAAATAGGATAGATGTTTATTTTTCAAGGTGAATTTCCATACAATAAAGCTTTCACCTTCCAGAGGACATGGGGATATATTAATGGAAATAACTCCAAAGAGAAGATATGAAGAAAAATTTTAATAAGACTAGCAGTATGTACATGCATAACTCCCAGGACTATTGACTTCTAACAAAATAAATCTCATTCTGGGGACAAACCTTAAACTTATTTGAAAGTGACAGGAAAACAAAAGAAAAAACAGAGGTCCATTTTCCTCAATATAATTATCTTCAGTGTCCAAGCTAACAATTAAGTAAGTACAAAAATGATTATCTTTTTGACTATGAATTCTGAAATTTACTAATAAGTTTTTGTTTCTCTCTAGACTCTCTGTTCCCTAGTTGGGTATAGTGAAGTGGTTAGAGAACTCTGAATCACTGTTTCCTTCAAACCCTAATTCTGTCACTTAATAGTTGTGCTACTTTGGGCAAATAACTTAACCTGAGCCTCAGTTTCCTCACCTATAAAATGGGGATGCTATTAACACGTAATTCATAAAAAGCTTGTGTAGAGAAAATAGTGCTTAGAATATACGCAAAAAGCTTGTGTAGAGAAAATAGTCCTTAGTAAGGACCATATAGGTGTTTGTTTTGGGAGGAGATTTTGTTTAAGTTTTTATTTAAATTCCAGTTAGTTAACATACAGTCTAATATTAGTTTCCGATGTACAATACAGTGGTGCCACACTTCCATACAACACCCGGGGCTCATCACAACAATTAGTTGATTGCTTACATCTCTGTTTGAGTAGTAAAATCCCGGATATTCCATGACACTTATTGGCACTTTTTCACAAAGAATCTCAATTAGATTTAGGGAGCATGGAAGAAAACAAGAAGAAAGAACAATTCTAGGGATTCAGTAAAGGTGGCTGTGTTCCAAATCACTTTCTCCGGAATCCAGAGGTCAATTTGCTAAGGCAAGCTGCAGATGGGCAGATAAACTCTGATTTCTGCATCCTCCTCGAAGTGGTAATTGTGGGCCTTCTAGCCAAAGGCCTCTTTTAATGAATGAAAGGGAATGAAAAGGTCATTTTTCTTAACATAATCTTCTAGGAGCATTGCTTTCTGAAAATGTCAGGATCCTGAACAAGCTGAAGAAGCCTCTAGGAGGTTGCTTTTACTAATCAGGCAGGGCATACACCGACCGTCCACTATCACTCAGAACACCCAGTCCCCACAACTGACCTTGAACCTGAGGCAGCAGAGACTAAGAGCTGCTGGAGGTTGACAGGTGTCCCCCCAGCCTCTGGAGAGGACCCTTTGCTCCCAGGCTGGCATGCAGATGTGGCTGTTTCTCTGAAGAATATAGTTTGAAGAGAAGGAAAGTAGCTCAAACTGAAAAAAATCCCTAATCCCTCCCTCAAATACTGTACAGAAATGTGAAGCAGTCCTTCAATTCTCACATAATTATCCCAAACAGGAACTGAGTAAAATCTGTATGCTGTTCAAGAATTTGAAGCATAGATTTGTGGGGCAAATCATACAGAATTTTTTATTTCAACTTCATTCTCTATTATCCTCTACTTTCCACTTTTAATTTTTTACATTTCCCTTTTTGTCTACCATTAAAATATGGGAATGAAAAAACTTAATCCAACCTGGAATATCATTCCTGGAGAAATTCTCTCAATCTGAAATCTCAGTCTTTTACTATTTAGTCTAGTGTATGTTTTTCTTGGTGTAAATAGACGGGTTTATATTCATGAATATCCTTGATGCCTTCTCATTCAAATAAAAATAATGAATGTCTAAGATATTTTAATTATTGTGTTAAGCAATAGAGTAAATACAAACTTAAATAAAACAGAGTCCCAAACATTCTGGAACTCACAATCTCATGATAGGCTTGAAGGTCTCAGAGGATCTATCATAGTGCTGAAACACAACGTAAATGAAAATAAAGTCAGAGCTTTGAGTTGCAGTAAAAGGAGGAATACATGCATAGCTTTGTTTCCATCACTGGAAATAGGGTGAATGAGAAAGAAAACCGATAGATAAAAAGGAAGGAAAAGAATGTGGAAGTATAGAGTAGAGCATGGGGACAGTGAAAAGGGCTAGTGTGGTACAGGGCCGTGTTACTCTCCACTGTATTTCTACTTAAAAAAAAAAAAAAAAAAAAAAGAGCATCATCGTTTTTAACTGAACTGTTGAGAAGAAAAATAGCACTGTTTTATCTATTCGCCAAATGCAATGGAAGGTGTGTTTATCATACCTACATTGTGTGATAGATCATTCATTCATTCATTCCTTCATTCATGGCATTTAGGCAAAGACGTAACAAGGGATGCATTTGTTGGGGGGGGCAGTCTGGAAGTAAAGGCTTTTCTGAGTGATATTTAAGCTGATATCGGAAGAATGGGATACAACTGTCTGAATGTTTCAGCAGAAGACACAGCGTGTACAAAGGCCCTGAGTTGATATTTTCATGGATATAAACAAAAACAGTAGCACATTTTGAAAAATGAATAAGGGTCAGATCTGGCAAGGGCCTAATGGTGTAGCTCTTCATAGACCTCTGTAAATGTTTAGATTGACTTTCAACTGCATTGGCAGGTAATCTAATTTATAGTTTTAAAATATTAGCCTGGCTGTATGGGGAGGATGCATGTGTGTTCTCTGAGAGTGGGTAGGTGGTAGTAGTGGTGATATTTTGTGATCCACATCTTACAGGTTTGGAAATCAAAGTTCAGGAGAAATGATAATTCAGTCTCAAGACTTCTTCCTAGTAGAATCACATGACATCAAGTAGCTAATGCTCCATCACTTGGCCCTCTCTTTACCAGGGAGCAAATGGTTGGGTCTCCAACAATAAAACTTCAACAATAGTAACAATAACATGTAATTTTATTTTGTGTTAACTCTGAATATGAGACAGCTAGCTAAATGCAAGTTCTAACTATGTTTTAAGCTCTTAAAAAATTATAATTCAAGGAGTCCTCTAAGAGTTGCTGCATGGAGAAGTTAACTTCCCCAAGGATGCAGATACTAACCGGTGAAGCTTGGATTTCATCTCTGTTCTCTGAATTCAGAGCTCGCATTCTTAACCAAGATTAGAGAACAGAGACCGCTACGTGATATTTATGTGTTGGTCTAAAGGCTTATTACAAAAAATGGCAAAAGGCTTAACAACTTGACAAAAACATTAAATTCCTCTTCTAGAAATCTGCTTGTCTGCTGAATAGCACTGTTTTATTTCTATAGCTCTTTACAGATTCATTTATTTAAATAAATATATATTACATAATATATTATTTATATTGGCTATAAATAATATATAAACATAATGAACTAAGTTTTAACTTACATATCATCACATTTTATCCTTAAAAATAGTCTGCGTGGTATGCATGACAATTGCTGTTTTGTCCCTCTTGCTTCTTAAGAAGCACTGCTGAAGACATAATCAAATATATGCTCCTCAGATAGGCTGGATCTAAAAACCCACTCTAAGTCACACCACTAGTCATTCTTTATTTTACTGTCTGCACAGCATTTATCATCACCCCAAATTATCTTGACTTTAATAATTTTTTTTTCCATTTCCCTCATTAAAATTTAAGGCCAAAGAGATGAGGGACTTTAACTGTCTTATTCCTTCCCTAGCACCTCAGATTGCTTGACACATAAGTGGGTTCGGAGTAAACATTTGTCGGACAACTAGTGCTTTAAAACATGCAACACTGAGATTAGAATGAAAATCTTTAGAATCTTTAATGCTTATCCTATCACACTGTGCCATCATTTCAGATCACGGTCATTCGAGATCATGTAAAGTCACCAATAAATGAAATGGTATTTTGCATTTCAAAAGCAATTTCAGATAGGTAAATTTTTATTTCAAATTGACTAGTTACACATCTTGGCAACAGAAGTTGTTTTTTTTTCTTCCTTTGTTTTTCTCAGTTGCATTTCACATGAGGGAGATGAGATCAGTCAACACAGTCACTTGAGACTGATCAAAGCATAAAGTATTGCATAAAAAACTCACATTTAACCTTTGCAAATGAATAAGTAAAGGGAAATTCATGAATTCTTAAAACATTGTCCCCTGATGCAGCAATCAGCCTCTTTCTGGTTTCAGCATTAATTCACATGGGCATCTTTTCCATAGGCAGTTTTTTTTTTTCCTAAGCAATTGGCATTGCCATTGAACTTCATAGGGGGAAAAAAAGGAAGTCTAAAAAAATATATACTCCTTATTAATCCTGTAACTAGGCTAAATAACATTTAGAAAATAAACTCTATTTTAATTTTTCCCAAGTTAGCTTTAGATATAAATTCCTTGAACATTCACGTTAAGGCTGAAAGTTGTTTTTACCTACAACTGATGTCTGCCATCAGTGTCTTTGGCACAAAACTGTGTCAGAAGAATAAAATAGGAACCACCTCCCTTTTTTATTTGGTCTCCATTTTCTGTGGTTGAATTCTGTGACAGCTGCCCCAAAGGCGAGGATGAAACTAGACTTAAGTACAGCGCTGCTCGGGTGTACACATGAGTGCCTCTCAAAGGACACATTGCCTCCCGTTGCCAATGATGCATGTGGTTCACAAACAAAGATAGGAGCCTACATCCACATCTCAAACACCGTGTGGCACCAGGTCGCACTGCACAATGCACCAGGGCAGATTTTAAAAGATCCTTTTTTTTTTTTTTTTTTTTTTCCTTTTTTGGACTTGCTTTATTGTTTGCTAAGTCATATTCTCCAAAGAAAAGAAAATAGGATACCTTTCGCAGAGGGAGGGCTAAGCAGTGTGTATAAGCGGATACAGGTATTTGGGAGGCAAAGTAAGTATTCCCACATTAAGTTGCATTTACTTCTTTGAATTAAGATCATTGAAAAACAAATACTAAAACTCTAAAAGTCAAGCGCATTAATATCTACAAAGGAAAACTTCCTTTTTTTCAAAGATAAGAAGAGTTTATCCCTTGGCCAAAAACTCCTTAGTGAATCAAACATTTTCTTCCAATATGCCAAGAATATATCTGTTCCTATCTGGAAATAACAGTTTTGCTTTCCCAGTTTATGGCAATGCTAGGGAAGACCGTTCTCTCTTCTCCATTAGAGTTGAGGACCTAGTATCGTGTGCCAGAGACCGGGCCTAGCATTTTCCACGCATTATCTCATTCACTCCTCCTAATAACCCTTAAAGGCAGGTCCACATGTTACTCCTATTTTAAGTGAAGAAAAAGAGGTTTGGGGAGATTAAAAAACTGTCAAAGTTGTACAGCTAGAAAGTGGCAGAGTCAGAACTTGAACGAGAGTCTTATCACCAAACTTGCCTTACAGAAATGACTGTGTGAGTCAGGCCTTCCTCATTTCCAAACTGGATTCCGAGTGTTTCTACTACAATCCACCCTTCACTGCGCTCCTAGAATTAGTAAGTGCACACCTAATAATTTACTTCCCAACTTACATGTCTCTGAAATCAATTTTCAGTTTCTCAGCCAGGTATGAAAGGCTCTGGCTCATCTGACAACTTCCAGTCTTTCTAGAGGGTCACTGACTCCTGAGCACCCTTAGTACTAGCTGTAATTACTTACCACCAGCCAGCAAACCACAGACACCTTTATTCCTTTGCCCATACTATTCATATTCCACTTAACATCCCTTTCAACTCGTGTCCCTGATGGAATTCCATTCGTCCTGCCCAGCTCTGCCTTACTACTTCCTTCCTAACCCCCACACGGAATCAGTCATTCTCTTCCTAGCCAGTCTGAAGCAGTCTGTACCAACGGCTATTGCAATAATAATAATGCATTGGCTGGTAAGCTTTTGGTAATTGAAATATCTACTCATGCCTATACAGTAAACTCTTCAAGTAGAGAAACTTTTTATTCTAGTATCCCTTTCATATTTCGTATTGTTACCTAGTAAGTGACCAATAAATGCAAATTGATTGTATGAAATAAATAGTATTCTATTTAAATATACAATTATAAAAAGAAGAAATGTCTTTTGGTAGACTTTTACTTCATTAGTACAGTTTAGCTTTATTTCCTTATTTGGCAGTCATTCAGTTTGGTTAAAGGGTCGAAAATTCATCTATCAAATCAGAAAAAATTCTCTAATTGCCTCTTGAGCAATATTTCCAGTGGGGTGGTCTGGACAAAAGATACAATGATTGAAAAACATAGGAAAGGCAACTGAATAGAGAAGATAAAATATTAAAAAATGTAAGTTAAAAATTATATAACCAATTTCTATATTTAAGAAGTAAAAATAGTCGGGTTCGTAGGTACATATGACTTTCTTGTTTAAACAGAGAAACTAAACTATTGGGGTTGCTGAGCAGTATACCGATTAGTGTACCCACAGAGTCCTTGACTTTCTAAGCTTCTTACAATTATTAAGTTCTAATAGTACCACAACCTTCTACTTAGAGACAGAAAGCCTTATCTAGTTATGGATTCATTCAGAGAGCATGCTTTAGACTTTTGTTTACGCTGTTAACTTCAATGGGGGAATGCAGCAAATGGCAGACAGAACCCAAAATGTCCATTTCCATTATCACCTTTTAAAACTGTGTATATTTTTATGTTTACATGTGGGTTTGTTTTGTTTTGTTTTCTCCCTTTGTTTATTTTTGTTGCTGCTTTTAAGTTAGGAATAGTGCTCTGGGGATTTTTTTTTTTTTTTTGAGCATTGCCCCTGGATTTTCTCTGCAATGATTTGGTGAACACATATAATTTTTTATGGTCCACCATCATTGACAGGCTGGCCCCAAGGCACAGGGTTCTGTGTAGTACATCATGGTTTATTGATGAGCAGTGGGAACTAATGCAGGGTGGTGGATGCGGGCACACCAGTTACAGAGCCTTGTTTAGAAACCAACTGGGCATTCAGTAATGAGACCATGTGGTCTTGTTTGCAGAACTCAGCTCAGGCCAAAGATCTGTCTAAGGATGAATTGGAAGGAAAAAAAATCAAACAACCATATAGTTCAAGTAGCTTATGCCATCAGCAGCTTCAACCAAGCATTATTTCCTTATCACAGTTTTAGAGTTATTCCAGAGAATGTTTAGGAGGAAACTAGGAGTCAATTACGTTCTTGACTAAGAATTATAAGTGTAAAAAAAAAGAAATATGAATCTACTTTTGCCAGAATAATTTGTTTTAAAAAGTAGTTTTACTTATTTGATAAAGTAATATATATGTGTGGTAAAAAATTTAATGATAACATTATGAATGAATAATCTGGGTAACCACAAATACAGTAACTGTTGCCTACAGATCCTTTCAGAAATACTCCATGCTTATTTACTTTTTAAAGCACAAGGGCATACAAACACATTTTCTAAATTTCATTTGTTTTTTCTTTAACTCTACATTGTGAGTGATGTTCTCTATCAGCTCACATAAATTCATTTCATTTATTTTCACAGTGGCTCGTTATATGGGTATATCACAGTTTACTTAACTGATTCCTGTTTCCAGTTAATAGATAATGCTAGAATGAACACATTTGCATGTAAGTAGTTTGGCAAATATGTGAGGATATTTTTAGTTTAATTCCAAAAAAAGTAAAGTTTAAGTCAAATACTCTATGTCTTTTACATTTCTACCAAGACTTTATGAGAATATAAATACTCTTGCCAACAACACTAAAATTCTAGTCACATTACAGCTGAAAAATGGAATTTCATTGATGCTGTAGTTTTGTTGATTCTGAGTAAAATTAAGCATTGTTTCATGTTTTCCCATGATTTGCCTGTTCATGTAGTTGGCAAAACGGTACACTAAATTTCTGTTTAAGTTATTCATTTGTATGTTAATGACAATATATATCATATAGTGTTACAATACTTACAAATAATGTGTGTAACCTGTATAATACTATTTTATGTGACATATGCTACAATTTTTTAAAAAAAATTTTGTATTTTCTTAATTTTATGTAGATATTTTTATTATATTGTAATGTATCTTAGCAATTTCCTTTAATACTTCTGGGTTTTCTGTGTTTTTCAGAAGGGCAATCTCTACTACAAGTTATTAACCATGCTGTTTTATTTCTTCTAGACATTTTACTCTCTTCATTGCAATTATTTAAAAGTTTTGGTCCACTTGAAATGTGTTTTGTAATAAGGACTAAAGTAAGGGTCAGCTTTCTTTTTTCCAAGATATTAAACACCTTGTACCAACACTATTTCATGTATAATCTTTCTTTCCCCATGTTTCAAGGCCCATCTTTCTATTTTATTGTATTATTCTGTTTATACATGAACCAACTCCACCTTATGCTTATACTATGTTTAATATGCATTTTTTGCTGCTAATATTTATTTACAATGGAATTCTGGTATTCCAACATGTGGGGTGCCATTTTTGGTTGTGAAGATTGTACAGAAAGTCTCTGTATTTAAGACTTCTGCGTCCATGTAATTATTCAAAACTAGGTATTAAATCTAGATTATGTGCCACTCACTTCTTAAGAATGAAGATAAGACATCAATGGATGACTAAATTGGCACTGAAAATAAGAAATATTATTGGAATAAATATCATCCTTCGCAGCATTCACTAAAACTGGTATTCTTGTGAAAGACAAAATAGAGTATCAATGTACCTAATTTAATATCATAAGATGTAGTTTATTGTCTAAGATCTTGTGCAACATAACTATACAACTCTAGTAAGCCATTTGGGCTCTACGAACCCTAGTTTACTGTTGAATAGAAAAAAATACTCTCAGTCTATCTCCTGGGATCATTGTCAGAACCATATGTAATAATGTGGACTTAATTTTCAAAGGGTAAATTACCACTGGAATCATTTCAATTGCTCTTAGAATCATTCTAAATTGTGCAGCCTATCCAATGAAATTTGTGGCATCAGTAGGGGTCTTCTATGAGAATCTTCATTTAACCATTATTATCCAGGTTTAATTGTTATCTAAAGGAATTTAGGCATCAGGGGCCACTTCTTCTTTCACCAGTTATCTAAAATAGGATAGGTGTCTGCTAGATATGCTGGTCCAATAATAAATGCCTAAATTTAGATGCAATATTTGAAGGAAGCCAAGCTACCATTTAGTGACCAGAGCAGTT
Organism: Phoca vitulina; assembly: GCF_004348235.1. Taxonomy (NCBI): domain Eukaryota; kingdom Metazoa; phylum Chordata; class Mammalia; order Carnivora; family Phocidae; genus Phoca; species Phoca vitulina. Next base: position 10,096,431 of record NW_022589711.1, read on the forward strand.
GTCTAAGTGACCGGGTCTACTAACTTTATAAGGTTTACTATCATACTGACTTACCAACTTGCAAATCAATATCCTTTATATTCAATCTGTGTCAAGCCCTTCAGTCAACTTGAGAAAATTCTTCCTAACGAAGTCATTTGTACTTTTCATGCCTCCTCTATATTATAATTATTCTCATGTGTTTGAGTCCAGGAATGGGCACTTGATTCAGGTCTGGCCATCAGCTCTATGTTTCTTGACCACAGTGAGTAGTTCACAGATGTCTATGTCACCAATCAAAGCCAACTGAGCATGATGAGGCTTTTATTGTCTCTTCTGGAGAAAAAACTGTTTATTGTTGTACTTGAATATGAGTGGATATAAATGATAGATTTACTTGGCAACTCTATAATATCTAAGAAAAAAGATAGCACACAGAAATGTCAAGAAATAGGAGCACCTTTCCTAAAGACATTTTTTTAAAATCCTGGAATCTAGCCGTATGTGATGCAAACTATTCCCTTTTGAGCTTAGATCAGTTAAGGCCATTTTTACTTACAAAATTCTATGAGGAATTTAGGGTTACTTAGCAATACTGCACACTATACCATGATAATTGTTTGCTCAAGTATTCACATTCATAATACTATTCTATGTATTTTTCTTTTGCAAATTAAAAAAAAGTCTACATAAGTTGCAGCATGAGTATCAACCAGGCATTAAACTTTTTTTTCCCAATAAGGTCTCTTAATTAAGATACAGCCAATTTTAATTGTTATGTGAGGCTTTAAAATTCCTCTTTTGAAGTAAGGGATTTCTATTTTTTCAAAGATTTTCATTGGAAGCCAGTGATTATTAGCTCATAAATTTCTCATTAGTATAAGCTAGTGCCTTCACATAAAACAGTTCAGAAGCTCAGTATTAATGAAAGGCATATTGTAGATTCTATAAACATTTCAAAAACATTGTCAGGAGCAGCTTGTGAAGGGAACTGTTGTCCGACTGTAATTGTCAACGTATTGAGATATAAACTTGCAAAATTTAAAGTTGGTACGCTAGTATCTTGCTAATTTTTACATGATTGACTAGTCTATTATGTCATGCAACTAGTTGTCCAGATAAACTTTCAGAAACTTCATGTGATCACACTACAGTCACAGTGTGGATTGACCAAACGATCAGTGGGAAATATTAAAAGAACAATCACATAATACTTCAAACAAAAGAAAAATTAAGAGCACTTGATAATACCAAACTTTCTAGGAAGCTTCATACTTTTAATTAAAAGCAGCCCACTACACATAAGCATGACACACACACACACACATCGAATGTTACTCTAAGCCATTTTTATTGTGCACATCAATAGAATTAAATGAAAACATCCATTAGATATATTTCACTCATGAGATTATTCTTCAAGTTCAATAATTATGTATCATTCTGATAGGTATGCTTTCCTTTTAACCTCCTCATTAGAATAACAAAGAAGTCAAAGTAATTTTTGGTAATCAAAATGGGAAAGTAGCATGAAGCCATAATAAGGGAAAGCCAGCTGAGGAGCCTGCTACAAAACAATACCATGTATAATTGGTTCTTAATTATGCAAATTTAACAAATGGCAGAAGGATGGCTGCATTTCTTGACCAAGGCTGCCTGCCAAGTCAACAAGCTGACATCAATGGAGGAAGGAGCTCACTCTGTGATCCTGACTGCTGCGTCTCTCTCCACATTGCCAAAATATTTTTGTGGAAGAAAGAAATCTGTTGATTTACTAAAACAAGTTAAATTCATGTTTTTGGTATGAGTGAATATCTCCGATAACATCATTAATAAAGTTTTTTTATGCACATTATTAAATTTTTTAATCATAGGTTTATAGACACCAGAAGAAACCCAAATAATAATTAGTGTATACATTTGTATGGAGGGTAAGTTGGCTGCATAGTTCTTCATGAAAAATAATCTCTATACATTAGATGAAGGTTTTTGCAAAAAAAAATAACTCATTAAAAAATAAATACAAATTGCTTTTTAATACATCAGATAAAGACACAAACTATACAGGAAATTAATTTTGTTTCATTTTTTACCGATTTTGTATACATTTTAAAATATCTTAAAATGCTCTTTATAAGCAACCACTTTAAAATTCATCTATTCAGGTGCTTGCATTGAGACCTCTGTAAGCCAGAGCTAGCCTCTAGAAACATTGCTCTCTTCTTGGGCTCTGATATGCAACAGCTTGAAGTTCCCCATTGCTCCCACACCTTCTATTCCTAACCTAGCACCCACAGGCACCTGCTGCTCTCCTGAAATAATGGAAAATATCTGTGCAGAATCCAGCAATCTCATAACTTCAGAATGGTAGATTTGGCCTCCTGTGAAGCAATAGACATATTTTTGATATATTTTCCAGTATATTCATTATGGACATGACTTTAAGGGAGGCAAAATAAATTTATTTGAATACTTTCCTTCCTTCTCTCAAAATTTATTTACTTTACTACTGTTTTGAAGGAGGTAGAGTAGTGGCATGTTTTAGCATCTTGCCAGTGAAATTAACCTCTCAATGTATTCTAGTCTGTAATAGGCACTAAAGTCATTCACTGCTTCTGAAAGAGCAAAATTTGAAAGGAGTGCCCTGATCATTTGCCAGAGTTTGAGACTCCACATACGGTCCTGGTAAAAATGTATTTTAATAGGTCAGAAAAAAATTCCTGAACAGGTTGGAAGATATAGCATAGTTGCCAAGAATTGAAGAATAGGGGAAAAGAAGAGCCAGGGAAAGGAATATGTAGTAGCCGTGATTTAGAATTAGACTATAAACTAAATTAAGGTGGAATCACTGGTAGAAATTATGGGTTGAGGGATGTCCTTCACTGATATTTTTGCCTTAATTTTCCTATGTACCTAAAATATTCTCTACCTAAAATAGCACTATCTCAGGCGAAGTAAAAAAATAAGTGTCTTTTTTTTGGAGGGGTGTTCTTATGTATCAAACATCAGCCAATCATCTATCCTACCTGTAAATCCTAAATCCCAAAGTTCACATTAATAATGAGTTAATTACGGTTTTATAAATTTCTGTAGTGAAATACAGATAGCCCCTGATTTATGATGGTTTGATTTATGAATTTTCAACGTTATGACGTTGCAAAAGTGGTACACATTCAGTAAAAACTGTCCTTTGGATTCTGAATTCGGAACTTTCCCCAGGTGAGTGATGTGTGGTACGGTCCCCTCTCATGCATGCTACAGGACAGAAGCAGCAAGCTGCAGCGCCCAGTCAGCCCTGTGATCATGAGGGTAAATAAGCGATACACATACAACCATTCTGTTTTTCATTTTCAATAAATTGCATGAGCTCATTCAACACTGTAGTATAAAACAGGCTTTGTGTTAGATGGTTTTGCTCATCTGCAGGCTAACCTAAATGTTCTGAGCACATTTAAGGTAGGTTAGGGTAATCTGTGATGTTTGGTAGGTTAGGTGTACTAAGTGCATGTTTGACTTACAATATTTTCAATTTATGATGGGTTATGGAGAATGTAACCCCAGCATAAGTTGAGTCAGATCTGTACTTTATTCATTCAAAATGGAATTGGCCCAGAATGGTTTTAGTATCAGTGAAATATTGTGTTACTTTTCAGTCTATTCATATTTCACTTATTTTAAAGTGATCACACATATATTCTTAGTGGCAAGCATGAGATTTAAAATAAAACAAAACAAAATAAAATAAATAAAATAAAATAAAGCTGGGTACTATAGGCCATGGACATCATGAATCACTGGAAAAAATTAAATTTCTAGAACAAATATATAAAAAATATATTTAAATGGTTGATTTCAACTGCTTTTAAAGCATTTTCAGTCATCTTGCTTCCTGGGACTCATATTTTGAGAGGCTTTCACTGTCTTGAAACAACAAAAAGAATCCTACATAGAAAAGTGAGTGCACTTACTTGTTTGTATAGTTCAAACACATGAATGAATGCCATTATCAGGCTTGTTCTTTCTGCATTCCCTGGCCAAATCTTAAAGGAATATAGAATACATAATTTTCAGGTATTCACATTTTACAAATAGCATTGGCCTGGTGACGACAGTGTGCTGATTATACCATAGAAGTATACCAGTAAGACACATCCCTGCAATTCACAAAAATTCTTTGAAGACACTGTACAGTTTTGTTTTATAAAGGGAGATTAAAATGAAATTCCCAAGGGTAGAAAAAACAAAACAAAGAACCAATGAGTCATCAACATTACTTAAGTATAGATTACTAAAGAAGCACCTGTTTAATATAAATGTGGTCCAAATCCTTTAACAAATTCAGCAAGAGGCTTTGCATGGTCTCTAGTATCAGCAGACAATATTAAAAAGCAAAAAAAAAAAAAAAAAAAACCCAAAAAACTACAGTACTGGTTTGTGGTTTCAAAGGAACGTAGCACAGTCTCTTTAGAAGGAAATACATCAGAAGACTGCATATTTGAAAGACATTTAGAGCAGAGGTTCATGTTACTAACATATGGTACACGGAGAGAACACAAAATCAAATTGCTCCCATTTCTATAGTGTAAGCAGAATACAAGCACCTCTCCTCCCCAGCGGCCACCGCTGCTATGCTGGACCAGCCCACTATTATCACTTGCCTGCATTTTTACAATAGCTTCAACTGCTCTTCCCAGTTACACTCTTGCTTCCGTATAGTCTTCTTTAAAAACAACATCCTCAGTGATCCCACTAAAATATAAGTCGGATCATGCTTCTGTTCTGCTCAGAAGTATCCAGTGATTCCCCTTTTAATTCCCCTTTAAATTCAGAGTTAACGACATAGTTCTTATTGCAGCCTACAAGGACATTCACAATCTGGCCTTCTATCAGTGCTCCGATGTCACTCCCTAGCCCTCTTTCTGGCAATACCTAGCGGGCTTCTCAGACACCCTGCGAGTTCCCTCTGCTAGAACACTCTCCCCGGAGAGACACGTGGCTTACTCTCTTAAATCCAACAAGCTTTCGCTCGGCTATGACCTTCACAAATCTGACACCTCATTTAGAATTGCAACACACCCTATCACACGACACTTATCACATCCTAATTGGCTTTGAAGTTAATTTGTGCACATACTGCTTATTTGATGCCACTCTCCCCCCACATTCCTAGAATGTAAGCTCCAGAAGGACAGGGCTTCTGCATTACAGTTTAAACAAATGCTTCCCCAGAGCCTAGAATAATGCTGGGCACATAAGAAGATGCTCAATAAGCATCATGCACACAACATCGTAATTCACATAACGTCGGAGCTCAGTAACTTTATGATCTATGCTTTGGCTGGAGACCTTTTTCTGCTGTAGCATTTGTTGCAGTAATGCTTTCTGTACATGTGGCTATTATGTGTAGTTACTGCATTGTCCCTAATTAGTTGAGGCACCTGAAAAATCTGAATATGTTCTTATGAAGCACTTTGCAAAGTTACTGAAGTCTTTCATGTAGAACAATTCATCTATCTGAGGTTGTTGGGATGTTATGCATGAACTCTGAATACCCTCCCAGAGAATTTTCAATTCCTCATCATAAGGAGATGGTCCACAAAGCCTTTTGGGAAGGAGCCAATTCAAATGACTAGGAGTAAGTGTCAGAACATTCTCGTTCTTTTCAAATAATAGGAAGCTCTAAGTTACCTCGGGAGTCCCACATTCCAAGGCTTGAAAGAGTATCACTCCTCCTGGATCCATCAATTGCAAAAATTCCAATATTACCCCCCAAAACCTGTCTGCCAGATTTGGGTATTTATAACTGAACAATGTGCAGTAAGCCAGTTACATATCTAACCCACTGGGATAGTCCCTTTGATGTATCAGCTTGCCAAGGCTACCATGTCGCTATGAAGATATTTTGTGGATGTGATTAAAGTCTATAGTCAGTTGATATTAATTAAAGGAGATTATCCCAAATGAATAATCTGGATGGACCTGATTCAATAAATTGAAAGGCCTTAAAAACAGAGCTGGGGCTTCCTTGAGGGTACAAGAAATTCCACCTGTGGACAGCAACTTCAGCACATGGGCACGTTCCAGCCTGCTCTCCTGAGGGCCTGCTCCGCAGATAGTAGACTTAAATAGCCAGACCCTGAAATTATGCAAATCAATTCCTTGCAATAAATCTCTTAATGCGTATCTTCCACTGTATATCTGCCTCTTTGATTGAACCCTGACTGACAGAGCTACTAATGCCTTAAGGTGACAAAGGACTTGATGGAGATCACAAGGGCATAGCCACTCTACGTTTCATCCAGTGCCTGTGGCCAATCCACTGCTGTTAGAAATAAGTAGAAATTGGAGAATCTTTACAAACTTGCCCTTGAGTAAATTTTGTCCAGATGATTGTTTGTGATGGCATTGCAGAGGCTGGATATTCATTATCCTTCCAGTATCTTCATTTGGAATTTTTATTCCCCATTTTATTTTATACCATTTTATTTGTATTCAGGAACCCTCTTTTATGATTACAGACTTATGAAATGATATTATCATATCCCAATTGTGACATAAAGAATTTTCGTGAAATCTCCCACTAGAATGTAAGTTGCATGATGCAAGACAGAGTCTTAATGCGTGTGTGTGCACAACTGTTTTCACTCCTCAGCCTCTTTCTCCTGTTTTCTAAGCACCCATTGTGCCTTAATGTCTTTCCCCTTCCCTTTGGGTCAAAGTAGTAATTTACTAATTCCCTTTGAATATTCTGTCCTTTGTATTATATGACTTAATAATCACATTAGTTTCTAGCAACAAACAAATAAACAGGCTTATGTTTGGGGCCCATTCTTGTTTCTCTATTCAACTCAGGTCCTGTGTATGTGTGTGTGCACGTGTGTGTGATAACATGTTGTAAGAACAAAAATTACTTAAAAAAATAAAAGAATATAAAGACAAAAAAAAGTTTGTTTACTAATAATCCTAAGTGCCCAGGTATTTGTTGTGTGAATGAGTCATTTGCACTCTATGGAATAAAAAATCTTCCAGGGATATCTTAGGCTTCTAAATTAATGCTACTGGGACGCCTGGGTGGCTCAGTCGGTTAAGCATCTGCATCCGGCTCAGGTCATGATCCCAGGGTCCTGGGATCGAGCCCCGCATCGGGCTCCTTGCTCAGCGGGGAGCCTGCTTCTCCTGCTTCTTGTGCCCCTCCCCCCACTAATGCTCTCTCTCACAAATAAATATATAAAATCTTTAAAAAAATAAATTAATGCTACTGGTATTCACTCTGTCTGAGATGATATTAAAATATCCATGAGTCTCCAAAGTTGGACGCTGTCAAAATTCAGGATACTCAATTTCTAATCATTTTCAAAACGTGTGTCTTAACAGAGGCAACAAGTGCTGAACCACATCATTTCTCCTGGTCAAGGTGAATGCTGACTTTACCGATGATCACATCAAATAAAGGTTTTATTTTAGGCATAAAATCGATAGCACAAAGGCATTTCCTAATCCATCCAGAACATCTAAATTCATCTGTTAACTTCTTTGAAGTTAAAGTTTTTGTTTTCATTTATTCTTAACCACTTCTGGTTGCTTGTATCAATAAAATTCCAGAAAATACAAGACAGCAGTCTATTCCTTAGCAAGAGCAGCGTATAGAATTTGCCCCACTGTGAACTCTATGAAACTGCATTGTATACATCCATACACTGTATCTTCATCAAGAAATCAATTACACAATTCTGTTCTTCTCAATTCCTGATGACTTATATCTTCCCAACATCAGTTGACTGCTGATAAGCGACTGTTATCATTTTGGGCAAACCCTCTTTATATCCATCATGAAACGATGCAGTAGCCTTCTCGTAGGGCATTTGGCTTCTCATCCGCTCTGACCAGTAACTTCCCTTCACATCACTGTTTTTTCAATTTTTTTTTTTTAAAAGCAAACGCAAAAACCACTTTCATCATCTCACACCTTCGTTCCAGATCTCACAATGACCCCTCCCTTTTCTACTAATGCAATCTTAGAATCCTGAGCTGACACTCAAAACCTTTTCAAAACATGAGCTCTCATGTCAGAATGTCTGTGTCTGAATCTCGGTTTTGCTGCTTATTAGCTGTATGACTCAGTTAAATTACTTAACTGCATTGTACTTCATCTTCTTCATCTGTAAAATGAAAGTAAGTAATAGAATCCACTTTATGAGGTAGTTAAGAGGATTCAATGAATTAATACATGGAAATAATTTAGAATGCTCCTGCCAAATGGTGACTGCTGAGAACATGTTAGCTATCATCATCATCAGTGTTATAATAATTATTTATAACTGGTACCACATATGGGTCAAGTGGTACTATTGAGTACTACTATTTAGAGGAATGTATTTTAATATAAAATATAAATAGAACATACTCGTATAAAAATATAAAAAGAGGCAATTTGCACAGCTAGGAACTTAGAGAAACTGGATTTAGAAGCATTCCTCCATAGCTTTGCTGGCACAACCATACCAGCCTGTTTGTGATTTGGTTAACAGAACATCCAGAGAAGAGCCAACGGAGACAGTTTAACTCATCAGAGGAAACATTCAGCTTTAATCATCACCCTACTAAAAGAAATACTTTGATGTTGAGTCATAACCTTTTGTTTTATGCAATATAATAAATGTTATTTCTTCTAGGGAGATTATTTCTATTCTCAGAAATCCTTAAGGGGGTTCACAGGAAAAAAGAGAGAGATGGCAAGAGAGAGAGAGAGCATGAGAGAGAGAAATATCGTGAAGCTATAAGTAAATTTGGGCAGGAACTCCTTTGCTTTCTGAAAATGACCTTCATCTCAAAACAGTAAAGTGCATTCACATTTTATCTCTCTTCTATTAATCCTCAAGACTACTGCTCTGGCCAGCTCATTTTACTACCTCCAAGACTCTTAGGTTAATTTCTGCCACTACTATTTTACTTATGTTGCTCCTCCTTTGTAGAAATCTTTCTCTCTCTAATGTTTGGATGTCAAGTTCAAGTTCTGTGTGTCAAAAATTCTTCAATATCTCTAGCCACAAGCAAACTCTCCATTCATGAGCATTCATTCATTTACTTATTTAGCCAATATTGACTCACTGCCCCCTATGTTTCAGGCACTGTGCTAGGAGCTGAGGATTTAGGAGTGGATAACAGGGGTTCTCATTCTCAAAGGAGCTGACATTAAGAAAAAAAAACTGTATTGCCATTATTTATACAAATAATTAATTATAGGTGTTATGAAAGTATGCTAGGAGCACATTTAAGAGTGTTTTTTTTGGGGGGAAGCCTCAGTGAGGAAGCTGAGGCTTGAAAAATAAAGATGATTTAGTTAAACAAAGCCCGATGGATGAAGAGGACATTGGTAGCATGGAAAAGAATGATTTAGGTGGGGGCAGAAAGCACTGAAGATCACAGAATGAGAAGGAGAATGGAGCTATTGAAGAACTGAAGGCAGGCCAGTCCAGCTACAGCCTACGTAGCCAGTGGGACCCGGATGTGATGGATATCGGGCTGGTAATGATCTGGGTCACCTGAAGAGTACTTATGAGTGCCAAGCATCTGGATTCAGCACTGGGCCATACAACAGATAAACATTCACTTTATTATTTTATTATAGTGCATTAGTTTTATATTTCTCCATACCATCCATACAGAGATTTCATACAAGACTCTAAGGTAGAAGTGTAGGGATCTTGTCATTTATTTCTGGTTTTGCCCCACAGACACATTGTAGACAGGAAGTACTTGTTGAGATTATAGGACTCCATTTTCATCCTATTCATCTTTACCTTTTTTGTTTGTAGAAAAAAAAAGACACACGTCCACACACACAGTTTTTAATATTATGCGTATGGAAACGTTTTCAAATAAAATCCAAATACCAGAATGATTACATGGACTACTTGATTTTAATCAATGTAGAAGATAACACTCCTCTATGACTAAAGATTCTAAGTGTTTAAAACCTGGAGAAAAAAAATCCTCTGACATAGGCCTTGTAATCAGACTCTTTAGGATTGGTCACTTTTGTAAGTACTTAACCACACGACAAAACCACATAAAAATGATTCAGCGCTGCCATTACCATTTTGGGACCAGAGTAAATGTTAGGAACGAGTGATGAGAAATAAACAACCTATGTGTATTTCGTTACCTCAATTCAAATTTCACAAGTTATGTAAGTCTTAATGTCTTAGCGTAAGCAAGGAGAGTATCCTAGGTTTCCTGAGCATACGAAAATCAGGATGGGGCCTACAAATCTCTTATCTTAAAGTTTAGGGAAAATTACATGAAGATTTGACATTCATATTTGTCATAGTTTTAACTTATAAAAATGTAAATAAGAGGTTTAAAAACTCTAAATGTAAGTGTTCAGAGAGAGAGAGAAAGAGAGAGAGGAGAGGGATCTTTAATAACAAAGGAAACCATAAGTGCAAGGGCCTTAGCTATCTGCATATCCTAGAGTCCAGCTCTTTCATAACATATTCTCACTAGATTAGAGTTCAGGGCCATTGTGCCAATCATGAGTGAAGGGGCAAATGGAACCTTCAAGCTTTCATTCTAGGGCCTCATTTACCTACTAATTACTGATGAAATCATTACAGGCCTCCATCCGTCAACACACCGCTCATTTCTGTTAACGCATGAATGCTGTCAGAGGCCGGGGTATGCTATTTAGGTTGCTATTTGTCAGAAAATTTAAATGTATTTCCAGTTTAGTTAACAATTTAAGGTCACTCTTCTCTTCTTAAAATAATCCAAGTCAAGTAAACACACCAACCTCAATCCATGTAGTCGCCAGTAGGCCCACTACTTAGGTATCTAAGAACTCTATTTGTAAATATTTTGTAGCTTTAACCGGGAAAAGATCTGAAATGTTCAGATGGCTTTGTGCCTAAACTGAAAATTAGTATCTTTTTTGTACAGCAACCTAAATCCAATTTCCTTTCCGTGTCTGAACTTAACTAAGGCAATGCAAATTTTTGTTGATTTGCTGCAAATCTATTTTAGAGGGAAAAAAAAATGTTGCCTTACATGTACTTTTGGACACAAATGTTATTATTACCAGTGAATTTAACAAGTTATCTTTTCTCTCTCAGGAATTTAAATACATATTAAACGAGCCTGCCAGTAAAAAGTCAAAGAAGGCTAAAGGATAAATAAGTTAGCAAGTAAATAGAGTTGAATTTTCATCAGTTTCGTTTTCATGCTGGGCACTTGCATCCATCTGAAATAAGTTGTTTTTTATATTTGTGTTCATTTCCTTTTAACAAAGAATTCGCTTTATATATAACCTCCCATCATTTGGAAAGATTTTATGTGCTTTATATTTTGCAGTTTTGTGCTGGACCCAGACATACTAAGTCACAAGAGCCAACTGATACATCTTCAGGGATTTTATAAGCCAGTTAACAAAATCCATTATTTAACAAATTTATTATTAAAAATTAAATTATACAAATTTACATTTAAGTATGTTAAAACAAAGCTGATAGATACTAAAAACTCATTGTTTCCTAATTTTCTAATTTTTCTATGATCATGATATTACTTGCATGTATTTTATCTGTATGGTAGAAATACTACATAATATTGTGTTATTGAGCATCTCTTTTCAATTTTATACTCAGGTACATCACATTAGTAGCTTGACCCTGGACACGGTGTAAGTATTTATGCCACAGAAATTGGAAAGAAACCCTACCCATCAGGGATCGGCTTATTGTTTTGTTGATTATCTAAAGGAAGTGATGAAGAAAATATTAATAATGCAGCTTAAACTCATGTCGTATCAGTAGCCATTATATTGTAAATAGCATGCATAAAAAAGACAAAATATTCTTCCATTATTTAAAAACTACTATTTGTTTCAGCATAGAGGTCATTCACCTTACTGATGAACAAGTGACGTTCTGGCCTACATCTTTATTGTTACATTTGTCTTACTCATTAGTGTAAATGAAAATATCAACCAACATTTATGTCAGAACAAAAAATGCAACCATAGGCTGGTTAGGGAGAAAGTTAGGGAGAAATCAATTAAAATACTCTCTGAGAATCAACTGACTCTCTATGAAATCTATAATAAAAACATGATATATATAGTATTATTACTTATAAATTATGTACTATACATTATGATACTGGCATCGTACTAACACACAGAGTCCCATCCCTTCCCTCTGGAGAGTCCCTTGTTAAAATATTTATAACCATATGAGTGCTTGTATGACTATATAAAATATAACAAGGCTATTTATAATTTATATATACATAATAATTTATATATATAATTTATAATTTATAATATATAGTATATAAATTAACAGTATGTGCTACAGTAAAACCAATGAATAGACATAAAGATGGAGCCAGAAGCAAGACTTGTAAACAATAACAAGAATAAGAAAAGCCACCCAAGCCTACTAAGTTTCCGTGGGTCGCCTAAATTTGTTCCAAATTTCTTAGTAGTCACTGTGAAAAACAAGACCCAGTGGATTACTAATTCCTGAATGCTTCTGAAGTGAAAGCATATCGGTTACTTAGGATTAACTATTTTTGATCTTACATGTGTTTGTAGGAGCTTGGCTCAAATTGTCATCATTGCAGGTTATTGTGAATGACTATGAAAGTGTCCAAACAAATAAATAAACCAAATAAATTATCACCATCTATCTTGAAAAGGAAAACATCCTTATCCTTTAACAAAATCTCTTCATTCTATTAACTAAAACATTCTCATTCTATTAACTACAATGTCCAATATTCGGTATTCAATGTTTCCCTCAGGAGACAGCACCCTTGAAAACATGATTTTCCCAGACCTACCCCCTAAGGATCTGCATGTTTAGCAGGACGGTGTTGATTACACAGTGCTCTCAAAGGGGGGTTATCACAGACTGTCCTCATTTTTGTTAATTTCGAGTGATCCCAGACTTGACATACAGTCGTATTAAAAAGAAGTACAGAACTGCATTGCTCCTAATTATGTGTATCTCATTATTTCCATTGTTTTAATCCTAAACTCTATCTCTCCAGCTATCCTTCCCACTATATCTACCCTGTGAATCGTTACCATTTATACTACAATGCTCATCATTTCTAGGTTATGCCATACACTTTATGTTGCTTATGAAATTTACTCTTTTGGTCTGAAATACTTTTCTTATTTAGGATCGAAGAATTTCTGTTCACCCTACAAGACTCAGGCCTAGGTGCTAACTCTTGATCCTCCCAAGAGGAGTTAATAGCTTTTTCTTCTCTGTTCCTACGAGATATTTCTTATGTATCTGTTCTTAAGAATTTTTGTGAAGCTCAGCAGTTTAACTGTTTTCATATCTACCTTGGTACAACTGAAGACTCTCAGAGGTGTGGTCTGTGTCTTGGGGATGAACACTGAGTGTAGGGGAGGTGCTTCACGTGGGTCAGGTACTCACAAATGAGTGCCGATTACACTTCCATGCACAATGACTGGGGAAGACAATCACTACCTTTGTAATCACTATTAGAATTTCATTTCATAGGCTATAATTAAGAGTCAACTATAATGGCATAAACAAATAGCAATATTTGGAAATTCATCTTCCTCAGAATGATAATGGTTAGTGAATACACTTGCCAATAATTAGATTTTAAGAAAGCTTATTTCCCAATTTAGGACAAAACTGATTTTTCGATAAAATGTTTTACTGCTCACTTTTAAAGGCTATAGTGTCAGATAAGGCTGGATATTAACATTCAGATGATTAAAACCAGGGAGAAAAGGGCTATTTTTAATGCATTTTTAAAATAAGAAAAAAAAGTGCCATTTGTGTTTCTTTTCATTTAACCTTGTAACGTTTGTCATTTTCAGCCACAATGATTAAGGAAGATAATCACCAAATTATTCCTGTCCTATTTGCCTCTCAAAACCACAGATGAAATGTTACGATGCTATATACATGTTATATGGATTATATCATTTACAAGATGAAAATTATGATTTTATAAAATAATAAACAAAGGGATGTCTGGCAGTGTTCTGGTTATCTTCTCTTCCTTTCCTATACCTCCATACTCAACCCCTTGAAGGTGAGGCTAATCCACTGGCTACCATGGGGTTGGGGTCATTCTGGTTTATATCTAAAAGAACAGTGAAAAAAATGGAACTGAGACAGATCTCTAAGCCCATAGGACATCTAGCTGCCCAAAGTCTTCCAGGCTATGGGTTATCAAGGAAGTTCCTGAAGTTTGAGGGTATGTTCATTTGCAAAGCACATGTCTCTTTTGCCTGAATGTTCTCCAATGCATATTTATATCATTCCTTATATCCAGAGATAAAGCAACAGAAGATGTCTGATCTCTGGTTAAGATCATGACCTAAAAGAAAAGTTATCCATTTCATTAAACTTCCTAAATAATATTAAGAACTAGCTAGTGTGTAATGTTCTGGCAACAAAATCATCCACCCTAGTGGTTTCCTCCAATTATTTATTTAAAACAATTTGTAGACTTAAGCATATTTGAAGGCTCTTATTTTAACCAGCATTTTCTTCCTCCTTATTCAGAATGCTACAGTCTTTATTTTGGGATTCACCTAAATATGATATTTTATTTTCCATGAATATAATTTAAAATCTTGGCATTAGTAAAGGTAAACCTTAAATTCTATAAAACATGTTGGTTTATAATGTCACTTATTACTTACCTAGTGAGTTAATACAAATTTAAGTTATCTCTGGGCTTCACAGAATTAGGGCAAATAACCTATATTTTGGGGAAAATACAGGTTTTATTATATTATTATTATTATAAAGAAAAATACCATAAATATAATATTACTGATTTTTATTGTATTATTAAAGGAGAGACTTTGGAAAAGTTTGAATTAGATGTTTTATAGAGTTTTAATTTTTTTTCAAAAATAATTACTTCTACAAAAATTTGTTTTTCTATAAAATTTTCCATTTCCCTATTGCTACTCTAGCCACTCCTAGCATCTCCAGGTCAGGGACTGGCCCCAAAACAAAGCTGAGATTCTTCTTTCAATCCACCAGGATAATAAGCTTAGGTCTCAATGAGAGTAAAAATACAAAGTTGTGTCCACTATATTTTATATTTTTCTAAGTCAGATATGCATTTGACATTTCCTGAAATTTTTAGGACTACCATTATTGATCTTCATTAGCTGCTTGAATTTGGGAGCCAGAATTCTTAGTGCTTTGCTGACAAGTGTATTGCCTCGAACGGAACATTCTTCCAGCACAGACCACTCTCCTTTCTAATAACCTTCTCCTCCCTACAAGGTCAAGGGGCTAGGTAGGGTATATAGGATGGGCGGACCCTCCTACTCCAACCTTTCCCCTGCCACCCTTCACTCCTGTCACTCAAGGGGTCCCATTCCACACCTCCCCCCCACTTTAGGAGGCCACAGAGAATGATTTCCTCACATAGACTAAAGGACAACATTACAAATGAGCTATGTTATCTTACATTTAAAAGAAATCTAAGAGATTTCAGAAAGTAAGAATGGCTTTGATTACTGAGGCTATTTCTTTCACATCAATTGAACATGGCTTCTTGAGAACACTCCCCAGTTTACCAAGGGACTTGTTCTTCACCCTTGCCCTTCTTGGTTTTCTATAAAGGATTACTGGCTTCGGCGGCCGGAGGTTCTCTCTGAATTACTCTCTTCTCAGTCTTCATGATACGAAGTTTATTCTTTAAAACTGTATTTAAACATGGTGATTCTTTTTTATTTTGGTTCTGATCTCACTTGTAATTTACAAAACAGCATCTCTGGTTTGTTTTCCAGAAGTAAGATTGTTTTTTTGAAAAATTGTGAAGTAAAATATATTTGTCCTACTGTATACAGGTCATGGGGCTAATTAGAAGCCCTCTTCTACCTGCAAGGATCAGAAATATTTTAGAGTAGAAAGATAAAATATTGCTAGAAATTGGAAAGGAAGCATAAATTTTCACCTCAATTTCTGGCAGTTTGAATTTGGTTACCTATCCGTCTGCATACCCATATACTTAAAGACAAATATTGGCTGGTAAAAGATGTGTACTTAATATAACTTCACACATTCTATTCATTCCTTTTTTAAGAATTCCAATTTATCTATTTAGAATATGAAAATCTAATGAATGAAATGAATTCTTACAAGAGTAGTATGTTTTAGAGAATCTGGCACATGTTTAAAAATAGCAAGCAGTAAGAGAAGAAATTCTTAGTGATTTAAGAATTCATTCTGAAGAAGCATTGTCCAAAAAAATTGTGTATGTTTCTATAAATTCCCCCAATGTGCATAAACATCCACATAATGAAATAAGAATTAGTACCCTGGGCTCTTTTTCCTCATTTGATTACCATGCCCATTTTGGGGAAAAACAACACTGGTGAAAGATACGGCTTTTGAATGAAAAAGAGGGGGGAAAAATCCATAGTGTCGCAGATGGCTGTCAGACTAAAATGAAGCATGAGTCTGCTGAGGGAATCAAACATGAGTGTGAAATCTGAACAGAAAGGCACGGAGCAGAAGGCAACATTTCAAAAGGCATTTGGCACCAAGTGGCATTGTGAGGGTTAATTTACTGCCAGGAGCCGCTGGGCTTTTCATTCTCTACAGACACACAATAGACAGATCCCCGAAGTGCCCATCATAATCACAGATGCTGGGGGATTAATGCTAAGCTGAAAGCTTCATGAATATTAAAAATATCAAAACTGCTAATGATGTAGCAGAGTTTGAAATAACATTCAATCTCAACATCTACGAGTATGGCACACAGGCAGAGTAAGACACTGTCTTTTAAAAACTGATTAAAACCTACTCAATTTGTAGCAGAAAGAAGCTTATGCATATTAGGACCTGAATTGGCTGCCAAACTTTACAAATTGCACAGACTAATTACCATAATTAAGCCTTGGATTGAAGGAGAAAATTCCATTTATCTCAGGCTGACTCAGTGGAAGTTCAACAAAGAAAGCACTGATATCAGATGGGCTTTTCCCTCAAATGATATTTCAAAGCCCACTAAAAATAAACAAACAAACCAAAGAGGCCTCATCCTCTTAGAAGCAAAATAGTAACCACTCAGCGTAAAATGAAGTTGAAGGAAAGAATTGTTCAGGATTATAAAAGTTACTTTAGGTAAATTTAAAGTTTACTATGCACGAGAAACTCCATTAAAAAAAAAAATGTGGCATTCCTTGGTTAAAAAATCTGAATTATAAAATACTGATGTATAGAGTTGATATTTTCTAAATTTACTTTTTTATTGAGGTAGAACTGGAATATAACATGTTAGTTTCAGATGTACATGTAATAATTCAGTATTTGTATATATTGTGAAATGATCACCACAGTTAGTTAACATCCATCATCACACATAGTTACAATTTTTTTTCTTGTGATAAGAACTTTTAAGATCTACTCTCTTTGCAATGTTCAAATACACCATACGGTATCATCAGGTATAGTCACTACCATGTACATTACAACTCCAGGACTTAATTGTTTTGTAACTTGAAGTTTATACCTTTTGTCCATCTCCACCCATCACATTGATAAAAATCTGAATGCATTCTTACTGTATTGGCTTAATGAACAGTTCTGTATAATTTAGATTTCAGTTAGCTTAGTTCCACGATAAGGATAAAGATTCAATAATTTGCTAAATATCTTATCTCTCCACTCTTACGGACATCAGTATTAATAGGAATACTTCAGTTTAGACTGTATTACAGTTTATTTTTTAGCTTTCTTAAATCATTTGTGAAAAACCATATCAGCAGCTATAATGGTTATTTCCATGTGTTGCCTAGCTTAAACTCAGTTAGTTTATCAGTGAATCTTCACTGATAAAATTTCTGAAGAATAAAAATTCTTCAGAAAAAAAATGTAATCATGAAAGTTGACATTATTTTTATAGGTAATAAGGTTGCTCATTACTAAATATTTTTGAAGCTCATTTTTTACTCTGAATAAAGGATTAAAAACAGTTAAATCTGATGATGGGAAGTAGTAGAAACAAACTGATGTTTTTAAAAGATTTTACTCACCTATTTTGACAGAGAGACACAGCGAGAGAGGGAACACAGTCAGAGGGAGTGGGAGAGGGCGAAGCAGGCTTCCCGCGGAGGAGGGAGCCTGAAGTGGGGCTCGATCCCAGGACCCTGGGATCCTGACCCAAGCCGAAGGCAGACGTCTAACGACTGAGCCACCCAGGCGCCCCGAAACAAACTGATTTTTAATCAGTATTAAAAATTTGGTAATATATTTAGAAGTGGGTTGATCTTGAATTAAAGTATTTATGCTTTTAGCTTACAATAGTTGCTTATAGAGCTTGCAAAACCAGGTATACTTTAATTTCATTGGTTCACACGTGGAAATGCTTTTTGATGTGCTTTATCCTATATTTCAAAGATTTTATCATTAATCAAAAATGTTAACTGAAGTTTCAATTTGCCTCCTTTCTTTTATCTAAGCAGTATCTTTCTTTAAAAAACAAAACAAAACATGTATTTATGTATTTGAGAGAGAGAGAGCACAAGCATGGGGAAGGGGCAGAGGGAGAGAATATCCAAGCAGACTCCTGCTAAGCACGGAGCCCAGATGCAGGGCTCGATCTCAGGACCCATGAGATCAGGACCTGAGCTGAAACCAAGAGTCAGACGCTCAACTGACTGAGCCACCTTGATGCCCCAAAGCAGTGTTTTTGTTTTAATTTCTCTACTCCCTCCAGTCTTACCTCTCACTAAGCTATTCTTCTGAGTGATCTGGAACACAAGTATGTTCATGCTGTTTAATTTCCCCCCCTTGATGACTAGCTTTCAGAATGAAGCCCAAATTCCTCAGCAGAGCATCCAGGGCTATTACAACTGTCTGCATCTACCTCTCAATGTTCCTTTCTGGTTAATCCTCTCCCCGCTCCCTCTCTCACTTCCCTCTCCCTTCTCTCTTTCCTTCTTTCGTCCTATAAATGTTTTTGAACACCTATGCATTAGGTACTGAAATAGCCACTGGGGATAAATATCAAACAAAGAAATGTAACTCCTTGATATAACAGAGATTACAATTTAGTGGCTGAGAAATAAATAAAACTTTCTCTCTCATTGTCACCTCTATACAACAGCACGTGTATACACACGTGTGTATGTAGTTTTCCACCATCCAACTACAAGCAGACAGGTGGTATCCTACAGTGACTAAGAGCATAGTTTCTGAGTGGGTGGCTCAGTCGGTTAAGTGTCTGCCTGCCTGCAGCCCAGGTCATGATCCCAGGGTCCTGGGCTCGAGCCCTGAGTTGGGCTCCATGCTCAGCAGGGAGCCTGCTTCTCCCTTTACCCATTTTTACACTCTCTCTCTCAAATAAATAAATAAAATCTTAAAAAAAGAAATCTTCGTCAAATTTCAATTTTATCTCCACAATCACTCACCCTACTCAGAAAATCAATATAGATTTAAATAAAAATGTAGAACTGATTATATTCATTTTTAAAGATATCTTTATTGAAAATAAAAGTTACCTGCATATTTTCTTCCTATATGCTGAGCTATATTAATTTTTTTTAAGGATTTTATTTATTTATTTGAGAGAGTGAGCAAGCAAGAGAGAGAGAGTGTGTAGGAGCAGGGGAAGGGGCAGAGGGAGAAGCAGACTCCCCGCTGAGCAGGGAGCCTGCCACGGGACTCCACCCCAGCAGACTCGATCCCAGGATCCCGGGATCATGACCTGAGCTGAAGGAAGATGCTCAACCAACTGAGCCACCCGAGTGCCCCTTTTTCTTTTTATTTACCTTTACTTTCTCCTTCATTCTATCCCTAAAATTACTAAGTCGCAGTTGATATTCATTACCAATATCATAGGATGCTAAAAGCAGATGCAATAATGAATTTAGTAACCTGGAGCTGTGGTGATAAATTGTTCTAGCATCTCCTTCCCTCCACTTTCTTCCCATCCTATTTTCTATCTAGAGCCAAATGCCGTTTGCGTGGCCAGAGATTGCACAGAGATTCCACTGACTGACTGCCAAGCTCCTGAGACTGGAAATGCCCTTTAACCTCTTTGCATCTGTCTTGTGAGCTTCAGTGCAGAGGACTGTGGGGAAAAAAATCTTGTCAGTTATCCTAGTCTACAAATACAAAACAGATATTTAACTCCCCTAAGTGGTGAAAAAAGGTTGGTCTATGACACATAATTACGTAAATCTGCCATCTGCCTTTACCAGTGCTCGAGCACAGGTGCGTGCGTGTGTTTGTGTGTGCGCGCGCGCGTGCACAGGTGCGCGTGTTTGTGTGCGTGTTTGTGTGTGTGTGCGCGCACACAGGTGTGTGCGTGTGTTTGTGTGTGCGCGTGTTTGTGTGTGTGTTTGCGCACGCACGTGTGTGTGCATACATTGGTGAGGGAGTAGGTAGTGGGTAAGGCTGAAAACATAAGTTAGGTTCAGTGATGTAACAGGAGCTAAATCCTGAAGAAGATAAAAGCAGACAGCCATTCTCAATAGGGGTTAAACACGAAATGTAAGTCCTAAAAGAGAAAAAGTTTGAAGCGCCTATTATCTCCATTCTCCCAAAGATACATTTAGATACATGGGGGAGAAGTTAATTCATTACAGAAACAAAGGAGAGAAGTTAATGCGTTACTTAACAATGGCTGCCTTAGAACCATAGGGCTTAGTGAACTCTAGTTGACAAGGGCAAGGCTGTGAAGACGAGGAAGCTGGGCGCATGGACTTCACTTGCACAGACCCCTGCCAAGTCAGGGGAAGGGCTCTAGCAATATGTCAAAGTGTGATTTTTTTAACTTTAATCCATTAAGGCACATTTTATTTTATTATTTGTATTTCCTTATCTTAAATAAAGTCCTGCAGATTTTACAAGCTTCATGTCCAACAAAAACTAGATCCACCATGAAAATGGGGTGAAATAGAATATGTTAGACTTAGAGGGCTCCCGTCCTTCCTCTGAAATACATGAAGAAGAGAACTCTCGCAGTAGGTGGATAGATGTGGATGTAGAGAAGCTGTAGGTTGAGGACAAGGTTATCTGCAGAGAGGAAGACGATCAGTAGTGGCTCAGTGGAATTAAGAAACTGTCCAGGTTTGGATTAGCCTCTTAGGAATGACAAATGTAACTGGCTAGGAGCATCTAGTTGGATTAATAAATTCAGGTAGGAGCCCAAATGGGAAGGGAAATGATTGTTAAGAAACATTCTCCAGCTATAGTGGGCAGAAGCGGAAGGGAATATGAGCAGAACTGACTTGGGTGGTTTGGGAGACTGCTGGGTTAAGATGGGTAGAATGAGAAGGGACCTTATTTCAGATAGTGCAGCTGGGTCCTGGCAAAGCCAGAGTTGGGTCCCAAATCATTCCCAAAGTGATCTAGCCACTGAAAGGAGATACTTGGCTCAACTGATGGTGGGGATTACCTGGGGGTATGAGATTATTCCGGGTATAGGACATACAACATGAGAGAATGTCCTGAATTTCTGTTGTCTATGAAGCAAAAACAACTAGAATCCCCCTAAAGGATTGAGTCATGATTTAAGAACAAAGAAGGGTGAGTTTGGCTTAACTTCCCTCTCTGCGTTCTCTCCCTGGTTTCAAATTTCACCATTTCTATACAGGAGTGGTAGTGGTTTATTCTTTCTTTTAACCTAGGGTTAGTAAGAATGTCCTCTTTCCCTAAAAGAATCTGTACAATCTCTAGGTACCCATGTTGAATAAATACTGGATATGTAACTTTGTCAATAACTAAGAAGACAGATTTATAGTAAACTAAACCCATGTCTTGCAAATTACAATGTGTTTTATTGTTATTAATCTGGAAGGTGGTTGGATATTGCACTTACATTAATTCAGCTCAGTAAAACTCATGTTTATTCCCATTGGTAAAGGGTCTTTAGATCATCAGTGATGTTTGGATATTTACTGAAGGCTTTTGAAAAATCCCATTAGCTTTTAGGTGCTGATAACTTTAATGTTTAACCACATCCCTTAAACATTTCAAGTGGTGTTATAGCCTAAAAAAATAGGACTGATCTTTCATCTTTAGTTGACAAAGACCTAAGCAAATAAAAGTTTATTTTATCAGGAATTTAACACACACACACACACATACACACACACATCTAATCATTGCTTCTGTATTTACAAAAGAGGAAAATATTGAGAATTATGTATTTTCCTTTTGCAGTAAGAACTAGAGAATCAAGTGCCATTGAATTTCCTCTTTAAGATTGTCCTGGAAAACTAGCATTTATATGCTCAAATAAGCAAGAAAATCCTGAGAGTTTAAAGAGAACAAGGGCCATGCCTTCAGTCACTTAATAACAACACTCGGGAGAAAAGCCAGGAACCACCTTTTGGTATTTTTGTATCACAAAATTTACTCGGTGAATAGCACTTGAAAATACTTGTAGGTGATACTATTGAAACAGAAGAACAGAGAGCTCCATCAAAGGAGAAACTCCAATATAATGAAACTTTCTGTAGCATTGGTGGCAGGAGCACTCACATTTTGTGGAGGAATTCATGCACATCTTTTTCAATGGGATCCTACTTTGAAATACAATGTAACATTCCATCTTTTCTAAGAGGGTAAAGTGGGATTAAAAGAGAAGAACTTTAAATGTTAAAAATACTTGCACACAATACAAAGTAGCTCAGCCTAGATGATAAAGCAAAAGAGTAACTCTGGTTGATGTCACTAGAAGTAGGATATGTTCTCTAATCTATGATACAAGGGCATTATTTGGACAGTGTTTTAAAAGCATTTAAAAATGTGAATATTTTCACCAAGTAAATCGGAAAGTCACTAGCACAATCTTAGAAACAGGTTGTATGATCATTTAATAGTCATAAATACATTTTTGTTCTTAGAGTACACATTAGCAGGATCCCTTTTGTTGTCATTGTTGTTGCTTTGGCTTTTTATGCTCTGTATGACAAAACACTCCTAAAGGTTGCTAGTTAGTTGTCATCCTGCTTTGTTCCTGATGAGGATATAATCAGATTTGGAGGAAAAAACACATCGGAGCCTAAGGGAGTTCCTAAAGAGGTTGACTTGACGGGATATTAAAACATCTGCTATCAATAAATACAAGCATTTTTGGTGCTTCAGCCAATACAAACTTGTTATTCAATTATTATTAATATGACAGTTAATGCTTTCCTATGCTTCAAGTTTAATAAAATGCATTGTTTAAATTCTGTAACTGCCCCCCCCCCCCACGAGTTTGGCTCTTTAACATTTGCTGGTTTTACCCAATTGCTCATCATGTCAAGGGAAAAAAAAATAGTGTATTGGCAGGATGCAGGGAGCAGAATAAATGTATGACTTTTAAATGCCCCAAATGAGAAAGGATTAGGCTGCACATTATTGAAAGGATATTCTACAGATCGTTAATGCCGTGCTGTTTGCTCACATTAGTTCCCTTAATTGGTCCTTTTTTCTAAAGACAATAATCCTATCAACAGAAACGTGAAATGTAGGTCTTTCTGGGCTTGGGAAAGAGCTCTGTTCTCACTTAAGACAATATATGGATTTCCAGTGCAGCAAACACTGACATGCTGCCATGCGAACTGTTACAGAACATTCTGAGAATTTTATAGAGAGTTGTCACACAATCTATAGTTGCTCGTGCTTTAGAGAAGAAGGTGTTGTTCAGAGAGAAAGATTACATCTGAGTGAAGCGATGCCTACTTCTCTTGACCAGTGTAGACAGGGGAGCAGAGTCAGGGCCAAGACTTATGTTAGGCGAGTCGGCTTGGGGTCTTGTGTCCAAAATGACCCAGGCTGGAGTAGGGCTGAATTACCGGGAAAGGGGTTTTATGCCAAAACTGGTGCTTTAAGGGACAGCCTCTTTCCATGTCTTGTGAAAGCTCCCAGACAGACTCAGGGCACTGGAAAGGATCCCTGAAAGGTGGAGGGAATTGCAGGAGCACTTAGCTTCTAACTTTTCCTTCTAAGAGTTTCCTTCTACAATCTCCTTCAATGAATGGCTTCCAAGATCCGAAAGCCAGACCGATTATCAGTACAATCCACAGCATCTCCCAATTTACTTAGAGCAAAAAGCAGGGTCCCCCTCTCCCTCTTTTTTAGTGGACAGAGCACAGATTTGAGTCAGCCAGACTCCCACTTCACAGCATTCCTTCTGTGTACACTTAGGTAAGCTACTCGGCTTCAATGAAATGCTTTTTTTCTTTGTAGGATGTGGTTAACGATGACTTCTATTTCATAGTGTTGCTGCTACAACCACAGTACCCGCTAAAAGAAGCACTCAAAAAACAGTGCTAATTAGACAACTGAAGTTGTAAAAATAACTACTCACCTGAACTCCTAACCTTCAAAATAACTCAGGTAACACTCCGAGAAGGGAAAGACCTCTTGGGGTTGGGTTGTACTCTCTTTCTCTTGTCCCTATCTCCCCAGTGTCTTGGGGCTTTATGCTGATTACAATAATTAATTTTTTTTTAGGACCATTTATTTTTATAAGGAGATAATTTTAGAAGCTATATATTTAGCCAAGGGGATTATTCTCATGATGGAATTTCAGGCAGTAGTCAGTCAAGAGACTTGGGACAAAAGTTTTATTTCTATTCTTTCACTCTGTGTCTCATTGCACTAATACATTGAGATGACATTTAAATTGTCAGATGACTCTGACAACATTTAATCTTTAGTAATACTCCCTAATCAGAAACCTTACTCATCATTCTGAAAATGCTGTTATGTCTATGTCCTAGGTAATAACTGGGTAAAACAATTGAGGAGATTAGAAAGAGTCAATGGAGATTTCTGTCCTCAGAGTCCCGTTTCAATCCTGTTAGATCAGTGATGACAGGAAGTCAGTATAGGGCCATGAAGGATGATTGGCAAATTGGAAATTAATTTGTTGCCACAGCTCAGTATCTAGTTCCTTTAAAACCATCTTGTAATTTTGGCCATCTTGGGGAAGCCATGCACTATATGTTTCATCTTATGATGAGGACAGCTGACTTTTCTCAAATGAATCTTCCCAAAATGGATTTCAGATTACAGAATTCCTAATGATATATATATGATATATATCATTACATATACATGTCTTATTATGACCTGTCTTGTTATGAATATAACATAGAATCCATTTTGTTTATTATATATTTCATATTTATATATAATATATATAAAATATTTGAATTCTATGTCACCAGAAATTCTAAATACTTTTCACTTGAGTCTCAAATTTCACCAAATGTTTCTTAGAATAAGGAACAGGCTTAAGATAGAGAATCTTAAAAGACTAGCACTAGAAAGAAATATTAGAATTTAGCTGCCCCAAGCTTTTTATTTTAAAAATGAGGAACATAAGGACCAAAGAGATTGACTTATACTCAAGGTGACCAAGATAGTTAATGAGTTTTTGTACCATTATCCTGCAGCCTAAGCCCTATATTCTGTCCTAATACAAACCTTGGGTTGGAGAATACTACCCAAGATAATGTCATTTGCTCATTCACATATGTAGGCATATGTGCTTTTCATTACACATGTTTGATGTTCCAACTATTCTTCTCTTCTGAATGAACCTGATTCTTCTCTTTGATATATCCTGTGCTTTCAGCCAAGCCTCTTGATATCTATATCTATATCTATATCTATATCTATATCTATATCTATATCTATCTATCTATCTATCTATCTATCTATCTATCTATCTATCTAAGAGAGAGAGGCTTGGCTATATATATATATATATATATATATATATATATATATATATATGTAGGCTATATTGGTGATACACACACACACACACACACACACACACACAGAGAGAGAGAGAGAGAGAGAAGCTTGGCTATGAAGAGGCTTGGCTATTATATAGCCACATTCTTAACAAAATGTTCATCTTTTCTGTTATACAAACCTACTGATTAGGTCATCTTAGCACCCTCTGCCCCACATCCTTATGCCCACTCTCCTAATCACTGGAACTATTCACATATCCTACTGGCTGCATTATGGACACGTGACAGGATTGGACTATCCCACCCTTCTTTTAAGTCAGGTGTGGACAGCTGACTTGCATTCAATGAAAGGTGAGTAGACAATTTAAGAGCTAGTATGTGATTCATCACTGCCATTTCTCACTACTTGCAATAGTCATGGATTTATGTGAGATGAGGTCTCCCTCATTCTGGGTTTCTGAGTGGCAACAATGAGCAGAGCCTCCTTCTAACTCTCAAGTAGGACAAGCATGAAATAAACTACTCTCTGTTGCCTTGAATTAGGACATATTATTGCATGGTAGTAAAAATGATAATAAAAGATAATAAATGGAGAGATTGTTCTCTGCTAAATAAGTGACAGAGAGAATAAGGGAGAGTCATGATTTCTCTGGGAAGACTTCATTGTGAAGTGGGTTATAACCTGGTCTCTGCCATATGTATAAAAAGGAAAACTATAAAGTATAAGGTCTTCTGATGTGAGTGGAAAGATGGAGATTCTCCTCAGCATCCCTCAAGCTTGAAAACAATGAAGTTGTGGAGTCATTCTATAAACATGCCTCTTTTTTCTTGATTCTCTATCAAACACCAGTGTTCGTAGGAAAGGATCTAATGCTGTACTCCAGAGAGGTCAGAAGAAGATGTGATACGTGGAAGAGCTTTCTGCTGAGTAGAGACATCCCCAGATGGAACTGGCTTTTTTGTAAAAGGCCAGGTGACCCTCTGACTTCCTAGACAGTCTCTAAATTTTCTTCAAATGTCAAGATTCTGTCATCTCTCTCTACTCTACATTAGTCTAGGTTTTCTCTGGAGCTATATGGATCTCACTCCTATGAGCATTTCTTAAATATGATTTGATATTGAGACTTACCCTCTAAAGGATGACCATCTCTAAAGGAGTATTTTTTTTTTTCTCAATTACTGTAAAATTTTAAACCTGGTGCTGGCAATAATTTTTGTCCAACACTGAATAATTCAGTCCCTTGAAAAAGAAACGCTGAAATTCTTAGTGTTAGCAGAACTGATTTCAACAAAAGTTCCAAAAGCGATCCAGAAAACAGATGGCCCTGGGATTAGCTTGCTCTGCCAAGATTTTCAGGACACATTTTTAACCTGGATAGTATATAATCTGATCTGTAAAATAAAGTTGGGATTCAAGTCCAGCAATAGGTAGATTCCATGAAAATAATTAAGACTCATTCTAGTATATGCAGAAACAAACCTGCATTTATTTTAAGCTCTTCTTATGCACAGTACTCAACTCAATTTAGTTCAGGCTATTTAAATGATGCAGTAAAAAAAAAAAACAAACAAACTAAGAAGTCAGGGAACCCAGTTTATAACTTTAGTTCTGCCCCTAGTTCTTATGTGATCTCAGGCAAGTCACTGATCCTCTCTGAGCTAAAAAGTCCACCAAATGTTAACATTATGTGAATGTGCTATTTTTTTGACAAAAGGAAAATTTTATCTTCTTTTTATTTTAATACTGAGTGAAAAATGCTTACAGGTTGCAATGGAAACCAGTCAGTCCTAAATTGTAGCTGCTCTGTAACAAGTGTGATGGATAAATAGTAATAAAATGTGAATATGAACAAGTGTTAAGAAATTGTGTTTACTATTCCATTGTGTGAGTGTGTATATCATATATACATACTATTCCATTATGTGTGTGTGTATACATATACATATATATATATATATATATATATATATATATATATATATATTTATATCACATCTTCTTTATCCATTTCATCTATTGATGGACACTGAGCCCAGCTTCCATAATTTGGCTATGGTAAAAAATGCTGCAATAAACTTAGGGGTGCTGTATCCTTTTGAATTGGTGCTTTTCTATTTTGGGGGTAAATACCAGTAGTGCAATTACTGGGTTGTTGGGTAGTTCTATAAAAAAGAATGAAATATTGCCATTTGCAGCAATATGAGATGGATCTAGAGGGTATAATGCTAAGTGAAATAAGTCAGTCAGAGAAACACAAATACCATGTGATTTCACTCATATGTGGAATTTAAGAAACAAAACAAACAAACAAAAAAGGAGACAAACCAAAAAACAGACTCTTAACTGTAGAGAACAAACTGATGGTTAGCAGAGAGGAGGTGGGTTGGGGGATGGGTGAAATAGGTAATGGGGATTAAAGAGCACACTTATCATGATGAGCACTGAGAAATATATAGAATTGAATCACTATATTGCACACCTGAAACTAATAAAACACTGTATTTTAACTACACTGGAATTTAAATAAAAACCTTAATAAGAAAAAGAAATTGTGTTTCGCTTCTTAGAGGCATTTTTACTGTTTTTATACCTATATTTGCAATACTTTTGTATGTAAATATCTTTAGGTGTATGTTTGACTTCTTAATGTAGACAAAGACTGTTGCTTCTTCAATTTATTGTATAAACACAAAAATTAGCATCAGGTTAAATTAAATACTTTGGGGAGCACAGGATCCTTTTTTTTTTTTTTGGTTACTACAATAGTAAGAAATTATCATCACAGAAAAAATAAGAAATTACAGAAAATAAAAGTATTTTGTTGACATCTTTGTATATACTTCCCTGGACCCTTGAAGATATGTATGTATTCTGTGGGTATATGTGTACTTCTACTGTGTTGGGAATGTATTTTGTAGACATATATACATTCACATAACATCTTTCTGTTGGTAAAAATGGAATTTTCTTTTATTCATTTTAAACATGGCTTTTCTTTTAATATGCTTTTATTGAGACAACAAATTTCATAGAAGCTGAGTATAGTTTTTTTGCTAATGTTTTCAAGTCGCATGCTCTATGAGATCTTATCTATCCTGTTCTCCACTGTATTCTTTAAACTCAGTAGAGTCTATAGTCATTTACTCATTAAATATGTACTGAATAAGCACATGAAAGGAAGAATTTGGAAAATGTACTTATAAACTCAGACATTTGTTAAAATTAGGAATACAGTTGCACTAAAGTCATGTTATGATACTAGTTTATACTACTGTTCCTAAGAAAAGGTAATAATTTGTGTGTGGAGGGGGGTGGGTGGGTGGGTGGGTGTATTTTGGCATAGCTATAAAGCCCAAACATTAAAAGCAAAAACCTGTGTCTTCAATTTAAGGAATATTTATCCATGTTTTCAAAAGATAAGCAAGTCTGTTATACCAATAAATCCATACTTTCAGTGTAAAAATATGATAACATGAAATGCTCTCAAAATAAAATGGCAGTTTTATGTACTAAGCAGTTGACCATATTGCTTCAGGAGAATGATAAGAAAAGTAATATAGTGCATTTGTTACCTATTTGAAGTTGAAATCTGAATCTTAAGTTCAATTTGAGATCTTAGTTTAAGATGGATAATTTATTTTTTTCTTTTTCTTTTTTCCTTTTTTTAAATTTAATTTAATTTTATTATGTTATGTTAGTCACCATACAATGCATCATTAGTTTTTGATGTAGTGATCTACGATTCATTGTTTTCGTATAACACCCAGTGCTCTATGCAGTATGTGCCCTCCTCAATACCCATCACCAGGCTGACCCATCCCTTCACCCCGCTCCCCTCTAGAACCCTCAGTTTGTTTCTCAGAGTCCATAGTCTCTCATGGTTTGTCTCCCCCTCTGATTTTCCCCCTCATTTTTCCCTTCCTTCTCCTAATGTCCTCCATGCTATTCCTTATGTTCCACAAATAAGTGAAACCATATGATAATTGACTTTCTCTGCTTGATTTATTTCACCTAGCATAATCTCCACCAGTCCCATCCATGTTGATGTAAAAGTTGGGTATTCATCCTTTCTGATGGCTGAGTAATATTCCATTGTATATATGGACCACATCTTCTTTATCCATTCATCTGTTGAAGGGCATCTTGGCTCTTTCCACAGTCTGGCTATTGTGGACATTAAGAAAACTAAACACAGAAACTTTTTTTTTTTTTCAGAAGTGCAAATACACGATGGAGAAATTGGTGAAATATATAGGTACATGAGAATGTTAAGGAAAATATGTTCAGAAAATACACTAAAGGAATTTATAGTCCTTTACAACTTAATGATAAGGAAGCAAAAATTAGAACATGTTTTTCTACTAGATATCTCCTATTTATAAATAAATTATGTTATAGAATTTTATGTATTCATTGATTGTTTTATCCGGAGTACATTTTGCATAAAGGAATGTTTTAAATAACAGTTCTCTTCCTAAAAGTCAGAAAGACTTCTAATGTAAAACAATACTACTAATAACATAATCTATTTTAGCTAAAATTAACTCCCCATTTATACATTGTTGAAGAATGCATTTTGAATTCTACATAAAATACTAGAAATGTCTCTCTCTCTTCAGACAACATAAATGAGGATGTGTTAATGTAATACCATCTAGTAAAACTTACTGTGTTATTGGAAATATTCTATAAGACCCACATGTGTCTGGCTGTGGTTAGTAAAATGGAGTTATTCATTTAATATAGTAGCCCCATGTGGCTAGTAGTTACCTTATTTGACAGCACATCTAATGTATGTTTCTAAGGCACTAATATTGGAGTAGGGTGGAAGAGTAGACTACCGTCATTTGTTCACCATGATGATGGGATAGCATAGCATAGCTTTGGGCATCATACAAACTCACTGTCTACAAACAAATCGGCACTGTCAAACCAATTTCCCTCTGCTTTGCTTTCTCTTTTTCCCAGATCTGGAGAAAGTCTACTCTATTTTTTTTTTTTTAAAGATTTTTATTTATTTGTTTGAGACAGAGAGAATGAGAGAGAGAGAGCACATGAGAGGGGGGAGGGTCAGAGGGAGAAGCAGGCTCCCTGCTGAGCAGGGAGCCCGATGCGGGACTCGATCCAGGGACTCCAGGATCATGACCTGAGCCGAAGGCAGTCGCTTAACCAACTGAGCCACCCAGGCGCCCAAGTCTACTCTATTTTCAAGACCCTACTTGAGTGTTTCCTTTCTAATGTTCTACTTGACTCAATTACTATGTCCTTTTCTCATACAGAAATTAAAACCTATGTCATAGAATGTCTCATACCTGTAACCTTTTTGAAAAGATGTCTGTCAAACCAATTTTATCTCAGACAGATCTTGTTCTTCAACATTACATCTTTTCTAGTATAACTAGCAATTAATGACAATTTGAATGAATGAGTGAATGAATGAGTGAATGAAAGTATCATACTTAGATTCTTCCCTCAAGGAGTTCTTAATAGAGGCAGACCTAGACATAAATGTGTTTCCCTATTTTCTCTGTGATCTGCCCACAGATATTTTTAGGATATACTCTTAAGGTCATAAAGTGAGCTACAGTACACAACTCTGTAGGAAGGAATTAGAAACTCTATGTGCTATGAATAATTTGAGATATAGAAAATATTAACTAAATGTTGGCTAATTCTTCTTAAGTACAAGTGGCTTCTGAGTAAATCACCTTATTTTACCTAGCTGGGCTGAAGATTTACTGCTATTATCCTGAAAAAACATTATTTGCCTTGGCATACTTTCATTCTTTTCCAGTTTTACATTATTAATTGTTTTGAAATTTAATATGATTTATTGAATTGATTCTTGTATAGGACATAGCATCAGATTGAGTAGATATTAATTACCTGGGGAGTAAGGAAGACATGAATACTCACTATTTCAATATCAGATATGCTAAGACATCAAGGTTAGTGTATACACAAGAATGAGCTCCTAAGGGGGAAATGTGATCACCCATTACAAGATGGTTTACAAGCTTCTAACACTCTGAGTGTTATTTAGATTATATTTCACTTATGAGAACAGGTTTGCAGTAGGTAATTAACTATGTGAAGCCCACATTAAAGATTCTAATAGTAAAATATTAACATAAAATATAAATTATTAATATGCCACACATATTGTGTGAGTGAATTCTCAGCATAAGGATACGTATTTATTAATTTCCCTTGGAAATTAATGTGCAAAAGAACAACCCGCTCTAACCTTGCTTCACATAGACCCACCTCCTGGGAGGAATTTGATTAATGGGAACGGTTATGAAAGGTATTATGCTTTGATTAATGTACTTTAATTTTTCTAAAAATAAAAAAAAGGATCTTTTTTGCACATTCAACAATAAAATGATTATATTCTCTGAAATGTCACATTATTTTAGTTTTGACATTTCTTGGTGCAAAAATTTCTGTAAATATGACCCAGGAGATGAATTTACACTTGAGTAAAACTTCACTAGTTGATAATTACTTTATTTTTTAAAGAGGCTTTAATAATACAATGTTTTATTCTTCAGAAAGACTCCTTTAATAGAGAAAATCAAAGAACAGTCTCAATACCTATATAGCAGGAGAACAGATAATATTTAATATTTTCCATCTTCCCTATTTTTATGTTAATAGGTTGATATTATATTCTTTCTGGAGTTGATTTGACTGACTCTTGAAAAATTATTTGTCCAAAAGTTAAGCTTAGAAGCAAGTCCTCATGGTTTGCCAAAATCAATTTTCTCATTTCTATCAGTACCCTTTGCTGAATGGCTTTGGATTGCATTTCTTATTCTGATAAACCAATTAAAAAATATTCCATTGCTCACTAATTATGCTCATTATTTATCAGATATTAACTGATTCTATACCATGTGCCAGAAGCAATACTATGTGTGGGTATAGAGTGGTTCTTCTTCTCATTGATATTACATTCTAAGGGAAGTAACTGATATTAAATCAACATTCAGGTAATATGTAATTAATAATTATAATAAGTGATAGGAGGAAAAGAAAGATAAGAGCAATTTAGATTGATGAAGTGTTTATCAGGGAAGGTGGCTCTAAGAAAATGATGTATGAGCTGAGATACAAAGAATTAGTAGGAGCCATTCATTGAAAGTATCTGTGGAGCGCAAGAGTAATGTGTGTTAGGTGGTAGGTGTGAAAGAACAGCAGAGGAAATGGCAAGTCTACAAGCACTATAGGCATGACAAATCTCATGTTGGAGGAACTCTCAGAGGCCAGTGGCTGGAACATAATGAATGACTAGATGAGTTAGAAGAGGGGATCTACTAGAACCTCCAAGATCATATAGGCCATGTGAAAGAATTTGATCTTTGACTTAAGAGTGACAGAATGCGGGGCACCTGGGTGGCTCAGATGGTTAAGCATCTGCCTTCGGCTCAGGTCATGATCTCAGGGTCCTGGGATCGAGCCCCACATCGGGCTCCCTGCTTGGCGGGGAGCCTGCTTCTCCCTCTCCCTCTACTGTTCTCCCTGCTTGTGCTCTCTCGCTCTCTCTGTCAAATAAATAAATAAAATCTTTAAAAAAAAAAAAGAGTGACAGAATGCTACCTAAGAGTTTTAAACCAAGTTGTCCATATTTTTGAAAATAAGCATTCTGCCTATTTAGTGGAAGAGGGGATATATGTAGGCAAGAGTGCACCTAGAATTCAGAATATGACCTTAGCACAGGTGTGAACAATGTTGTCATGAACTAGAGTGGTGGCAGTGGAGATGGAAAAAACAATAGATGGATTCAAAATACCCATGGGGTGGTATGTGAGGGGTTAGGGGAAGGACGTTTTAAGAATGATTACCAGTGTTCTGGCTTGTGCATGATGGTGGTTGGAAGTGACATTGATAAAATAGAAAAAACTAGCAAGTTGCAGGTTTGTGGAAATTGTTTAGAACTGAATATAGTGAAAATTTGGGACATGCTAAGCTTCAGATATCTGTAGAACAAAACAGTACTTCCCTCAGGTAGACAGCTGCATACGGGAAGAGTGAAGATCGGATGAGAGTCTGGGTTGAATGAAAAAAAATTGTGAGCCTTCAAATATGGATGGTGATGATGATGAAAAGAAGGAGGATAGGAAACATAGATCATATTTTTTTCCAATCACTATTTGAAGCACTTTATATTATCTCATTTAATGCTCAAAATGATTTTATGAAGTAGTTACTATTATCTCCATTTTAAAGGTGGAAAAAGTGAGACTTGACAACTGCCAGCTAGTAAGTGCAGAGCAAGGGTTAGAACAATGGCAGTCTGGATCCAGATTCCATACTCCGACCTACCATACTCTGCCGTTCTAACAACAACAAAAAAGCCTTGATATATTCACCCTATTCTTTATATCAAAGGCATAGCTTTAATTTTCCATTACAGAAAGATCAGGTGTTTGGAAAATTATAAAAAGTAGAAGTTGTCCCCTACGCTGTTCTGATTTTAGAATACGAGATTCATCTCAGTCCTCATGTTCACATGTGATGATAATCAACATGGAATCGATTCCAGTAAAGTACACAGTGAGAAAAGACACCCCAGAACTGATCCTTGGGACAATTCCAAACCACAGTTTGCTTGAGAGGAGAAGTTGGCCATGAGATTGAAAGGTTAGCTAGACACACAAGGAGAAAACCGGAGAATGTCTATCATACAAGCAAGGAGCCAAGGAAAAAGATCTTCAAAAGGGGGGAAGGAGTCAACTGTGTCCACTGCTGCTAAAATATCTAGTTAAATTCATTATAAAACATAAGTTCCTCATAAATATATACTAATTTGAAGGAAAGAATGTTGGAATAGCTATGGACAGTTGAGAACTTATTCTAATCCCAGTTCTGACATTTCCTCAATGAGTAGTATAGGGCAGGTCCCCTAATCTCTCTAGATTTCAGAATCCTAACCTATAAAATAAATATGGACAAAAGAATCTTTATAGGTCCTTCCTTTCCCCAAATCCTTTTTATTATTTAGTTTTTCAATATTTTACAAAACTGATTTTTTGTTATTGTTGTCAACAGGCCTCTTTCCAAGCAAACATTTATTTTGTTCACATTCACAAATGACTTGCAATGGTCAGCACACTCCCAGTATGGGAAATCAGCTTACACACAGATGTCATGCAAAAAATTATTTTTTTATTGGTGGTGGAAGGTACATGAAGATTAGATCATGATAGAATTGCTTCAAATTTCTGCATGGACTATTATTTTCTTCCTACCCTAATGTATAGTCTTGACTATCAACACAAAAAATATTTATACACAGGGGAGTTTAGGAGGTTCTTAAGTGTCTGGCTCTCACCTTTCAAAAGTTGTTCAGTTTGTCATGTTCCTCATGTATTTGTGGGTTTGACATTGGCATGTGTGTAAACATATAAACTTGAATTTGCTGGACAATGTGTACTTATCTGCAATTCCAAATGACATTCACATTTAATTATATCCTCCTGTCTTCATGCATCTGCACTTTTTCATCAATATACTTGTATGATGAAAACAAAAAATCATCTTATTCTTTACAGGTAAGGGAGGGATTGGTTGCCATCCAAGTAAACAAGGACAACTTATGTGACCCAATGAAATTGGGGAATCTTTATTTTGATGTGGACAATTGTTCTGCCTTAGTGAGTGAGTTCAATATCTTGAGTTATGAGTATTAAATGGAGTTTGATGTCCGTAGTTATGAAAATTGTAAGTTAGAGGGCAAGGCAGTGCTATGCTAGAGGACTGGTGGGATATAAAGATAAGTAGCCATTGGGTCCCTGTTAATTTTCCTACAGATATAGAAGACTCAGAATAGTGATTATGGGTCTGATGGATTTGGCTTTAACTTCCTGGATGGGCCATATACTTGTTGGGTGGGTTTTGGCAGGTTATTTGGCTTCTCCAAGTATTGGTATGGTCATCAATACAATGAAATGACTAATACCTAACTCATAGGCTTGCTGAGAGAATTAAACAAAACATTGTACATAAAATTCTAAATAGAGTGCTGGGCATGTAGGAAGTTCTCAGTTCTTGGTAGCTATTCTCATTACCATTTTACTACTGCTATTGTTAGAGTTTTCCCAACATTGCAGAGTGATGCTGTGAAGAGTGAGGGACTAGACTATATAAGTGATACTAACAAAATATATTATATGTTAGAGATTGGAACTTGATATGGACTGATGTCAAAAGCTGGGAAAAACTGATTGACATCTTTGCCACACTGTTCTTTCTTCTTCTTCTTCTTTTTTTTACTGTTCTTTCATTTTTAATTTTTTTTTTTTTTACTTTTTGAAAGTTATCATATAAAAATATGTCTGGTGGATTTGTTTCTATATTATTAAAAATAAAGACTTGTAAAATAAAAACTTTTCAATAAGTGATATCCTGAAATCAAGGACAATTTGCAGTTTCCATTATGCATTGGCAATGAAATGTAAATAGAAATTCAGTTCATAAAATTGCTTGTAGTTCCTACAATAAGAAACATTCGAGTGATTGATTCAATGACATTTAGAATTTGCTCCTCTGTTTTTCAGAAAATTCAAAGGCTTACTCAGAAAAGTTACACAGTGAATTAGATGCTAATGTCTCTTTTATAATAATTCAGGTTATCTTCCATTATAATTTATTTATTCATTTATGTCCTTTGTATTTTTATGAACTCCAAATATCAGAGACAGAAATGTTAGTATTTTTCATCTCTAGAATATTAAGCATGTTAATTAACTAATTGCCACATTCACTTTGTTGCTCAGTAATTAAAAGTTTATTGAGCACCTACTTTATGCCAGACATTGCATAAACCATAATGGACTTAAAGACTTAAAGGCAAAATCATAGCCTCTACCTGCAAGAGTTTCTACATATATATGCAAACACACAATGTGCATGTATGTATACAACATGTATGTATGTAGTATATTTGTACTACATATGCATACAAATCGACATACACATGCAAACAACAGTATAAGCCAGAATGCAATAAGCACAAACAGTGGGGTAAGAATACATTGTGGAAAAGGTGATTAAGTGTTCCCAACAGAGCTGAAGTTTTCTCAGAAAAGTTGACATCTAGCTAGTACTAGAAGGATGAGGAGGATTTTATGCAGCTGTAGAAAAGGGAAGGAAAAGGTGGGGTGAAAGGAAGGTCATTCCTGCAAAATGAATCTCTTTCTCTCTCTCTCTCTCTCTCTCTCTCTCACACACACACACACACACACACACATAAAATAAAGGACGTGGAAACAAAGGAATGAGTGGTTAGAAATAAAGAATGTTACCTGCAGGAGGTCATACAGAGTTCCTTCCCAGACTTAAAGTAATCACAACACTTATCCAATTTTTAGTTATATGGATTATAAAGAGCAAATGCAGAGGGAAGTGTCCTAAGATGCACAACACAAATGAATGCGTTTCAGCCTTATAGGAGAAAAGTTTGGGATTTCCTACTAATAACTTGCTTTTAACTTGTTCTTTATAGTTTTAAACTAGTGCCTTTGGGATCATCCATTGGCAACACTCAGGGCAATTTATTAGTTTCTACAGGTTAACTCTTCTTGTTTTAAGAATACTGAATATGCAACATGTGATATCCAGATCTAGGAAATATTTCAGTCTATTTCTCACATTTTAATGCTTTAGATAGGGCTTTTCTCTCTCTGAGTTTGAGTTAATTAGATAATGCCATGCTTTTAAATATCCTTATTTTGATGTCTTGTTTTTCAGTGGTGTGACTATGTACCTTAATTAAATTGTGTCTCTTTTCCATATTTCCATATGATAAGCTAGTAACTATATACTTATCTTTCTCATAGAGATGTTAAGATAATCATGAAGAATGGGAATGGATGAATGAATGAATGATTGAATGAATGAAGTAATCTTGAGTGGCCTGTAAGAAATCCAGGCATGAATTCAGGTTGTTGTCAATTTCTCTTGCTGATTAGGTGTAAAGCACTAGAATATTTAAACATCCCCTAAGGTTGATAATATGTAGTTTATTATTTTAAGGTCTTTTTACTGAACAGAAGACTCAAGACACTTCTAAGGACAGAAATGGCTAAACTAGCCACTTAAAACCAGTTGCAATTTTAACCAGTATGTGTGCAGTGATGTTTGGGAAAATTGACTCCTACTCCTTAATAATGATGAGGTGGTTCAAAGTATAATTTCACAAATTATCTCCTTCAGATACATGTATTACTTCATCTTCCTCAGTGATTTGGCCATGATTTTATTTCAGTTTGAGTGGTGTAATCTTTGATGTATATTTGGATCAAGAGTTGTATACTTTTAAAACCTAATTACCATTTAAATAATTTTTTGTCATTTTTCTCAGATGCCAAAGTAGTTAAAATAATATTTCCATGATATACACATTTTAGGATGTGGCTATAATCTAATGACACATTTTCTTTGTGGCTTGAGGATTCAACTGAAGTGTTTTATTGTCACAGTTGTTACAAATTTTAGTTAAAACTCAGCTACTTGTTTTACTTACATAAACTTTTTATGTCAAAAGGAAAAGAGATTTTGTCCATTTGTGCATAAAATGAGAATGACTGAAGTAAAATGTTCTATATTTCTTTCAACTCTAAGAATGTTTTACTAAATGTGAATGGTTATCCTATTGTAGAGATGGGGCAGAATGGAAGTATAGAGTGAACACAAATACAAAGGAGAGAGAAAAACTAAGGACTGTCAATGCAGTAACTGCAGGAAGACAAAAAGCAGAGCCATTTATGTGAAAGAAAGCAGGGAAATAATCACATAAAGGGTCAAGCAGGTGAAGTAAAGGAGTCAAAAGTACTGTCATGAGTGGAAACAGAAAAGGATTAGTCGTCATTTGAATTCAATGCAGTCTTGTGGTTCTTTCATGTGTGTGTTGAGGAAGATGAGGAAGGGTGAGTTGAACCCATAGGACATAGTTCTGAATTAAAGGACTGCTCTTGACATATATTACTAGGTAACAACGTGTTTATGGAAAATAGGTATTTGGTTTTGTTTTTGTTTTGGATCGAAAACAGACAGTAACATTAGAGAACTCCATCTAAGATTAAAAACATAGTTATGTATTTCTTGGTATCCGAATTTTGCTCTTATAACAAGAGTTTAGATGCATTACACATAAAAGGCATAAAAGAAGAAAGATGAAATGTTATATATTGTAATAAGAAAACACACCCTGAACAGCATCACAAAAAATGTACCAATTAAGTTGAAATTTTAAGAATGGGTCAAAGGGAGCAAAGAGTTTTCCTGAAAGAACAATGTGAGTAAAAGCACAGAACTTGAATGTGCAGCGCTTGGCCAAGGAATGGCAAGTAATTTAATGTAGCATGAAAAGTCCATTAACCACAACGTACTAAACAACTATGTTCACCATATTCTTATATGTGTAAAATAAAGAAGGAAATGCATTTTGAGAGGGTTACTTCCAAAACAGTTTAAACAAAAATTTTTGGTTTTTAAAGCTAAATCCTTAGATTTCAGGAAAATGATGCTTTGCATTTGTGAAGCACTTTTACATTCTTATTTTTTGTTAAATTATGGCCTTGTTACATAAAAGAATTTGTACGCTGAAGGTTCTAGAAAGCTGACGTTTTCTTATAAATGAATACAGCAAATTCTGGATCCCGTAGGAAATACTTTGCATTGAGTATTTGGCTGATTCCTACATTATTTGCATGGCCACAAAGGATATACATATGATATGACCGTTTAACATCAGGAAAGACATAACACATGCCTTGTGTGTTATGTCACCATCTCTGTGCTATAAGCAGTGTGTGATAGCTAAACTGAATTTAAATGGGTGAAACTGAATGTCATCATTTTGTCTGGATGGGTAACTTGCAAGTGTACATAAGGAACATGATACAAACTTTAAAGACTTATTTATTAAAAGAAAAGATAGTCTGTTTTTAGAAAATCCTTAACATTTAAAAAATAGTAACATACACAACTGTCATATATTACTGTAGCATTAATATTAATGTTAATATTGTAATACTATTATACTAACATTAATAATAAAACAATCTAATATTAAAGAAGGTGAGTCTACTACATTATGTAAAAGGTTTTACATTCCTTGCAAATACGATAATTACTGAGAAAAGTCTATTTATAATATGACTCTTGAATGAAAGAACATTAAGTATAAGAGCAATGTATTGATTAATAAAATGTATGTTTTTCTCCTAAATTTTAAAATATTA
Source organism: Phoca vitulina (assembly GCF_004348235.1). Lineage (NCBI taxonomy): Eukaryota > Metazoa > Chordata > Mammalia > Carnivora > Phocidae > Phoca > Phoca vitulina. The sequence continues at coordinate 10,136,392 of NW_022589711.1, forward strand.
ATAAGAAGAAGACTATGCTCCACAAAGAGCATGATATCTACTATTTTAATATGATGGCCTGCATGTACTGTAAAGACAGTAATACTATTAGTAGACATGTGCTCTGTTTTAACTTCTATAAGATAGATATCTAGTCACATATATATTTGAGGGAATTCTTTTGCATTTCTTCTTTTGTATTATCTTCACAATTAAACAAACAGAGATCCTATGTAACCCACCATTATTAATTATTTTATTCACTAAAACAACCTCAAGTGTTCACTCTGTCTTGTGTATCTCCAGGAATGGTGTATGTTTTAGAAGCCCAAAGAAAAGTTTAAAAAATCAAGACATTTACTTCAAATTGAACATAAAAATGGTGTAGTATTTGAGTAATCTGCAATCAAACTTTGCTGTCACTTCTGCCCCTTAATTGCATTTTCCATACTACCAATTATCTACCTAATGCTCAACCTAGTAGATATTTTCATTCTAACCTGTGTTCATGGAAGTATTTGATGCTGCTGAGCCCCTTGTCTTTCCATGATTCTATCAATGAATGGTACCATGGATTTTTCCCTTCTCTAGCCACAGCTTTTAGGTTTCTCTTTCTTGGCTCATGTTGTAAATGGCTCTTCAGTGTTCTCACCTCAGCTTTCCTCTCTCACTCCACATAGTGCTGGAACAATCTCCTATAATCCCATGGTTTTAATTATTCTCAAGGTGTTGCCCTCCGGATTTAACCCAGACCAAGTTCTTGAAATCGAAATAGACTTATCTAGTTGTCTAATGGACAGTTCTACTTGAATAATGAAGCAGGCATCTAAAATTAAACCTTTCCAAAACTGAATGCATATCTATCTTCTCAATCATCTGGTTTTTCTCATGCCTTTCAGATACCATAATGGATCCCTTTCTTTGTGCATTCCCCAAATCCAGTCAGTTATGAATTTCTGTTCTCTACCTACCAAATCTATCCTTTATTTATTCTCTCTATCCCATTCTTAATATCCTACCTCAGTACACTGTCATCATAGTCCTGTGTTATGGATTGAATGCCTGTGTCCCCTGCCAATTCCTACGTTGAAGCCCTAACCCCCAGTGTGATGATATTAGGAGGTAGGGTATTTGGGAGGTAACTAGGTTTAGATGAGGTCATGATGGTGGAGCCGCCATGGTGGGATTAGTGCCCTTGTAAAATGAGCAACAGACATCGGAGCTTCCTCTCTCTGGCATGAGAGGACACAGCAAGAAGGCCCCTGTTCTTTGCAAGCCAGAAAGCTGGCTCTCGCCAGAACTCAATCAGGCTGATGGTCTTTGGACTATGAGAAGTAAATGTCTGGAGTTTAAGCCACGCAGCCTCTGGTATTTTGTTACAGCTGCCCATACAGACTAAGACACCCTGAATTCTTAGAAAAACCATCTAACTGCTGTCTTTTTAAAGACAAAATGATATTTAAAAGTATTTAGCTGATTTCTAACTCCAATGTTTAAAATCTTAATGGTTTTCCATCACTTGTGAGAAAACTGCAAATCTTTCAGCTGGCCCTGGCCTTATCACTTGCCACCATCACCTTCACATCTTATAGTTCTGCTAGTAGAGCAGTATGGATGCACACAACAGCAAACACTTCTAGAGTGCTATGTATACCACATATTCTTTTTTTTAATTAATTATTTTAGAGAGAGAGAGAGAGAGAGAGAAAGAGAGCATGAGCAGGGGGAGAGGCAGAGGGAGAGGGAGAGAAGCAGTCTCCCCCGCTGAGCACAGAGCCCAATGCAGGGCTGCATCTTAAGACCCTGAGATCATGACCTGAGCCAAGATCAAGAGTCAGATGCTTAACCGACTGAGCCACCGAGGCACCGCACCAGATCCCAGGTATTAAATGCCAAATTCTCCTCTTGACTGGATGGTGATATTGGAAAAATTATTAGTGACTCTAGTGTCCATTTTCCTCAACTGATTTAAGGATAAGTCACAGTTCTCAGTACCTAATAAACATTCATAAATACTAGGCACTGTTGTTCTTATTATAGTAACTATCATTATTCCTTTCCATTCCCTAGCTGACTACGCTGTATAACATCTATGCAACTTCACAAATGCTGTTCCCCTTGCCAGTAATGTTTTATCTTTAAACTTCCCTCCTTTTGTCTGGCTAACTCTTATTTGCCCTTCAGGTCTCAGTTTAGATACCCCTTCTTCCATGAAACCATCGATGATTCCTTAAGTCTGGAGCAGTAGCTCTTTTAAATTAGTAGAACCCTGTGTTATTCACATTTACTCTCCTTCACTGTTTGTTTCTCCCAAGTCCCTAGTAACTAAACTTTTTTTTTTTAAGTAGAATTGCTTCTTGGTCACTGTTGGTATCTTCAGTTTTTGAACACTGCTTGAAATATAAGTACATCTGGTATTTACTTGTGACATAAATGTGGAATGTGGAATAAATGGATGACCAGGAACGATCCACTTTAGAGACTTATCTTTATAAATTCCTGCAATTGCACATGAGACCTAAAAATCATCTAATGGAATCTAGTAGAATCAGAAATGGATCTGGAACAAACACAAATTCACAGAGAAGATTAGCAATCAATCAATCAATCAATCCACTCTTTGACCTTTATATTATCACTTCCACAAGCCATCAGAGAGCATGGACAAGGGGTCCATGAACTACCAGGAAAATTCTATTAATCTACATGAGAGATCAAAAATGGAATGGAGGTCAAACTAAGCAATCAAAAAGAGGAAAGAGATAACACACAAAAAGTGACTCTATTCACACACACACACACACACACACACACAAAGATAAATGCTTTCAAAGAAGCTGTTATATTCCCCAAACACAGATACTATGATGGCCCACATACTTGCAAACTTTTAATTCAATGTTTGGTGTTTTCTTCTAGTTCCACTGATTAAACTCAATAAATTGGAGTGTGCAGTAGAGTATTTAAGAAGCATATTTTAAATGTCAAAATTTATTTTTCAGTTGCTCAAGCCTTAATTTTGGCTTCCCAAACCTCGTTCTTCATTCACAAGCTATAAAATTTCCTTTAAGACTTGTTTAATGGTAGTGTCGAAGGAGTTCACCATTTAATAGGATTGGCTGTTCTCCTAAGTACAAAGGACTTCCTTCCACCGACTCATCCAGCTGCCTGGCCCCGTTCACTTCTCATTTCCACTCTCCATTGCCTCAGTTCCTCAAGGGAAAAAAATATCTGCCTACCTCCTAGAGGTGTTGCAAGGATTAATAAATTGCAAAGCACACTGAAAAATTTGGATAAAATATACTCTGACATACTGAAGTATTACCATGACCACAAGTATCATTTCCAGATGCCGCAGCTTCAAGGACAAAGAGAGCAGGTCTGGAAATCTCATCCGAGCCTCCCACATGGAGGGTTATTGCCAGGCCAAAGAGTTACATTTTGATATTTAAATATCAGTGGTTTTATATCAAAGCCATCTTGCTGAGAGAGATTTTGTCTGGACACATAAAGCGCTCGAATTGGCACAACAAAAGGCAACAGCCTTGAATCATTAAGACTTTATAACCACAAGCAACACGATTCCCAGGAAAGAGTTTATCTCTATTAGAAATCAAAGAGAACTTCCCTTTCTCTTTAAACAGATAACTCAAAATTATAAATGGCCAGCTTCAGCCGACGGCCTCTTTATGTAGTCAAGTGGGTCACAAATGCCTTGAAACTTGAGAAGTCTCAGTGAAAGGGATATTGAATTTGGGTTAGTGCTCCCAAGTGAATCTTAGCAAGATTTTTGTCTGGAAAAATATCGATTTTAGGTGTGTGCAGACATTGTTTCAAGAAATTCATTTTTAACTCAGATATAGAAATGTATACGGTAAGTGAATATCAGTGAAAACATGGATCCCAGCACTATGTGGTCCCCTATATTTGCACTTCAGTGTGTGTATCAATACAAACTGTTGTTGCTTGGGTGTTTGTTTTATTTTTTGACCACAGGTGCAGAGAGTTGGGTCAATCATATCTCACAGGCCCTGGCACAACAGATTATTGGTAGTGTGAGATGCACCTTGTATTTAGCTCATTTTTTTTGGTATGTTTCTTTCTATCCCCACTCCCCGTGGTCATATCCCTCCCCTCACTGAGGCAGTCAACCTAATGTGTTTGATGGCTATCCGTTTATTTTAATGTGTTCTCATAAAACGTGGTGATATTATGTTCATATACTTTAACGCACAGAAATTACATTTGCTGTGGATGTTTTTCTTATTCCCTTTCACTCAGCATTATGTTTTAAAGATCTGTCCCTATTGCTGTAGGAATGTCTACTATGTTGTCTCTAACTCTCATGTAGCATTTTAACGTGGGCAGCCTCCACCCTTTCCTTGCCTATCCCCCAGTGATAGGCACCTAGTTGATCTCCAACTCCTTGTGAGCACAAATAGCACCATGAAGAACATTCCTCTATGTGTTCCATCACAGCCCGTATGAGCATTCTTCCAGGATGCGTTCTGTGGTGGGTTGTGGGCTTATCGTAGGTACGTGGACTTAATTGGATTAAAACTGCCACGGATTGCTTTTCAGGATGACTGCGTGGTTGTTCACTCCGTGAGGGAGATTTTCTACTTCCTGCTACTCCTTCCAACACTTGGCATTATCTGGCTTTCTAAACTGTGCTGATCTCATGAGTGGAAAGTGATATGCTATTGTTGTTTTAATTAGCATGCCTCTAATTCCTAATGGGTTTGAGCATATTTCATATTTGTAAGCCTTTTGGGTTTATAACACTGCAAATTGTTTTTTTATAACTTTGCCCATATGTTGCTTATGGTTCCTGCCTTTTTTTCTTGTTCTTGTTCTTTTTTTTTCCCCCAGTTTGGAAAGATTACTTTTGTATTGTAGATCTAAATCCCCTCTGGGTTTTTGACTTTCTTAGTGTGTCTTCTCACAATCTTTCATCTCTCTTAACTTTTCTCATGGGCTCCTTCCTTGAACAGAATCTTTAGGTTACAGTAATGGCTCTCAAACAGCAAATAGAATCATTAGCTTAAAGAATACAGGAAATATTGATGTTTGCAGATGACTCTTCTCTGGGACATACATGTAAGAGGGGATATATTATTTAAAGAGATAAAAAGAAGTTTGACAGATTGACAATTAGCCTAAAGATGGCTGAGAGGATGATTATTTGTCTTTTTTGGTAATAAGAAAAAAAGTTACTGCCAAATTATGCTGCTTACTGGCTAGAACATTAACTAAAATACAAAATAACTTAGTAACATATACATATATTTAACTTTATGGTGTACATCTAAAATTAGAGAATATGAAATACTTTACAAATTAAATATTTTTAGTAATTAATAAAAACTAAAATATTTCCAGAAATATTTGCAGTATGAATTCCCTTCTTTACATATTCAAAATGAAGTAAGATAGTAAAAACACACATACACACATACACTCACAATCACTGACAGTCAATAAAACATGCCATTTTGAAATTTTAAATTTATCAAACTTATGAAAATTAATGTTTTACCCCACAAAAATTCAGCATAAAAACATTATTCTTGTGCTATCCTCTTTTACCCATTAAAAAAAATATTTGGAGAACAAAACACCAGAGAAAAAAATTTTGATAAGAATAAAGAGGAAAGACAAGAATTCATGAGGAAACACAAAATTCTGTTTTTAACACTCAGTAAGCTTTCATATGACCTAAGAGTCAAGATTTCCATAAAACTAACCCCCAGATTCAGCAAGTGAATGGGCTATTAATCTGTTGCCTAAAAGGAAGGTGGGCTTTTGAGTCTACTTGCTGAAAGAACTCTCAATTAAAATTTTCATTTGCTTAGGGAGTGGTTTGATCTGTCTCTTCAAGTTATATGACTATAAATGAATATAAATCACAGGAAAGTAGGTACTTCCTTCACCAATAACTTCTGGCTCTCAATCTTATCAGGAGCCAACATGGCCCTGAAAAAACTGCCTTCAATTCATATCCTCTTCATACTTTGCCTCAAAGTCCTGCCTGCTTCTTAATTTATACATCATTGTATACATATAACAATATACTTTCAGTTTCTTAGAGTTCTCTGTTTTATGTTTCCCCAAATCCAACATAATATAAAAAGGCTTTCTCTTCTAATATTTTTCCCGTTGTCATATTCCCATGGCCGTAGATTCTAATCTGTGGAGAGTATAATGGTGAGGAGCAAATATTTTAGAATAAAGGAACCCATGTCCTCATTAGTAGTTGTAAGTCAAACTCTTACCTCATTCCTCTATTTTAAAAAAAGTTTCTGGGCTGCTGTTAACTTCCTTCCACCATTGTCTAGTTATTTCACCCGCTAAAGAATCACCTTAGACCAATTGTTCACTCGCTCTGCTCCTACAGTCTATGTATTAAGGGTAAATCTGACCCTGGCCCTGCTCAGATCAGGTGACATGAAACATTAGACTAACTCGTCCTATTATGCTAACCAGTTAGATCACACATCACACTGGTCTTATTCTGATTCTATCTTCAACCAATAGCCTTCAGGTTATCAGTTGTCTTTCTAGAAATGTCACAGGGAAAGATGATATATAATACTCAATTATGGTATCTCCTCAATATTGCCTGGCAGTTAAAGTTCTGGATAAAATTTAAAACACAGGTTGCATGTGTGTGAATGTATTTAGTTAGTTTTTAAAAATTACATTTGGGTCCAGTGAAAAAGTTGAAGACTCCATCTTGAAATAGGAAGACATCAATTTACTAACACCTGTTTGCTCCCACCAATAGGTGACTGGCCTCCACAGATGACACTTTTATCATGTTAGGATATAAATGCCAGAGATCACTGATTATGCTGAGTTTAGAGGTGAGCAAAGTAATGGAACATGCTTATTTTACCCAAAGTTTTTTTTTTTTTTTTTTTTTTACCATAACTGGCAGGAAGTTTTCTTTCTTTTCTTATGTTTTTAAATATTTATTTATTTATTTATTTATTTATTTATTTATTTATTTAAGAGAGAGTGCTTGGGCACACAAGCCAGAAGGGGAAAGGAAGAGGGAGAGAGAATCTCTCTGCTGTGTGCAGACCCCGGTGAGGGGCTCCATCTCAGAACACTGGGATAGTGACCTGAGATCATGACCTGAGCCAAAACCAAGAGTCAGTGCTCAACATGCTGCACACGAGGCGCCCCTGGCATGAAGTTTTCTAACACGGACCTATTTGCCAAAACTCTTTATGCTTCTCCATGTAAATGCTGATGGTGCACACAGGAACATTTGACTAGCTTTTCCTGCGGGAGGCAGGAAAAACTACACAGAAACACATTATGCTTCATTTGCCCTTTGAAAGACCAGAGGGAGTTAGCCAGAAAGGAGAACTTAGGGAAAATGAAAAATTTAAAGGACATGGATTGTTGGGAATTAGTGGAAAGTTAAATGTGAGTAAGGGTTTCAAAAGAAGGGGAACAATATGATTCTGAATTGTATGTTGTAGTCAGCTTAATGGGTTTATATATCAAGTTAAGGAGTCTAAACTTAATCCAATAATCAATAGGAAGAAACAGAAGACAGAAAATATCATCAAATTCACTATTATTGCACAGTATCTCAGAATCCCCATGTGAAGGAAAAAGCTGGGGGCAGCACAATCAAATATGAAGATGCTCAGAGATTGGGGTCAAAGATGCTGAGGGGCTAGATCTCAGTTTGGCAGTAGGGCTGAAAAGCATGGTCAGAGTGCAAAACCATCTCTTTGTTAGAAACAACTGTTAACAATTTATAATAACAGAATGATCAAATTTTTGAGATGAAAAGCCATTTAGAGATCATCAGGCCCAAGGTCCTCTATTTGGAATTGAGAATACCATAGTCTTAGAGGATACATGATTTGATTAGGAGATTATGGAGGTAGGACCCAAAGCCTACCAATTTCACTTATAAACTGTAAGATCTTGGATTAGATAATTAATTTTTCCATGTGCCCACTTCATCACCCACATAACATGTAGATAACAATATCTACCTTTTATCAACATATGGGAAATGCCTGATATTGGGCCTGAATAAGAGGGGACTAAGTAAATATCAACTTTCATTGTTGAATAATTACATTATTAGTCAATAGGTACATAGACGATACTCCCCGCCCCCCCCCCATTTATAGCCCTAAATTTGCTTAAACAACTACTACTCTTTCACTCTCTGGGCATGTATTTGGGTAGGGCACTATCTGCTTGAGTGGAATTTATGTGAATTATACCCAGGAGAAACCAGCAATCCCCTGGCATAGTGATTGATTCAGAGTTGAATACAAGATCCATTTTAGACCAAGTGAAGTCTACAAGACTTAATTCTGGGACACTGGGTGGTGCTATCAGGGAAATACATGTAAGAATGGGGTATAGCTGCCATTTTACCAAGATGAAATGAGAGCTTCTTTGAGAAAATAGAAGGAAATTGGGCCCTTGTATCAATGTTGAATTCAATGTAGACCCCAACCTGAAGCTAGACATAAGAATGATTTCCCAGGTATCTGGGAACTAATAAATTCACTTATGGACGATGTTAATTAAGCTTTTGTTCTCTGTTGCTTGACACTGAAAGAAGCCTAAGTAAAACAGTATCAAAAGTTAAAAAAAATTGGTAACATTTAACTTCCTCTAAGAAATAGTGAAAATAACTTTGATTCTCTAAAGGAAAAAAAAAAAGACAATGGAGATAAATTATCAGGATCTTTGTGAGTCTTTCTAGGAGGGCTGAATAAATAAATTAGTTTTTTTTTTTAAAGATTTATTTATTTATTTATTTGACAGAGAGAGACACAGCGAGAGAGGGAACACAAGCAGGGGGAGTGGGAGAGGGAGAAGCAGGCTTCCCGCGGAGCAGGGAGCCCAATGTGGGGCTTGATCCCAGGACCCTAGGATCATGACCTGAGCCGAAGGTGGACACTTAACGACTGAGCCACCCAGGCGCCCCAAATAAATTAGTTTTGAGAAAATAATTTAATTTTAACTGTTATAAAACTACTTTAGAGATAATTCCATTAGCTGCATATTAAAGAATACTCGATTCATAAAATATGTTACAATCTGAAGTCATAAGAAATCAAGCAGTTATATTTCTCAAAATGACAAGAGCTCAATTTACAAAAACATATAAAGGTTTCAAGTACATTAATGTAAACTGCATTTGCATGGTGATATTCAGTAAGATTGAACTGGAGTCACTTTAAACTTTACACTATTGCATTACATATAAATCTCATTTAAAGCAAATGAACTACAAGGAAAAATTCAAATTTGCTGTAAGTATAGAATCCTGAGCCAGAGGATGGGAGGTGGGGAAAACATTGAGTAAATAGCTAATTTAATTAGAAGAAATAAGCTGTTTTTCTTACACAGTTGAAAAGGAAAAAAAATCTCATTTTTGGGAAAATCATTAGTAAAAGAGCTTTTGTAGTCTCATAAAACAGTGCTGCTTATTATTTGTCAGCCTCTTTTGAAGGAGGCCAGTCATGGGCAGACAATCTATAAATTCTTCTAAGAATTTGGACTGATTGGACTGGAGTAAGGTGCACTGCCTCATTTGGATGATTCAGATTCTGTCCTCAAAAAATCTGGAGTTTTGATAAGGAGAAGCCAAGTCAGTCAGATGACATGGAATGCTTAGTTTTCAGGTTGAATCGAGTCCAGTCTGGTGTTAGACACATGAAAAGCCAATGCCACTTCTCTATTTTTTGATAAATCATATTTACTTGAGCTAGCTGAATTGTTCTGTGTTCCTTGCAATTAGAAAATCCATGACTTAGCCTTTCTAAAGAATCCACATAACTTCTTTTATATGAAGATTCATATAGATTGAATTCTTGATCTTTAAAACTGAAAAAAAAAATTGACTTATTTACATACTTAATTTTTAGTGTATAAATCATTAGAAATCAGATATAATTAGATGTACATATGGCTTTCAAAGGCTTAAATATACCTTGAGACATCATCAACTAATTAGATAAGTCACCCACTATTCCCTTAATGATTCAAGAGAAAAAATATCTGACATATATATGTGTATACACACACACACACACACACACACACACACACATTAGGGACAAACAGTAAAAGAAATTCTCCAACAGAAAGCTTATCTGTACAAAATTAAACTGTCTTAATGTCAGATAGTAGATAACTCATCTAAGATCTCCAGGCTCAAATCAAGCAATCTTTTAAAAATCGGAATGTGGTTATGCACAATACTTAGAAGAGTTTTTCAAGCTTCTGATAACTGCCTGTGCTATCCCTCAGCCTTCTTCTTTCTACTGTATATAACTTCAAATTGTGGGCATAGTTTAAAACTAAGTCACCTGTCCTCCCCACTCTTAAGTTTTATTTTGATTTCTTGCCTTGCTTGGCACCGACAGGCAGATTCCATCTTGCCCTCCTCCAATGCTTCCCTCCATCCCTTTCATTCTTGCAAAAATTGCTGATTAAATGCTTACTGTGCCACAGTGTATATACGGACACAATGGTGAACAAGCTGTGGGAACTGCTATCAGTAGCCTGTTTCGCAGTCAGATAAACAAAAAGGTATATTCCATACGGTTGGATAAGTTTAAACATAAAAACATCTGTGGCTCACTGGAAGAACACTTAAGTCCGGAGGGAGTATGAGAAGATTTTCTGCAGAAGGAGGTGAATGCTCAGCTGGACCCAAAAGAGGAAGAGAGTGGGATAGCGGAGAGATGCCTATATACAAGGGCCCAGAAACAAAAGGAAACATATAAAGAAAGCAAGGCTTTGCAAGAAAGTTAATATGGTGGTGTGGGTGGGGGTGCAGTTGTAGAGGCTCTGTTGTTGGTTAGGGGTGAGGTCAGAGATGTGAGAGATGACATGTGAGAGTCAAGCCAGAGCCAGCTCTCGAAGGATTTGGTGAACCTTGCAAAGAAGTTTCTGCTATGCTTAGAAGGCAAGGAGACATCACCAAAGGGTTTCAAGCAAAGAAGTCATAACAAAGTCCACTCACTCTCTGATTATGTAGGGAGGGATGGTTTCAACTTGCCACAGTCTCTTATAAATTGCTCTTTTAAGGTACCCTGTATCTATAGGTCTTCAAGCCTTCCTGAGTAATGTAGTTGAAGAAGTACAATTTTCACAGACATAATTTCATTGAAGCAGTCATCTTTACATGAGAAAAGGAAGACTCAGAGGTTATATAAAATATACAGCATAGAAACCACCAAGTCATGAAGGATAGGAGTGAAAGGACAACCTTCTAACCCTAGATGAGAATTAATTAAATTAAGATTTTTTTTCAAGGCTTGGTATCTGAAAAACAAAAATGAACTATCAATGATTTTTATTAGCTCAAAATACTGTATTAGATGATTTATGCACTATAACTGGAAAGGAATTATAGTTATATATGTAACTATTGGTTTGTAAAGATATAAGAAGATACAGGAGGCAGTGGGTCTAAATCAGGCATCTTAATTTTATTTTTATTTTTGGTTACTGTGATCTCACATAAAAAATTTTAAATACACTATCTCTGGAATTAAATTGTGCTTTCCTATTTATAGAGTAAGCATATAACCAGGTGTTGTATGTAGCAATGAATCACTAAATTCTATAACCGAAACTAATATTACATTGTTAACTGGAATTTAAATAAAAAGTTGGAGAAAAAAAAGCAAGCATATAATATCAACACAGAAAACAATGTATCAAGCTCTGTTTTACTGCAGAATTTTTATAAGAAAGACACATTGAGTATCATGATTAATTATAAAAAATATAGGAAAAAGACATTTTGTTAAAGGAGGTAGCACTTCATTTTAACATTAATAATTAAAGCCCTTTTTGTTTTTGTTATGCTTTGTGTAAAAGGAATGTGTTTTTTTTTTGCTATTTCTGAAAAATAAGAGAACATCAATCAAGGTGTAACCGTCAAGTGGTACTGGAGGACCATATCGGTATTTTGTGTGGCTGTTAGTTTTCAATGTTCTAGACTTGATTTTCAGACTTAAATAATACATTTGTAGCATATGTGGTTTACTAGGTAGAATATAATTATATTCTTTATAATATAATGAAAATCATTTTATATTTAAAAGAAATAGAATTTAAACCATATGTTCTATGAAGGGAACAACAATCAAAACTTCCTTTTTTTCTGCTCAGAGTTGTGAGATGACCCAGCCTTCCTTCAGTGTATAGAACGGTAACTGTGAGCTTGACCAGCAGAGTGGGTAACTTGAGACATTTTCTCTGGGATTCTATTAAGAAGGAAAACATTGTTTCCTTTGTAGACACGATCCGGCTATTAGCAGCTCTCTGAAGGAGGAACGCCTGTGGGGCAGAGGTGCCAACTGAGGAAATGAGATGGAAAGACACTTTTGAAAAATAACTTTCCCAAAGGCCTTTTGAATTGCTTCGGAAAGCTCCAGAGCTATTCAGCTTGGTTCTGGATCAATATCAGCTGCTTCCTTTTCTTGCTTGACTGATCAAAAGCACAAAATGTTTCCCATCTCCTTCCTCTATGTCTCATTCATGTTTTCACTCATGCAAAAGTACCATTCTATGCATGTTTTAAGCAGATATCTGACGATACAGGCTAGAGTTAAGGAGCCATTTGGAAAATGCTTTTCTGCAAACCTGCAATAAACTGATTCATTCTTTTTGAGAATTATTATGAATATTTAAACTGTCAAATATGAAAAATATCTTTTTTTAAGATTTTATTTATTTGAGAGAGAGAGCAAGAGAGCAAGAGCGAAGCAAGAGAGAGAGAGAGAGAGCATGAGCAGGGGTAGGGCAGAGGGAGGAGCAGACTCCCCAATAAGTGGAGACCCCAATGTGGGACTTGATCCCAGGACTCTGGGATCATGACCTGAGCCAAAGACTGATGCTTAACCCACTGAGCCACCCAGGTGCCCCAAATATGAAAAATATCTTAAAATGTGGTGCAGAGAATGATGGTGGTTGCAGGTACAGGAGGTTTTTGGAAATATTGTGTGTATATCATAATATGCAGGAAAATAAAAACCTAGTAATATTATCTATAAGAGAGTACTAGCAAATTGATAAAAGGTGAATGCTACGAGTGTTAGTAAATATTACCCAGGGGATTCAAATGGTTTCTAATTAAATTTGAATTATATATAAAAATTAATACTTAAAACATCCCACCTCTCTAAAAAGTCATGCTTGAAGAAGACATTGTCCATAGGTGTTCAAAGTCATTTGCAGAGGAATCATGGTGATGGGTTTATTCCTCATGAGGTTTAGGGAGACATCTGTCTTTACCTGGTTAAGGATGATCCTGAAACTCGCCATGTTTACGTTGATAATTGGACTACTCTGTGCTTCACTTCATGCTCAGTAGCCGCAAGTAGCTTAGCCTTCATTTTGGGTTTCTCCACATCCCACATCCTCCTTTCTTTAAGTAACCTAAACCTACCTCAGAGCTCCTGTGTGTGTGTGTGTGTGTGCACACTAGTGTGTGTGTGCGCGTGTGTGTACGTGAATGTGTGTGTGTATGTTAACATCCCCGTTATATCTAAGCCATTTTACTGTGATTCACTTCAAATTCATTTGGGAAGAAAGTGGGATATAAAAACAAATAAACCAGTCTAAACAAATAGAAGTTTCACAATACCTTTTTGCAGCATTTCAAAGTCCAGGTTCAAGTGTACTTCAGTGCTTCTGTAAGTCTTTAAAATATTAAACTTTGTGCATGTGTGTTACAAAATTCAGTGCTGAAAAAAAGCAGGCTGCGGAAGTACTATGACCAACATGTTTTATTCCAGTAAAACTAAATAGGCCTAGTTTAAACAGGTTTATTATATTCAATTTTCCCTAGTAAATCTAAGCCTATCTCGAAATTCACAACTAGCCTATCCTATGTATGCCAAGTTAAGACATAACAAATTTGAACTCACTTTTATGTTAGAAAATAAAGTTTTAAACTTGCAACACATAAAAATCCAAATGTAAAGTTTCGCTGGTTTCCTACCTGTGCTCTTGTGTAACTGAACCAGAACTAATTAGCTCACCTTGTACCTGTCTTGCAGAGTATTATTTTTGCTTTTATATTTTATTTTATTTTACAAATACATTGGAAAGAAATATACATATAGAAATATATATGTGTATATATGGATATATTATATTAATTATATTATACCATAGTGTGTCTTCATCAGTTCCACAATTTTTTTCTGTGGTTTCTTCCTTTTTTTTTTTTAAGATTTTATTTATTTATTTGTCACAGAGAGAGAGAGAGAGGAGAGCACAAGCAGGGAGAGGGGCAGAGGGAGAAGCAGGCTCACCGCTGAGCAAGGAGCGCAATGTAGGGCTCGATCCCAGGACCCTGAGATCATGACCTGAGCCGAAGGCAGACGATTAACTGACTGAGCCACCTAGGCATCCCTTTTCTGTGGTTTCTTAGGGATGTTTTTCCCCCTCAACTTTTCCAACTAATAATAGTAAGAACTACCACTTGTTCAGGGCTTATTATGTGTTAGGAACTGTGCTAAACAGTTTTTTCATATGTCATATTTTCAATAACATGAAAAAATTGTGCGGTTGACATTAAATTCACTTTGGATGAATAGCCTGAAGTTTGGAATACTTTCACAACTTCCCCAAGATCACACTATTCTGTGGGAGAACATGGATCCAGCTCTTGATGATGAACTCATTCTGGGTCTACCTCTGAGTACAGAGTTGGGGCACTTTTCTTCCTTGAGGTCTGGCTACCAATAGTTCTCATCTTGTTAAATCCTGAAAAGATAATGATTCCTTAAAGATATATGTTAAAGCTAAATTCAGGATCAAACCAGATTATATCATGACAGGTTTCTGCTGTGGCTGGGTTCTAGGTTCAGGTATTTTCAATTCACCAACATGTATGCAATAACAGTAATAAAGAAAATAAATAAATAAAAGGCAAGTAGGAGTAAGAATTCCCAATCTGGGAAAACTTCTCCTTTTCACTTCTCAATAGCCAAGGTTAGGCCCTATAACATAATGGTAAAAATGTGGAATGTGGATTCGTTTGGGTTGGACTCTCCTCCTTCACTGTGTGACTTTGGTCAAGTTCCTTAACCTCCTTATGTCAATCTGGACAATGGGAAAAATGAAATGACTGACCCTATAAAATTGGAGGGAGAATCCAATGTGCTAATGCATATATTCAGTACACTGCCTGACATACAGTAATTGCTCAATAAATGTTAACTTTGGGAAAAGAAAAAAAAATGAAGGAGGTGGTTTATATATGCTAGGATGCACTAAGGTCCAATCCTAGTGCTTTTATTTTGATTGCAGTTTCTGTTAGTAGTGGCTATATAATTATTTTTGCAGTTTTGTAGAATAGTATTTACTTTTAATATTAATAGTCTCTTCCCTCCCATAACTGCCCTGAGCCCCTGCCTCTACAATGAAAGTCGTGTGGTTTATGCATGCTGGATAAATTTCCTGTTCCTCCAACACAGCAATCTTTGAACAGCTATGCCTCAAATCCCATATCTTAGAAAGTGATGATAGTACCTGTAAAAAGCCTTGTCAAATAAATACACATTCCCTCTCCTAAAATGCATGTGTATCTTCCTTCCTGCAGGCCTACGCAGGTGACAACCTGTAGGTGCATCACTGGATGCTAATGAATCAGGGCAAAACCACAGGATCCATGAGCAATCCATGAGTCCTGGTTGGCAAAAGGATATATTAGCTCTGCAGGTCATGTGCTCTCATGCCTAAAACAGCAATAAGTCTCCATATTAAATCAATTCTCTTTCATTATGTGTAGAAACAGATCATGTGCAAACAGTTTCCTTTTTGCTGATTCTCATTTCCTACCTGTAGGGGAATATAGATCTGGAACATCCTTTTCTCTCCCTATACTGCTCATTTGCTAAGGACACACCCCATATGAAAGCAGACATCATAAAAGAATTGGGGAAAGCACTTTGTACTACATCTTTCCTCTCTGCCCCACCCCCAACAAACAATTTATATGTAAATACAGAGCTAAGGCAGACACTAACTTGCCTAAATTAAATGACAGTCAGTCTCTGAGGACCAGCGAACATTCTCCAGGACACCAAAGATGATGGTCTTTTCCCTCAAATGCCTGACAGGACAAAGGACTGTTTGCATAATAGACATAAAGTCTCAGTCCAGCCATTTACATACAGAGAAATTAAAGTCTGATTGGAGAGCATGTGTGCATGATCACTGTATGGACAGAAGATTTTCATTCTTCCTTCCTGTTTTGGCACCACTTATTAAAATATCTCCCCCCTTGGACAGCTCAATTTGCATTAATTCCATAACTTAACTGTCATATATGGCAGACATTAATAATTTTTATATCTTTATTTATGCCATATAGCCACATATAAGAACATTATGTTGAAGAAATGAAATCCTCATGTTTTTTAAGAGAAAAACTACTATTTTGGATGTTAAAGGAAAAATAAAACCCATACTATATATCACTAGAAATTCAGAGAAAAGTATTTTGTGCCAGCGCATACCCTTAGAATATAATTAATAATTTAATTTTTTGCTGATGTTCTCCTTCCCTATATCTTTTCAAGCAGAGAGCATTACAAATCCTCTGTGAGGTGTTTGTTAATTTTATGTTTTTTTTTTTTTTATTAATGAAATAAGCATTGATAATGAAAGACCATAATATGAACTCTTTTTAAAGATTTCCTCAAATAGATTTTTAAGGCAACTTGTATTTTAAAGCCTTAGACAACTTATTCTAGAAAGCTAATTAGAAAGCTAATTACCAGAATGGAAATGATTCATAATCTGTCTGGGGGCAACTCAGGTCACAGATATGCTTCAAGGCCAGAAACAGGGACATCTTTCAAGTTTTAAAAAAATTTCTAATTCTATGCTTAATATTCACTTATAGTAATATGATTTATGCATACATGATTTATTCTTGATGTCCATAAAAATTCTAGGTGACTTTTCATGTGTTTTGTTTAAAGAAGTGATATTGAACGTCTAAAGTGAAATTAAACACATTATCTTACCTATTGGTTCTAATGGTGAGGAATGTTACATAGAATTTTTCAAACTTATTTGACCAAAGAATCCCCCCAATCAATTATCTCCAAAGAGTAATATTTTATAGAATTCATTACTATATACACATCATAAATGGGAACTTTGCATTCATTTTACCAAGGGATATCACTTTTTAAAAAAAAATCTCACTAAGGCTCTCTTTTCATGAAGTAACTGTGTTCAAAATAATTATTCACTACTTTAATATTAAGTTAGAAAGAAAAAAAAACAGATTTAAAAGCAACTCCCCATTATATTCAGCTGGAATAAGATGAAAAATATGGCGACATTTTAGGATTTTAAGCAACCATATTTCCCTTTCTGAAAGAGGGCCACTGTTAGAAACCCACCTCAGAGATGAAAAAGATAGTGGAAAGAAAATTTCAAAGGGAGCTGTATGTAATAGTCTCTCCCAGTATTTTTTTTTGAGAAATCATTAAAATAAGTCAATGCTAACCACATTAACCAGTAATAATCACAAATTTTAGCTAATAAATTATTAATGTAATGTAGACCATTTGTCAGCAGAAAACACTTTATCCAATCTTCTCATTCTCTTCATTACCACTCTGAATAGTCTGATTAACTGTCAGTTACATACATAATTCTTGTTACAGTTTGTTTATTGCTTTTTAGCAACCCAGTAATCCTAGTGGATGAAAATATTTTTCATTTGTCACAGTGACACGTGCTATGAAGTGAAAATATGAACAGCTGCAAGATCCCCTAAGCTTATACAAGATAAAATATATTTTTTAAAGATTCCACCTGATTTTTTAAAACTTTCTATTTAACTAAAATTAACTACAGGATTAGACTTTGGTTTCAGATATGCTTTATTTTAAGAGGACCTACAATTTCAGAAAAAAATTCAGCAGTCTTTGACTGTCATACCTCAAACTTGACATTTTAACAAATTCCTTCTAAGGAACTTATCCTTTGACACATTCTTAGATTAGCTTTGCCTAACTCATGGTTCTTAAAGAGTTCTTCATTATTCTTTGTTTAGCCCAGCACAGGCCCTATTTTCATCAGCTTCTTCTGGACTGCCGTCTTGGGTGGTAGATTACATTGCTTTACCCTTAGAATGCTTCTGCATTTGTACATTCTTGCTTGAGCCATGGATCATCATTATAGAAGTAGCCACATGGATAAAACATCAGTATATAAAGTCTATTTAAAAAGAGAGGGTTTGAAGGGGGGAAGGGCAGGAGATCTTGTTTTCATTTGTGCTGAGAAATTTAGAGTTTAAAACAAATGTTTCTAAAATCAATCAATCTACTATTTTAGGTTTTGTGTAGTTATGTATTTAAAGAAAAGCTATTTGCATAAATATTTTATTAAGTAATCATAGTGGGATTTCAAATAAAATCAACTCTAATTAATGGTAAACAATTTATGGTTCTGTTGGTAGCAAGGTATGCCTTGGCATTAATAAAAACTCATTTAAATTCTGAACTAGAAAAATTCTTATTATACAGAAGATAGAGTTACAAACTTCCCTGGAGATGGGAAATAGCAGGAAACCTCCTTTTTTATAAGATTATATAAACAAAGGAAAGTAGTACAAGCAGAAAAAAATGCTCATTAGATACTGAAATCTTCTACAATTTAAGTTTCATTCTGTGAAATTTTCCCAAATGGCTATAAACTGGCATTCAGCATCTTGCATATGGTTCCCAAATATGTTTATTTGTTCTGCATGATGAGCGATACAATCCAGTATTTACAAATTGGGAAATTTTAAATATAAATCTTATTTACTATTGTCCTTTGAGAAATCTGAAGTTCTGTCAACAATGGGCTGGAATTCCCATCTGGAAAGAATTGGCTTTAGGAAGCATATGCTCCCTAAAACATCTCACCACTTATGTTCTTACATCCAGAACAACATGTACAGTACCTGCCTGGATCTTGTAGGTATCTGTGTTTGAAAGTGTTTACTCTTTGTGCCAACCATAATAAATAAATTCTCTAGGATAGAGTCCAAAATGTATCTTTCTTATACTGAATTCTATTTTATTATAAAGAGAGACATGATAAATTTATAGCATATGATTAAATATCCATGTTCTAACATGATTGCAAATAAATTGTTTACAAGAGTATTCCAGAAAATCAGGATAAAACTAACTACACTGTATTAGCTGTTAAGTGTTATAATGAATGGGTTTTCTAAACAATAATCTTTATATTTTCAGAATGTAACAGACAAGGGACTCCATCTTGAAGTGGTATTGTCTTGATTTTAACAGAATATTACTGAGGGGCACCTGGCTGGCTCAGTCAGTAGAGCATGTGACTCAATCTCAGGGTTGTGAGTTCAAGCCCCATATTGGCATGGAGCCTAAAATTAAATTAAATTAAAATTTTTTAAAAAATTAAAAATGAATGAATAAATGAATATTCTTGACCAGTACAGTCTTACCCAGATATTCCTATGGATTTGTCAGTGAAAGGGCCCAAATCCATTTCATTTGATGCTATAGTTATCAAGAACAAGATAAGTAAAGGGCTGTTTGTCATGATAGACCAAGAATTGTCCAATTGTACAGGATATTTATATAGAATAATGTCTAATTTTCCCAAATACAAATTAACCCAACATATAATCCATAAACTATGATTATTTAGCAAGTTTTCTGAAAATACATTTTTTTCAAAACGTTGGTTGCTGCCACTCTGGCCATTTATTTTTCCCTCATCCAGTAGTCTCTCTACATTTTTTCAGTTGGTGATGTTAAGCACTAATTTCTGTGTAGCCAAACAGGTAGGCTTGGATTCAGTTCAGAAATGGTTATTAAGTAACTTGTATCAGCACCTAATTGTAGCTTCGTAGAAAATGCCTTGGGGGTGAAAAGACCTGAGTCTCATTCTTTTTCTTTTTAATTTTATTATGTTATGTTAGTCACCATACAATACATCATTAGTTTTTGATGTGGTGATCCATGATCCATTGTTTTCGTATAACACCCAGTGCTCCAAGCAGTACGTGCCCTCTTTAATACCCATCACCGGGCTAACCCATCCCCCCACCCCCCTCCCCTCTAAAACGCTGTTTGTTTCTCAGAGTCCATAGTCTCTCATGGTTCATCTCTCCCTCTGATTTCCCCCTCTTCATTTTTCCCTTCCTTCTTCTAATGTCCTCCATGCTATTCCTTATATTCCACAAATAAGTGAAACCATATGATAATTGACTTTCTCTGCTTGATTTATTTCACTTAGCATAATCTCCTCCAGTCCCCTCCATGTTGATGTAAAAGTTGGGTATTCATCCTTTCTGATGGCTGAGTAATATTCCATTGTATATATGGATCACATCTTCTTTATCCATTCATCTGTTGAAGGGCATCTTGGCTCTTTCCACAGTTTGGCTATTGCGGACATTGCTGCTGAGGCTCATTCTTAATGCTACCACTGAATAACTGTGTGATTTTATGCAAGTTGCTTAACCCCCGTGGACCTCTGTTTCCTAACTTGAAAACAAAGATGGCTGGGTTAGATAATCTTCTTTAGGTTTCTTTTATCTTCAACTTTCTGATCATTCAGTTCTAAAATTGAATTTAGCTAAGGTTAAGAATTTTCTATATTATATCAAAAATAATTAAGACAGGAAGATTTGGGTTTTTGTTTATAGTTGCTTTAAAAGCACTTAATAAATAAAAATTCTGCTCTAAAGTAATGAAGTAGCTACAATATATTTTATTGACAAAAAGTACACAGTTATTATATTTCCCTTAAGGTAGTTGAAAAAAAGATTTCAATGTTGACTTAATATACTATATTCAAAGATGCTTAGGAGAGGAACAAATCTACATCTGCTGTTCTTTTTCTTTCTTTTTTTTTTTAAAGATTTTATTTATTTATTTGACACAGAGAGAGAGAGAGAGCGACAGCAGGAACACAAGCAGGGGGAGTGGGAGAGGGAGAAGCAGGCTTCCCGCTGAGCAGGGAGCCCGATGTGGGACTAGATCCCAGGACCCTGGGATCATGACCTGAGCTGAAGGCAGACCCTTTACGACTGAGCCAGTCAGGTGCCCTGCTGTTATTTTTCAATTGCTAGTTTTTTTGGAGGGGAAAAAGGTGTTAAATTTTACCTGTGTGATGGGTATACAAAGTTATATAAAGATCAAATGAAGTTGATGCTGTCATAGACATCCATAAAAAAATATACCAAGTGAAATCTGACATAATTATTATACTACAGTTGCATACCAAAAAAGTAAATGAAAGCATGCAAAGGCCCTTTAATGGGCATGTTAACTTGTACCATGTAAATGTGAATCTTTAGCTATCTCTTATTCCATTGTGTATGCTAACAGGATTAGCTAGTATTAGTCCCCCATCCACAAGAAGTGTGATATGCAGTGTGACCCGTAAATCTCTCCTGGGACTCAAAAGGGCTAAGTTGAACCATGCATGATTTCAAAGCAATTCTCAGCACAATTATCTGCTTGACCTGCAAGATGAACAAGCATATCATTTAATTAATTGCCAAGCTCTTGTGAACAGTGCTATTCATTTTTCTAGTAATCGCATGATGATATGCCCTTGCTGATTCTTATGGGAATGACCAGAATTGCACATTAACTGGTCTGATGGCCACTTTCCACTTTCCTATCAAACACGACTTTCAATCTTGACATGAATGATTCTTTTATAGGAGCCCATAAAGGCATCCAACAGACAGTGTTAACAGCAGCTATTTCTTTAGAGCAGTGATAAATATTTTGGGATCACCTAACGTCTTAATACAAAAACATTTCCTTCTCCACTTATTTATGTGGTACAAAGGTAAGCCATATCTTTAAAACTGTAAAAGTAGTTAGCAATTTAAAAGCTAGTCATATCTGTGGTATAGTGAAGACTAATCTAGAAAGAATAGAAATGATGAAACAAATATATTCATTTATTCAGCTCGAATACAGTGAAAAATTTCAATTTCATGTGGGTGCATAGTGAGAGAAGGGAAAGGAGTGGATGCCCTTCTGTTATCAGAGAAAATAGAACTTAAATGTTGGAATGAAATTATTCTGATGTAGAAATTCCAATCTGTTATTATATACATTTATTCTGCATGATCAATTAGGAATTTATTTTATGAACAAGCAAAGGAACAATAGCTAGGTAGAGCAAGAAGAAAAAAATCCCCAAAATATTTGGCTCCAGAATTTGTCTACTGGATTCTCCTTTGGCCTCTCTCTCCCCCTCCCTCCCCTCCCTCTTTCTCTGTCTCTGTCTCTTTGTCACTCACTCACTCACTCACTCACTCATTTTCTTAGTGTTAGTGTCTGTTTGCCAGCTTGAGTTTCGGCTGCTTTTGCAACAGAATCTGAATGAGATCAGATTCTAAAGTATAGGAAATAAACAAAAAACCCCAATGAGTTAAATAGTTGAAACTGTCATTTCTACTTCTAATTCATTGCGATAGTCAATTATTTATCACCCGAATTTCCTGACACAGCACAAAGAGATGAAGTCAATGACACAGTGTGTGGGAGCACAGTGTGTGGGAGCCAATGGCCACAAGATACAGTTCTAATCGCAACAGTGTGTGTGTGTGTGTGTGTGTGTGTGTGTGTGTGTGTGTGTTCTCCCTAAGAAGTTGGTTGATAAGGGCCCACCTTCATGTTGTGGAGTAAGATTGGCTATGATCTATTCTTAATGCTACCATTGAATAACTGAATTAGTTGCTAAATAAATCATGATAAAAAATAGAGTTTCCTTTGCCTCCTTATGTGAAAAATCTTTAGGTAAAACTGAGTAACTGACCAATATTTTCAAACGGGTTTTCTCAGGTTTTCTTCACTGTAGATCAGGATTTCTTAACCTCAGCACTGCTGACATTATGCGCTAGATAATTCTTTGTAGGGGCGTGGTCTGCCAATCGTAGGGTGTGTAGCATAATTCCTGGCTTCCACCCACGAAATGCCAGCAGTAACCCTGCGAGCGCGGACAACGAAAAAATGCCTCCAGACGTTACCAAATGTCCCCTGGGGAGATGGGGGCAAAATCACCCTGACTTGAGAACCATAACTTCGGGTTAACATTCTGAAGTGAGAAACTTAGGTCAACCTCCCCCATTCCTAACACACACCCAAACACATACAATTATGGAAGGGAAGGAATGTTTTCTCTTCCAGGGAGAGCAAATAGTAATGTCCTCCAGACAAGGAGGAGATAATCAGTAAAAAGAGACAAAAAAAGTAATACCCAGTTCCAAGTACATTATATACATCATCATTTTAAATCATTCCCAGAATGTGGGTACCCCTGGGATGGGGAGAGAGGGAGAACCTGGGTCAATAATTGAAGAAAACACACTTTTATAGAAAATTATATGATATTTTGACACTGATGAGAAGCAGACCCAGTTCTTTTTTCAAGTTTTAACTCAGAATGAGCCCATCCAAAGGGGACATACTGTCACATTTAATGCATCTGTTTAACATATTCAAATAGCTTGCTTAACTATTCTAAATTAGTCAATTATTTTTCTTAAATTATCACAGTTTTATGTATCCTAGTTCAAAGCCTAGTGTCTGGGTAAATTCACTTAATTTTTAAAAAGTAAAATTAAGCTGAAGAATAGCTTTTTCAGTTCCAAGTAATAATGAAGAATTTGTCATCATACCGTTTTACATCTAAAGCAAAAGATAAAAGTTTGAATGAAGGGAAGAAAAACAAATTGCTACTTCCTAATTTTTAAAGCAACCTTTGCAAGCTGGAACAAATAACTATAAGGACTCATTAAAAATTCAGACAAACATTAATAGATCTTGCCATAACTTTAATTATGTTAATTTAATTATATTTTTGTGGAAATAAGAAGGTATCTCTCTGAATTTAGGACACAGGTAGAAAATGTACTTTTGGATATACACTAATAATGTTCAAATGTATAGAATTTTATACATTAAGTTCAGTTTTGTTATGTTCAAAACATCTTGTTTATAAAATGGAGGCTTACAACAATTCTGGGGCATTCAATAATGTGGGAAGTAGTTCTTAAATGGAGTTTGAGTCTACAATGAAGGTACTGTGACCCCTTGCCTTCCTCACAAATTCTTTCTTTTCTTCACTATACTCATCCTGTTTCTATGACATCAACTTCTCTTTTTATCTCTTTTATCCTATCATAGATATCATCTTCTTTTCCAATTGTTACTGCTTTTTGCGTCTGCTTTCCCAGGCAAAACCAAAGAAATACTGCATGTGTGATGCCAATGGAAAGAACACAGTTTCTAAAATCAGATATGTGAACTTGGCCAGTTAATTAATTTCCTGGAGTCTCAGTTTTTTTCGTGTAAAGTGCAGTTACCTCATATGATTAGGATATTTTTGGTTAATCAGTAGACTCCCCATAAAGCATAAATATTCTTCTACACTAGGCTGAAAATTCAAGAACTATTTCGTCTCTTTGGGAAAAGGGTATTATAGTATACATACTTTTATACAGTATATAAAATAAAATATTGAGGAAATCTAATAAAACATAAAATGCCTCTCATTATAAATCTAGGGACAGGTACCATTTACTATGGATCTTAATTCTCTCCTTTCTATCATTTTTCTGTCTCTTAAAATGATTGTTATCTGTGGATTGTAAAAGGCCTAAAAAGAAAGAATAAAAAAGGGACCATAAGGACCTGTTCTCATTTGTTTATTATCAGAATAATCCTTAGATTTTCTAAAAATTTGTTGAGTACTAAAATTTATTGTTTCAAAACACAATAAGATTATATTCTACATTTGAATGAAGTTACTATAATATGTATTACAAAAATATTTCACATGTCTGGTGAATAATTTAAAATATCCTAGCTAAATTCCTTATTTTGTTAAAAGATGAGAAATGTGTTTAGATCAGATAGGATTTTTCTAAGCCTTGGAAGCTGTTGCTGTTAGCTAGATTTTCCTTCTGGTATTCAGTATGTCAGAGCTATTATCTGTCAACAGACTGTTATAGGAATTAGTGACCAAACCACTCAGAGACACTTTATACAACTGGTATAAATTGAGCCTAAGTTCTCCTATGGGTACTGAATGAAAGAGGGACAAAGAAATTTGGAAGCAGATTATCTTTTTCATACCTGCCTTCTGACGTTCCTGCTCAATTTTGCTCAAAAGCCAAGTTTCTTTAAACTTGAAATCCAATTCCCTTGGATAGCACACACTTAGGAACCAGGAAGCAAGGGACACAAAAGGAACAATGAATACCAGAGGATCAGAGAACATTTAACAGAACCGTGGAAAAATATATTTCTAAAACATCTGAATTGTATCTGAAAAATGTAGGTTTCCCTCCTCTCTCTCTCTCTCTCTAACTTTTCCTTTAACCTTGCAGTCACTGTTGATGAACAACAATATCTATCTTATTCCAGTAAAAGCCAGAAGGAAATTGTCCAGCTGCATTCTCAGTCTCTCCATGTGCAAATATAAAAAAATCTGATCTATCTCCTGATACTTGAGACCCAAAGGCAGCAATAGGATTATTCTGGGACCAATTCCCTTCCCTGAATGACTTCAATGAGTACGAATATGCATTAACATCAGCAGGTCAAATGACTGATGGCATGGGACTCATCCATATTTATCTTCCCAGGATTGGACAGACATCCTATTGATTTGTACAGGTCATTACACAACATGTTAACAATCCAGTACCATCCAGTTCAAAAGGAAATTTGAAATTAGTGATGGATCTTCCTGCAGGTCTGTGCCTAGGGCACAAGATGGGTAGTCAAGCATTACTCTCTTTGACATCACTACACTCTTCCCTCATTTAATGTCAGTCAGCCTTACACAGAAGATGCTAAAAGATGGGAAACACAGAGCTTGTCTAGTTAAAGGAACATTTTAAAGACTGTAAGCTGTTCATATAGCCAATGTTTTCTTGATAGAAAATATTTCTGGGAAAACTCAAATATATATATATATACCTTCACAGCGATTTGTGTATGCACACGTATACACAAAAACACACACACCTAAATAATGTTAATATATTTACTACATATAAAAGATGTTTAAAAATAACCTTGTTTTGTTTTAGGAAAAATATGTGTATAAGTGTATCTTACCCATATATTATATGTATGTATTTATATGTATAAGAAAAGAGTTTTACTAAGGTTCATTTTAAAAAGAAAACAGGCAAAATGAAAGTTAAAAACAAAATCTAGATGAAAAATCAATTTAAAAAATCAGGATTAGTCATTGTGATTAGCAGGTTTGAAGACTGCACTCAGTAGACATAGAAAAAAAAAGTCCTATTTTTTTCAACCAAAAAAAAAAGTTTTAAAACCACCAAAATATATCCTCTATTTAATCAAGCAGAATCTTAACTACTTTATGAGAGGGATGTTGGGAAGTTTATAACAGTGGAATAGAGCCCTGCTTTCTTCAACTATCCTCATGTATTCAAAGTTCCTGTAGCTTGATTTTTGCAGTTGCAGAAACTGGCAGTTAATCTAAGTCTGGTCCTTGATGTGCCCAGAGGTGCTCAGCTGCAAAGTTAGCCTCATGCAGGGTACCAGCACTATGTTTTATTTGGTTTGAAAATTAAACCAAAAGGAGACTATTCAGTGGGCTATTTGATAGGGAATTAAGTTCTCAAATGACATTAAAATCATCCTGTAATCCGGAGGTGATTCTGAAATAAAGAGCCCACTTTAAAACGCTCATAGCACAATTTATTCATCCATATGTGTGCTGGACCCTCTAACCCTGAAGGGCCCCCCCACATTTGTTCCAACAATGTATTCATTGATCCAAATATTTTTGTAACTACTCTTTTGGAATGGTCCTCAGACCCCATTGCCTTTCTATGCCTATTAATTCATGTATGAATTCATTCAGCAATTATTTATTCAGCAAGTATTTATTGAATCCGGCTACGTTTCAGATACGGTTCTAGCTGCTGGTGAGAGAGCTCTGAGTAAACGAGATGGACGAAAAGCCTGCCCTCCAGGACTTTGGATGGTAGTGTGAGAAGAGAGATGCAAAAATACGTAAGAAAATCACAGGGGCTGTCGGAGGATGGAAAGTGACACAGAGAAAATAAGCTGGCGAGGAGGAGATGGACAACTTAGATGAAAGGAAGACATTTCTGTAGAAATTCCACAGCAAGGGTGTCATTTGAGCAAAGATCTAAAGACGGTGAGGAAAAGAGTCATGTAGGTATCTTAGGAAAAAACATTCCAGACAGAAGGAATAGCATATGCAAAAGTGTACTTTGTGGGACTTTCTTGAGGTAAACTGAATGTGGAAATAGAAACTAAATTTAATTATTATTTTGGAGGGTAACAAAAAATATAAATCCCAATCAAACACTGTAGGTCAGAACTTTGTTCTAAGGCAGTTGCTAATTGCTGGGCTTCAGTTTTTCTTCAGTGCCTAGAAGCTCTCTCTCCCACCAGTCCTACGATTCTCTTTGCTGTCATACCCTTTTGCTGCGTGCTTAGAAGCAAAATGTCTGAACTAGAAAATTCCAATTTGCTGTCAACACCTTGATGCTTCCTCCCTACCTCCCTTACTTTAGCTGAAACATGGCTCATCTCTGGAGACACCACTATGCTAGCAGCATTCTCAAGTGCTGTCTATTTATTTTCTCGTAATCTCGATATTTCCTGGGCTGGCTATGGGTTGATTTCTCCACCTTTACCATTTCCAAACCACTACTTCTCTGCCCTCTTGTTAAAAGCAAACAAGGCAAAAATAAAACAAAACTCTTCTTCCTGCTTCTAATAGGTCATGCTCTCCTCTTACTGGCTGCCATCCAGCCTGTTGTTGCCCTTTATTAATTAACATCTCTGGCAATGGCTTCCAGCCTTCCTTGAATCACCAGTGGTGCTCACCATCTAGGCTGTTTTCAACATGCACCCTGATCTCTCAGATCCTTGATCTCCGCATTGGGGGAGAATTTCTCCTGTCCTACCTTTCAGTCACACTCTCTCAATGTCACATGAAGGTACTTAGTTAGCATCACCTGACACTGCTCCACATCTAAAATCACAAATTCAAGCACAACCTCCTCTTCCTACAGTTTACTTGTAAGACGAGTGATATTTTAACCTCAACAAAATCTCTAGAACACAGCCTGTTTCCCCTCATTAAGACCACCATTTCTACCCTTCATTCACTTCTCTTAATATTTAGCATAGATTTTTTTCTTTTCTTTTCCTCTTTTTCTTTCTTTCTTTCTTTCTTTCTTTCTTTCTTTCTTTCTTTCTTT
>NW_022589711.1:10164701-10169143 GCF_004348235.1 Phoca vitulina
TTCTTTCTTTCTTTCTTTCTTTCTTTCTTTCTTTCTTTCTTTCTTTCCTTCCTTCCTTCCTTCCTTCCTTCCTTCCTTCCTTCCTTCCTTTCTTCTTTCTTTCTCTTCTTTCTTTCTTTCTTTCTCCTTCTCTGTCTCTTTCTTTCTTAGAGAGAGAGATTGAGTGGGGGTGGGGGAGGGACAGAGAGAGAAGGAGAGAGAGGGAGAGAGAGAATCTTATGCAGGTTCCATGCTCAGCATGGAGCCCAATGAGATGCTTGATCCCACAACCCTGAGATCATGACCTGAGCTGAAATCAAGAGTTGGACACTTAACTGACTTAGCCACCCAGGCGCCCCAGCATAGATTTTCTGACCCTTTATTTCAATAATTCTCCTGGAACATCCAAACTCCTTTGTCTTTTTGTTAAACCTGCCTTGAAAAAACCCAATCCTACATGGACTACTTTCTCCAGCTTCCTCAGGAATAGCCATCCAATGCTAAGAAATGTCACACAACAGGGCAGACACTCAAAATAAATGAATGAGTCTGTTTCTTAAATTCCCTCTCTTTTTTCCCTTTGCTCATTTGTTTTGTTTCTTAAATTCCACATATAAGTGAAGTCATATGATATTTGTCTTTCTCTGACTGACTTATTTTGCTTAGCATTATACTCCCTAGCTCCACCCACGTATTGCAAATGGCAGGATTTCATTCTTTTTTTATGCCTGAATAATATCCCATTGTATAGAGAACAAACTGATGGTTACCAGAGGGGAGGAGGGAGAAGGAATGGGCTAAGTAGGTGATGGGGATTAAGGAGGACACTTAATGTGTGATGAGCACCAGGTGATGCATGGAAATGTTGAATCACTATATTCTGTACCTGATACTAACACTAACTGGAATTAAAATAAAAATTAAAAATAAAAATAAATGTATGATCTCCAACCTCAGGAAGCCCGACATGCTGTCCATGGGACAGAGAAATCCTCTCCTTCTCCTGAATGACATGCAAGTCTTCTTTGAGCTCCTGAAAATATCTATTTACATTTATGTCCTCCCTCTATAAATGACTCCAGTTCCTACCTCATAATTAAAAATTCATTTTTTTCCACAGGGACTCTTTTGACTTTCTGCTTCCTAACCTACAACTCTTACATTTGTGTTTCTCCTTACCTTCCTCCCTGCTATGAGAGCAAAGGGGTTGCTTCTTCATCTAAGACCAGTTCCATATCCTTCACTTTAAATCATGAACTTTTCCCACCTTCTCAAAGAAGTTATATTTTCTGTTATCTTTTCATGAGTCTATATATTCAACATATCTTGTCAACTGATTCTTTCCTAAGACATTTAAATGTCTTCCAACGGCTATTTTTTTTTTTTTTACTTTAAAGAAAGCAGGACTCAAACCTCTCTCGACTTCACAAACCCCTCCAACTACCACCACTGCTATTTCTTTAGTCACTAATTAAAACACTTGTCTGTTGATTCATTTTCCTTACTGTCACTTTTCCCATGACCACTCAGCCCAGTCTGGAGTCTACACTTATCGCTCCACAGTAGAAGTTCTGGATAAAGTCACCAGTCCCATGATGCTTCCAAAGTCTAAGATTATTTTTCAACACTTAACTTCTTTTCCCTCTTGGCAACCTTTGACAATGATGAATACTTCTTAATTCTGTCAAATACTCAGTTCTATCTTTATTGACACAGGCTTTCTGGTCTTACTTCTACCTGTCTGGCTAATATTTTCCTCCAATCCCCTTAACACTCTAACCATCCTCACCACACCCTTTCAAGTGGGCATGATTCAAGGCTATGCCATTGGCTTTCTTTTCTTCACTCTCTCTGGAGTCATCCCAGGCATCTTCCACATTCAACATTTCTACTATCACCTTTATACAGGTGATGCCCAGGATCATTTTTTCACTTCAACCCTTCTAACTAAGCTTCAGATCTGTATATTTATTTCTGTATCACTATCCAAATATCTAAGAAGACAGTAGTAGGTCCCAAACTGAACTTTTGACCTTCTTACCCATAACCTGGCCCTCTCCCTTCTTTGGTTGGCCAGTGAATGACATCACTGAGTCAGATATGCAAACCTGGAGCTTAAGAATTACACCTGGCCCTTCCCTCCAGCTCACCTCCTATGGTCAATTCATCACAGAATCTCGTCAATTCAACTCTCCAAATTGTACTTAAATTCATCCACTTCTCTCTATCTCCACTGTCAACAGTTTAGTCTAAGCTATCGTATCTTAATTAACTATTTGATCTTATAGGGTGAATTCCATAAGCTCAATCTGGGTGATCTCAAAGAAACAAACAAATCAATATAAACTTATAAGTGGATCATTTTAATGAATCAATTAGTAATTAATTAATCTCTTCATTTTGCATACAAGAGAGTTCTTTACTTCGGTAAACTTAACATGGATGTCATTTTTGCCAGAGAGATTCAGAGATATAGGGACTTACTTCCACTGAGTTTGACACTTCGATTTAGTGGAAAACTGTAAATGTGTGCAGTTAATAGTTCTATTTTCTTAAACTGTGTTTTGATTTCTTTGACAGATCAGAATAAATATAGCTTCAACTATTTTGAATACCTCTCTGCAATATCTGGTAAAATTTTCACAGACATTTCCCTTATGTTCAAGTTTTCTTTCAGATTTGTTTCTTTCACTACCAGCCTTTCAAGTAATCACTTGTTGGTATGAAAGATCTCAGTCTCACTACATTCTTCAAAAATATAAAAGAAAAAACATGCTATAGAAATGTTCAGATTGAAGGAGACTAAAGAGACATGAAAACTAGATGTAATACCTGATCCTGGACTGAGTCCTGTACTATTGGTAAAAAATACCATAGAGGACATTGTTGGGTCAGTTGAAAAAAATTAAAATATGGATTAGATAAAAGTTGCTGTATCCATGTTAAGTTTACCAAAGTAAAGAACTCTCTTGTAGTTATGTAAGAGAATATTACTATTCTTGGAAATGCAAATCAAGATATTGTAAGAAAAAAGGAAAATAGGGTAAGATGTTAACAGATGAATAAAGGTATGGCTGGTCTTGTAATATACTTTGCACCATTCCTGACTATATTATACATTTTTTTTTAAGATTTATTTTAGAGAGAGAGAAAGAGAGCACACAAGCAGGGGGAGGGACAGAGGGAGAGGAAGAGAATCCCAAGCAGACCCCCCGCTCCCACTGAGCACAGAGCCCGAGAAGAGGGATGGATCCCAGACCCTTAGACACCACCCAAGCTGAAATCAAGAGCCGGCCACCCAACAGACTGAGTCACCCAGATGCCCCGACTACACTATACTTTTTAAAAAGTTTAAAAATTCCTCAGTCCCATAAGTGACTATATTAACTGCAAATAAGGGAAAAAACCAAACCCAAACCCAAACAAAACAAAGCCCTGGCTCTACCACTTCCTGTGTATTTTCATTGTGCTTCATTTTTCTCAACTATAAAATCAACGCTCGTTCAGAGAGTTGTTTTGCAGATTAAATGCATTGATGGATGTAGTACATTTAGAATACTTGACAAAACACATGCATATACTAAATGTTAGTTGTTAGTAATGTAATTATTATTATTATTTGTTTTCATACCTTAAAGGAAATAAGAATAACAAACCACATCAAAATTCTGTCTTGAAATTAATCTACATGCGATTCCTTTAAATTTAACATTACAGATTTAATTCAAAGTAAGTTTGCTACCGATGATGCTTTAAATAATGGTCTTTCATTGTTATTAAAACTAAAAAATCATCATGACTAGTGGTACGAGATTGATTTACTGATTTCAAGAAAATTGAAATAAGTTGCTATAGAATTTTGTATTAAATTTCACTTTTACTGAAAGTGATAGGAGGAGAAATCAGTGTTCATTCACAGAAACTCTCTAAATTTCTATGTGCTTATAGAGGGATCAGGAAAAGCGCAACGGGGTCAGGAAAAGGAGGAGGAGGAGAAAAAGGAGGCAGAAAGAAAAAGAATTAGAAAAATAAGAAGAAAAAGAAGAGAAGAGATCATGGGAGTGTAGAAGAGAGAAATAGCTTAACTCAGCTACAAAAACAGATAATTTTAGTATATAGTTATGGTTATTTCTATCCTGTGAAGGGTCAATCAAAGTTCTCCAAATGCCGAAAAAGATTAAGAGCCATTCAAAATTGTGTGAAACATCAATAGCCTCTGACAGTTTTGTGATTAATGTAAACATGAAGTATCCTGCGCCTTGTGATAAGGACAATAAACAAGATGAGAAGCCATTTGAGGGTATATTTGGAGCAATCAGACTATGAGATCTGACTTTGATATACTTAAAATTTAGTACAAGAGATCAGTATTATTTCCAGTTGTCAAAGTGACTGCTTGCTTGCTTTCTTTTTCTTTCTTTCTTTCTTTCTTTCTTTCTTTCTTTCTTTCTTTCTTTCTTTCT
>NW_022589711.1:10169153-10512667 GCF_004348235.1 Phoca vitulina
TCTTTCTTTCTTTCTTTCTTTCTTTCTTTCTTTCTTTCTTTCTTTCTATGTTTATGTGGAAAGACCAATGCTTCCATGCATGAATGGCTGCAAATATTTCCCCAAATTAGGAGAGAGCTGAGGTTCATGTCTACAGACAGACTATATTAAATGATCATGTAATTCATATGATTTACTAATACATACAGCTCAGGCTAAATATGGAGACATTCTTTAATCTTGAATTTCTTAGACCATACATCTTTTTAAAGATGAGTT
Source organism: Phoca vitulina (assembly GCF_004348235.1). Lineage (NCBI taxonomy): Eukaryota > Metazoa > Chordata > Mammalia > Carnivora > Phocidae > Phoca > Phoca vitulina. The sequence continues at coordinate 10,169,412 of NW_022589711.1, forward strand.
TAGGACGTACAGCAAGTGATAAAATTTGCAAGGCACTTTAGTTTCTTAAAGTATTTTAATATCAGTAGAGATAGTCTAGTTAGCATTATATATATAATATATAGCATCATATATAATATATATACATATATATGTTTCAATAATGTTATTTAAACTGAAGATACCCAAATAGCTATAAGAAAAATGTTTATAATTCATTATAATAAGCTATATATTCCCTCTGAAAAAAATATTTAATTTTCTTCCTAAAAATGGGTCTTTTATTACATTATAGAGAATTAAGTATTTGATTTAAATAATTCCCAATGCATTATTTTATATTAGCAGTCTTTGGTAGAAAATTCCAACTACTTTTTTTTGTCTTTTTTGAACAATAATTCTTTGGCTAACCACCCTAAATAAATTGGGCTAACCACAATGAAGAAGAAGCATTAGTCATATGACTGACATCAACAAAGACTAAAATTGGATGTGTTGCAGAAAAATTACTTGGTTTTCACAAGTGCCTTCAAAAATTAGGATGCTGAAAGAATATACAATGGGAAAAAGATAGTCTCTTCAACAAATGGTGTTGGGATAACTGGACATCTATGTGCAAAAGAATGAAACTGGACCACTTTCTTACACCATACCCAAAAATAAACTCGAAATGGGTAGAGGACTGATATGTGAGACCTGAAACCATAAAAACGCTGGAAGAGAGCACAGGCAGTAATTTCTCTGACATAGGCTCTAGCACAGCAATATTCTTCTAGATATGTCTCCTGAGGCAATGGCACCAAAGCAAAAATGAACTATTGGGACTCCATCAAAATAAAAAGCTTCTGCACAGTGAAGGAAACCATCAACAAAACTAAAGGCAACCTGTGGAATGGGAGAAGGTATTTGCAGATGACATATCAGATAAAAGGCTAGTATCCAAAATATATTTTTAAAAACCTGGTATTACTCAACACCCAAAAAACAAATAATCCAATTATAAATGGACAGAAGACACGAACAGACATTTCTCCAAAGAAGACATCCAGATGGCCAACAGACACATGAAAAGATGCCCAACATCACTAATCATCAGGGAAATGCACGTCATAACTGTAATGAGATATCACCTCACACCTGTCAGAATGGCTAAAATCACAAACACAAGAAACAACAAGTGTTGACAAGGACATGCAGAAAAAGGAACACTCATGCACTATTGGTAGGGATGCAAAGTGGTGTAGCCACTGTGGAAAACAGTATGGAGTTTCTTCAAAAAGTTAAAAATAGAACTACACTATGATCCAGTAATCACACTACTGGGAATTTACCCCCAAAATACAAAAATACTAATCCAAAGGGATGTACATACCCCTATGTTTATTGCAGCATTATTTACAATAGCCAAATTATGGAAGCAGCCCATGTCCATTGATAGATAAATGGATAAAGAAAATATGTGTGCATGTATATATACAACAGAATATTATTCAGCCATAAAAAGGAATGAAATCTTGCCATTTGCAACAACATGGATGGAGCTAGAAAGTATAATGCTAAATGAAGTCAGTCAGTCAGAAAAAGACAAATAACATATGATTTCACTCATATGTGGAATTTAAGAAACAGAACATATGAGCAAAGGAAAAAGAGAAAGAGAGAGACAAACCAAGAAAGACTCTTGGGGCTCTGGGTGGTTCAGTTAGTTAGGTGGCTGACTCTTGGTTTTGGCTCAGGTCATGATCATAGGATCCTGGAATCAAGCCCCGTGTCCAGCTCTGCACTTAGCAGGGAGTCTGCTTGAGGATCCTCTATCCCTCTCCCTCTGTACCTCCCCCTGCGTGCGTGCATGTCCTCTCTCTCTAAAATAAATAAATCTTAAAAAAAAAAAAGAAAAAGAAAGAGACTCTTAACTATAGAGAACAAACTGATGGTTACCAGAGGGGTGGTGGGTGAGGGGAATGGGTAAACTACGTGATGGGGATTAAGGAGGGCACTTGTGATGAGCACCGGGTGTTGTACGGGAGTGTTGAATCACTATATTGGACACCTGGAACTAATCTAACACTGTATGTTACCTATATTGGAATTAAAATTAAAAAAAATGTAAAGAAAGAAAAGAAACTTAGGATGCTGGTATATGTTTATACTATGCTGAAGAGCTTAATTATCTTTGAAAGATATCTTCCAACATGAAAGTAAATTTTAGCCTCTCTAATTCCTGTATAAATCTTAGATTATATTTACTCAAAATATCTGATGTTTTTAATTCTTGTCATAATTTTCCTTATCAAAGATCGTTCTGGAAAATAATTGAGTTTTTTTTTTTCAAAAAGTATATTTTTGCCAGCAAGGATTTTTTCTTTCATTTTACCAATATTAAAATGTCATCAAAAATAGACTCTTCCAATCAGCCATTCATGGCCTTCTGGCAGCTAACCTTAATTTGAATATGTAGCATTATCTCTAGCAGAGGAAATCCTCAAATTCAGTGAAATAACATGCCCATTTCCCCACTCCCCTCCAATCCCCCACACCTTCAATCTGCCCACACTTTTGGCCGATCTGAATTCATCCACAATTTTTAATAACCTGGTAAAACCCAACCCTTTCATGAAGCTTTTCTAGGGAGTTCAATCTCTATCTTTGTTTCACTGAATTTTTTTTTTTTTTTAGATTTTATTTATTTATTTGACAGAGAAAGACACAGTGAGAGAGGGAACACAAGCAGGGGGAGTGGGAGAGGGAGAAGCAGGCTCCCCGCTGAGCAGGAAGCCCGATGCTGGGCTCGATCCCAGGGCCCTGGGATCATGACGTGAGCCAAAGGCAGACGCTTATTGACTGAGCCACCCAGGCACCCCTGTTTCACTGAACTCTTACAGCATATACCATACTGTAACATAAAAATTATGGTTTTATTTTTACATTTTTTAGAGTGTTTCAGAATTGTCCCATCTTTAATTTCCGGTCTTACATTTTACCTCTTGTAATGGGAGCTCCAGTTTCCGCTGCCTCCTTTCATCCACACTTTTACTTGGACCCCTCTCATATTCACTCTGGGGTTGGCCATGTAACTTGCTTTGACCAATGGGACAATAGCAAATGTGAAGTAAGTAGAGACTGGAAAAATGCTTATACTCTGGGTCTTGCCCTTTAAGTCACTCTTGGAGCCCTTGCTCTTAATTTTGTGAATAAGCCCAAGTGAAGGTGCTGAAGGATGAGGTAACAAATGGAGACAAGCTTCTGCCTTCCGGGCCATTCCAGACCTACCAGCCAAGGCTAACAGAAACTGACTAGCCTCTGTTGACCCCCAAACTAACTGAAGACACTTGAGTGACCTTAGCAGAGGTCAGCTGGACCTCAACCAGACCATTAACACCGCTCAGCCAAGTTTCTAACCTGCAGAGTCAGGAGCCAAATAAAAGGTTATTGTCTCAAGTCACTAAGTTTTGAGCAGTTAGCTTTATAGCAATAATAACTGATATATTGTTCCAACTAAATATTAAACTCCAATGGGGCAGAAATTATGTCTTTTTTTCACTCTTTTCAATGAAAGAAGGACAACCAGAGAGCAAAAGAGACCCTGAGTCATTAGTGGTGTCATTTGCTCTTCCTCCCACAGAATAGAAAGTTGATAAAAAAAGGAAGTTAAGGCAACCTCCTAGATTTTAAAACAAAAAATATATATGAAGAGGTAGAAAAGAAGATAAAGTATAGGCAATTTCCCAGTACATGGTACAAAAATATAAAGTGGAAATATGAGAGAAACCGTAAAAGACACAGTAAGTCAATTCAGGAGATTTAATATTTGATTAACAAGATTTTCTTACATAGTCGAGTAAGCTTAGAAGAAGAAATCAACAAAGAATCACTGCAGAGGAGTTTTCTAGAGAGGATGAACAGGGATCTTTAAATAGATTGAAAGGGCCAATCAAGTGCACGCAGGATTAAAGGAAAAAGACTGAACTCTAAACACATTCTAGAGAACCACAGAAGATCCTTAAAACTTCCACGGAGGAAGAAGAAGAAAAAAATGCCACCTACAAATAAAAGGTAATTCAGCTTCCCATCAGCAAACTTAATGCCGGAAGACAATGACACAATGTCTTCAAAGTTATGAGGGAAATAATTTTGAGCCTGGAACAAGATACAGTCAAAGCCACCAATCAAATGTGATGGGAATTTTAAGATACAGAGAACTGAGAGCTTGCTTGCCACTCACCCTTTTGCGAAAAGTTACTGAGAGTATAATACAGAAAAATAAAAGAATAAATCAAGAAACAAGAAGCCATAAGTGGAACAAAAGAAGGATACATTTTGGAATGGTAACTCTGAAGATGGCTTAGCTGATATAGGGAACAATCAACTCTTTGCAACAAGAAGAAAGTCTTCAGATAGGAAGTCGTCATGACACAGGGAGTTTTAGTAAAGTTTTCCATAAGAAAAAAAAAAGGAAGTAATACAATGAGAATCCTAAGAATTATTTTTTCTGACTTAGTAAATGCCTTCTTAAAATTAAAAAAAAAGGGAAGAATTAAGACAAAATTGAGAGGAATTAAAATGTAAGAAAGAGAGGAGGGAAGGGAGAAATTTGAAATTTAAAATTTATAAGAAAGGTATGGCTGACATAGTAAAGCATATAAAGCCCCCTAAAGGGGATTTGATTTCTATCTGTTGGTGAGGTGTAAAAATGGCATAAGGATAACATGGGAAATATAGACCAGGAAGTGTAATCGCAGCACACCAACAGTTGACTCTGCTTTAAACAATATTTACCAATAATAATGATATAAACTCTACTTAAAAGTTTGTGATTTCTAGATTACAAACTATAAAGCACAGAAAATAACTATGGTAAAAGTAAAAGTATAGCTGACCCAGAAGTTGAGAGGCGGACCTGAGGAAGGGCCTAGAAGTAACTGAGGGTATCAATAGCAGAGAACCCAAAGTTCTTGGCTCTGTCTCACCGCTGAAAAACTCCCTCCTCTCAGGAAGGCTATAGCCATGGAACTGAATTCAGGTGTAGCACTCTTAGAAACCAGCAAGGCAATGGGAAATCACATTCACCTATCTACATCCTTATTGCATTCTTAACCTTTGCTTTATTTGCAACTTTAAAAATAAACCTAAGAAAAAGCAAATGTGAACAAAGTGCAAATCCTTATTCTCACCCATCTTTGAACCTTGATTAGACTTTAGACCTACTTCCAGGAAATACAAATAGTGCTGTAATTATATTGAGAATAAAGGAAAAGATAAATGAAATTAAAATACATGAGAAAAAACTACCTTATGTTTTTGAATAATATTTCAAAATGTTAAAATTAAAGTCACTAAGCACATTAGTTAGCATTGAGATATTAACCATTAGGAAAGATTAAAAAAATAGTAGTGGTTGCATTTGGGGAATTATATCGGGGTTGGAGAGAAATAAGGCAGAGTATTTTTATAATAAATTCCTTTGTTTTTATACAGGGTGTTGTGGTGTGCTGTGCACATTATCTCTCCAAAATACATACCTCAGCTACAGGGAGTATTGGCAGAAACAGTTGTCAGCTGAGTTCCACTGGAAGGTCATGACCTTGACTAAAAAGAACCACCATATCCAAGGTCACCCCCCCTTCTCTGGGGACAGCCTGTCTCAGATGAATAGTCAATGTAGGTTCCTTCACCCAGATGGGCAAAATCTCAAGGACTGTCCATATTTATAATTCCCTGTAGGATCAACCATGGCTTCTGTTTCAACTACAACACAGTTCAACTTCCCTTGTGTCCAACCCTGTTTCCTTTTCTCACTAATCCCCACACCTTCCCAGTTTTGATCTGAGGGTACTCCCCAATTTATCTCTTGCACAGAAATCCCCAACTCAGAGTCTGCTTTTCAGGAACCAATATTTAAATTTTGAAACTAATTTTATATATTAGTATGTTAAAAAATACAAAAAAATTTGCTGAGGTTACCTCTTAAAATTATTATAAGACCAAACTAAATTATACATATAGTACAGTATATAAAAGAAAGGTTTAGTATTAATAAAAATAGTGATAATAATATGCTGTATCTCAAGATATACTATTTTGGACATTCATTTATCACAGAAATCACAGGTAGGTCTGTTCAACTGAGAGAAGTATCATATTAAGTATAAAAGAAAATGTAAGCAGTTTCTATAAGAAATGAGAATTAAGAATAAAAGGAGTAAAACTGACAGATACTATTTAAATACTTTAATAATTGCCAAGTGAATTTCTTTCATTTAAGGAGGTCGCTACATAGCTCAGAACAATATTACAATATTGTTTAGTCATTTGATTGATTATTCACTCTGTCTGTCTAATAAGTTCCACTTTTTGAATACTAGATCCTTTCTTTTTTTAAATTTTTTTTAAAGATTTTATTTATTTATTTGACAGAGAGAGACACAGCAAGAGAGGGAACACAAGGAGGGGGAGAGGGAGGGGGAGAAGCAGGCTTCCCACTGAGCAGAGAGCCCAATGTGGGGCTCGATCCCAGAACCCTGGGATCATGACCTGAGCTGAAGGCAGACACTTAATGACTGAGCCACCCAGGCAGCCCAATACTAGATCTTTTCTAGCAACATTTGAACAAACCCAAGACATTTCCATCCTTAAAAAAATAAAAATAAAATAACCCACACATATTACCTCTACTTGCCCCCTCTACCTACCCTATCCACTTCCTTATCTCCCTTACAAGTCATGGGAATTCAGCTTCGGTCCCAATATTTTCATGACCCAGTGTTTGCCAGTCACCAATGGCTTTTTACTGCTAAGTATAAAATGGACAGAGATCCCTTTCAGTTTTTATTTTTCTTCTGGATATACACCTAATTCTCACTGGCTTCAAGTGACATATGCAAATTCAGATCTTGCAAGAACATTTTTTTTTTTTTTTTTTGGAGTGCCAGAAAGTTAAATTCCATTTGGATAGGGAATGTTTGAATGAATATGCAATTTTATTATTAGTCTTTTAGACATATTTAATGAAATTACTCTTTCGAATCAGAATGTGAATGTGCACTGTGCCCTCTGAACAATGAATCACCAGATATGTGGTATTTGCAGAGACGTATCAAAAGGAAAAGTAAGCATTGGTTCTGTGGTATGCAAGGGATCAATCTTTTTTTTTTTAATACTAACGAGGACAGAATAGATAGAACAGTGTACATTTAAAAAAATATTTGAAATTAGATAAAGATAGTAAACAGTACAGATTCAACTTGCTGGCTGACACTGCAAGGTAAATGAAAATAGATGAGGAAAGAATATTGGCTAGATATGAAACGTTGACTACAGTAGGAGTGATATTCCATTGCTTAAACTTGATTATTAAAAATATCATGAGTTTGAGCACTCTCAAAGAATGGTAGAAAAGAAAAAGAGGTTATAAAGTATTCCAGATTATTAACAATATAATTGTTCTCGATAGGACAAAGAAGAGAAACAAGCAAATAGGACAATGAAATATGGGGATTTTATAAAATAATGTTATTTATTGGTAATAATATTCTTGAAAATGTACTAAAAATTCTGAGACATCTTGAGGAAATAGAAGCCATTGCAAATCAAAATACCCTTAGGTAAAGAAAGTAGTATTGCTTGATGAGAATGACCTTTGGTTTTAACGGCAGAAATTGCTGAAAATTCTAGAGTCGGTTTCTTCAGCATTCATTCTATCTGAATCACACACTTTAATTTGTCAAATACTCTGCCAATTGGTGCAGAAAAATCATCTGTTCTTGAGCAGTCTGTTGCTGCTTTTAAGTACAGAAGAAATTAAAGTAAAAAATCTTACTAAGAAAAATTTTATCAACCACAGTACTTGGATCCAAAAAATTCCAGTAATAGCAGCACCACGATCAAATTTACTTGATTATGACAAAAGCAGCTCACTCGAGAACTGATATTGTTAAGACACCACCACATGTTGTAAAACAGAGAACATTATCAAGAGTTTGTGCCAAGAATGTAGTATGGCCTTTTGCCAAGCATGACCTGTAAGAATCATGCCATTAGGTCTTGGCACAATATGCTCTTTGATTCTCTTTGCTTCTTACCTTGCTTAGGCTTCCCTGTTACTTAAGAAAATAAAATTTGGTCTATGTCTAAAAACCCTCATATTATATGAAGAAATAAACTATGAAGCTGTGCCAAAATAAATTTAAGTAGTAAATCTTTATTTTTGAGTTTTATCTAATTTTAAAATGGAATATAACAATTTCTGAACTGAGCAATTCCTGTATACTGCAATTTGATCATTGGCTACAAATAAGATGGTAGATGTATACGCTGCCTCCAACGTCCCCAAGTTTTTTTAAAAGATTTATTTATTTATTTGAGAGAGAGAGAGAGAGCGAGCGAGTGTGTGTGTGGGGGAGGGGCAGAGGAAGAGAGAAACTCAAGCAGACTCCATGCTCAGTGCAGAGCCTGACTCAGGACTCGATCTCACCACTCTGAGATCACAACCTGAACCGAAGCCAAGAGACAGAGGCTTAACTGACTGTGCCACCCAGGCGCCCCCAACGTCCCCAATTCTTAAACAAAAAAATCCGTATCTTCAAAATTTCTGGAAAATTAGTCCCTTTATATGACTGTCAAAGTAATACTTCTATAATAATTTTCTGTAAAAACTCCTGTTTTCATGAGCCCTTTCCAGTCTGGCTCCCTGATCGCTCCCAAGGCAAAGTGAATAACTCTTTTCTAAGGGTGCAATGTTCTCTGACACTCTGGCTTTATGACCTAGGAAAATGTCTTTAAGTTCCTACCTTCTTCATTTATAAAGAAGGCATAGTTTTTTGTTTGAGCACTAAATAAGGTAATAAATATGAGAGTTCAGCCAACTGCCTGACATAGTCTAAGTGCTCCATATAGGAGCTGTCATGATGCTACAGTAAAGGTCAAGGCAAAGACCTAGGGACCGTTCTTGACTCCTCCCCTTTTCAGATATTAACAAGGATGGAATGGGTCTCCACGTCTCATGGATTTTAACTCCTTAATATCTGTTCAAAGCTATTTCCTCTTTCCTTGCCCAACATCTGTGCTTTGCTTTAGGTTCTGCTGTCCGTCCCATGCAACTGTCTCAACTGTCTCCCTGTCTCCAGTTTCAAGGTCTCTGCTCCAAATCTAATTTCCATATTGTAGTTTGGTCCTATAGAATGATTTAGTCATACAGAAATCAGCTCATATCACCTCCCTTAAGCTGCAAAAACACTAACACAGCACGAGTGCCCTTTGGGATCAAGCTACCGCGTGGTTTCCGGCCTCCTTCTTGCCACTCTCTTTTCAGCACTATACAAACCAAGACTTATGAGCAAATCTCAATTAACAAAGAATATGTTAAATATTTAAACCTGTTTGACCTTGCTAAGTTTTTAGTTTTTTTCTTGACCTTGCAATTTTATTTTAAACTGGGGAAGAGAAATAGGAAGCCAAGCTTTTCACTGTATACATACATGTCAAAGAATGTCTTTGCCTCTGAAAATATTTGTATTGCTACCACTTGTATGGACATAACTCTTTTTTTACTTTAAAGATATTTAATTTTTAGTTTTAACCCAAATATATGAGAATCATACAAAAATAATCAGTTCATCTGCCAAATGAGAGAAGCATTCTTACTAATTTAGAAGGACACTTCATTTTGACTAAAATTGGCTTCTTCTAGCTTAATTTTCCAGCAGACTTTTCCTAAATGACCTAATTGTTTCCAAACATAAAATCATCCTCTGAAGAGCTTATCTCTCATCATTTTGCATTTTTCTTTTTTTTTTAATTTTTATTTATTTTTTATTACGTTCAGTTAGCCACCACAGAGTACATCATTAGTTTTTGATGTAGTGTTCAACGATTCATTAGTTCCATATGACACCCAGTGCTCATCACAACATGTGCCCTCCTTAATACTTATCACCTGGTTACCCCATCCCCCCACCTACTCCTTTCTGTAACCCTCAGTTTGGTTCCTGGAGTCCAGAGTCTCTCATAGTTTGTCTCCCTCTCTGATTTCTTCCCATTCAGCTTTCTCTCCCTTCCTTTGTGGTCCTCTGCCCTATTCCTTATGTTCCACATTTGCAAAAGACTATGCAACAAACTTTCTAGAGAGCTCCATAAGTGGAGTGTCAAGAATGTTTTGATGACTATAAATGCCATAGAAGATGGTTCCTTCCAAAGGGGTACAGTCATTTGAATATCTATGTTCCTGTGTAGGAGTTTTGGCTGGCCATTCATTCAGTTATTCATTCACACATTCAGTACCTCATACGTCAAGAAAATACAAGTATTAAATATTCTTTGAAAAGTGAAAAATGCATTTTTTCCTTATTTTTTTAAATCTTCAAAGCTGAGGTAATAATGGTAACTTACCTCAAAGAGATGTGGTAAAATTAAATAAGTGAATACATTAATATGTTTAAGAACAGTGCCTGGAATATAATCAATTTTCGTGACTGTTAGCTATTATAAGCTATTAGTTTATAATCAACAATACAATTTTGATATATGTTTAGCCTGCAATATTGGATTTTTGAATTCACCTTAGATAGATACTCATAACTAACAATTACTCAGGATGATGTGATTCACATATATTTTCCCTGAAAATTTAGCATGATGTGCTTTGGGGTAATTCTGGAAGTCAAGGACTAGAGTAATGATATAAATTCCATGTAAAATCCCTTTTGACTTAAACTCTTGTATCAGGGACACTTCAAAGTCCTCTATTATCCAATTTCTCCTTCATTCTTTTGGTAATAAATCCTATGAGTTTTAACTTTTATTTTTCTTTTCTGTTTTTCCTTTCTTTTTCTCTCTTTTCTTTCTTTTTTTTAATATGAAAAATTTTTTCTAGACTTCTTTGCAGCTGGGCTTGAAATGTAAATACACTTGAGCATTGTGAAATAAAATGGTGTGCAAACTCTGTATGGTAGCTTTAAAGGGAGGCTCCCCCTCTCCCTTCTTTTTCCCCTTGATGTGACTGGAAAGTGAACATGATGGCAGCAGTTGGAGCAGCCATTTTGGAACAGGATGTGAAAGTTCTGTGGTAAGAATGGCCAAGGACCAAGATGAAAAGGGCCAGTGTTTTTTTGACTCCGTGAAACCATACCAGACCTATATCAATTATGCTCAGATTGTTATATGAGAAAAACAGACTTTTCACCTATTTAAGACATTATCAGATTTTTGCTATAGTAACTATGCCTTTATTTTCCACTTGAAAATCCAATATTTAAGGGTATTAAAGAATACATTAAAGAATTAATGTATTAACTTTACACCTACCTGTAAAATTTTCTTCCTACCCACATAAACATGTTAGGGTAGTGTTTTTGTGTTTTAAATTTAGTGCTTTAAAATGATATCCATTAATGTGTATTCAATTATTTTTCATTTTATTTTAAATACATAGTTTTAAGAGTATGCTTCCTTTTTTTTTTTTTTTTTTTTTTTTTAAGTAGGCTCCACATCCCAGTGTGCAGTCCAATGTGGGGTTGAACTCAAAACCCTGAGATCAAGCCCTGAGTTGATATCAAGAGTTGGACACTTAACTGCCTGAGCCGGTTGGTGCCCCAAGAGTATGCTTCCTTTTGGAGTGTGATATTAATTTAGCCTCAATGAGAAAAAATAATTCTCGTGACTATCATTCTCAACTTTAAAATGTTAACTAATGACAGACGTAATTTTAAAGCAGATTAAAATACATAAATTTTTGAAATAATTTAAAAATCAGACTTTTAGGAATGCAGGTATTTTTAAAGTTAAGGATATGTTTATTATTACCCTCCCTAAGTGGGAAGCACTTGGTATATTTAAATGACAATTCCAAAAGGGTCTGAAATTTCATGAGGGGTAGATTCTAAGTTTGATGATTTAGAAATTCACAACATTTCATTTTTGAATTCATATAGAGGTTATTGAACACTTGTTATGAGACAAATAATGAGAACACAAGATGAATAGCTAGTATGCGTTCCTTCCTTTGAAGAAACAAGAGCTCAAGAAAGTTACCACCATATGCAGAAATTTACACATAGAGGAGGGCAGGTGGTAATAACGGCATCACCAAGTGCCAGCGCAGCATCATCAAGAGAGCATTGGATTCTTTAAACCTCAATAAAAACCACAAACTGCATTGCTTACCACATTCACCATATATAACTTTTCCCTTGATCTATGCTTTAATTTTTACTGATTATCTAGAGCTGGTTGACAGACTTCTTTCCTATCAGAAGGCTAAACATGTTTGCTCAGTCCAATGTTCTCATAACACTGCTACTAATAGCTACTATGCATTAAGTATCTACAATGTCCCAGGCACTTAACACTCACTATTTCTTTTGCTTCTACCAATAATCCCATGAGGCAAGTGTTACTATTATTGACATATGGAAGTATCCGAGCAAGGATTTTAATCTATGTTTATTAGATTCCATTGTCCATGATCTTTCCATTAGGTAGTCTTCCTCTTTGGTTTGTTTTCTTATTATACCACTGGTCATACTGCATAGTAAGAACTCATCCCCTTACAAAGTCTAAGGAGCTTCCCACGTAGGGGAGGTAACAAAGTATCCTTAACTGTTCTCTCCCTTTGACTGTTAGCTTCTGGATGCTTGGATCCATTTATTACTCAAGTAAGTGCTCCATTTTATGTAATAAACAAGTAAATAAAATGGCATGTACCAAAGAAAATTTCACTCAGAGTGTCCTTGAAAGGAAAGGATGCCTTTGCAAATATAATCCATCTTTAAACCATGTACATAAATATCCTCAGGATAGTCTTTTAAACACTGTCTTTGGAAAACACTTTCAGGGGGCGCCTGGGTGGCTCAGTTGGTTAAGCATCTGCCTTCAGCTCAGACCATGATCCCAGGGTCCTGGGATAGAGCCTTGCACGGGCTCCCTGCTCAGCAGGAGCCTGCTTCTCCCTCTCCTCTACTCCTCCCCCTGCTTGTGCTCTCTCTCTCTGTCAAATAAATAAGTAAAATCTAAAAAAAAAAAAAGAAAGAAAGAAAGGAAAGAAAACACTTTCAGCACACAGAATGTCTCCTGCAAAATTCTCCATGTGTCCCTAAATTTATCATGCTTTGCTTTTGTGAAAAAGAGTTGTCAAATATGTTTTGATAAAATGTTTTCTGTGATGGCATTGTGTAGCTAAATCCACTCTGTACACCTGTGGTCAAAGCCCGTAGGAGAGGTGTATTTAGATCAGACAATGGGAAGAATTTAGTATCTATGCTCTAACTCTATATATGAAACTTATCAGTATGAATCCTGGACTTAAAAATGATTCTCTCATGGTATTTTTGTATTTGAATAAAACATTATATATAATATTATAATATATATGTATATTATAGAAAATGTTCAGCATAATGGATTGTTTTCTGGTTTTTCTTTGATTATGCCTTGTTCCTTTTTTTTCCCTCTTGTTCTGCCTTTAAGACATAAGAGCATTCTGAAAATAGAATGTTAACAGCTGAAACAGTCTGGTTACAAGAAGTCATAAGTGGCATGAAAGAATATCAAGAGATTTGCCCACCAAGTTGAATTTCAAATTAACTACCATACGTGATTAAAATGTCTGAATTTTGGTTCACTGCTTAAAAGTTAAAAATACAAGAAAATTAATCTAGTCATAACATACATATTTTTTTAAACCACTGGATCTATTTAACATTGCTTCCAAAAGATCATATAGTCTGTTATTCTTCAGTAAGAAAATTTGGTTTTAAATGCATTCATCTGGACAGAATAAAAAATTTCTTTTTATTAACTCCAGATACTCTTGAGTACTGAATTTCAAACAAAATATTTTCACATGGAAAACTACTGGGAGGCATCTACATATTCCTGTGAATTTATACTTCATATAGGATTTGCAATGTATCCTGGACAATCACACGTATGAGAATATGGCTCAAAACTGCAAAGTCAGACATTTGCGTCCTTCCTAGTGTTCATTTATACATTCAGCCACCTGAGTATTGCAGACTTTCAACTAACCTGGAATCTGATTTGATTAGGCAACCAGCTGGCTAGCTCTGAGGTCTTTCCAGATTTGGGAGTGAGGGACGTAGGGGAGTATGAGCCCTGAGAAAGTTATTACACAGAAAAACAAAGTAAAGAAAATTAGGTGATGAGTGCACCAGAGAAAAAAGTGCAAAGGGAAAAAGGCAAAGGTACAGAGAGGCAGGTAAAATGAAACAAGGGAATAGTAATTAGGAAATCTGCCAGTTCCTTTCACTGGAGACCTTGGGAAAAATGTTTTATCATGCCTAATGACAAGTAACCTATACAGAGTCAAAACTAAATGAGAAAGGCTTATCCTAAATTGATTGAAACAATAATGAAAGAATCTTACATTTTATCATTGAGCAGTATGTTCTCTAAGGAACACAGACAGACTCACAGAACTTTAATTCCATTAGGGACCACACATCAAATATGTTTTCCCTTGAGTGGGGTCTGGCTGTGTCTTTGACTCAATCAGTCCCTGCAGTTAAGGGCAGCCCAGTGATGGGTTGGAAATAAAATGTTTAATTCAATTGTCTCTCTGGTATCAGATGTTTAAACTGTATACACTATGCTCTTTTAAAACTGATGATTAGAGTTGCTGACACTAATTTGTGTGTAGAGATGTCGCATTTTATTTTAGATGGCTTACAATTTTGAATTTGCAAAGGAAACCCTGAGGAGTTAAAACTAACACATAACTTACGATGTGCCATGCCATCTTCTATAATTCTATGTATATGTCATTCAATTTTAGCAAGAACCCTGTGAGGTAGGCACTAATAAAATCCCCAGTGTGCAGATGAGAAAACTAAGACAAAGTAACATTCCACGGCTCATTAGTTGTACAGCTGGTAACTGAACTCATTCTTGCTTCTGTTCCGGAAAAACAATATACATAAGTTTTGCTATTGTAAACATTTGTCTTCATGATGATGAATGTTAGAGAGAATCTTAACACTCTGAATGTATCGTTGGATTGAAAAGCCTGCTGAAAAGTGTTTCTACCGATGATTTCTCTGTTGCCTTCATCATACACCAGCTTCCTACCCATTTCCCTTCCTCACTGTGGTCTGCACTGCACAGCTCCAGAGCCACCGTGTCAATGTTCCAATCCTGGCCTTGCCCCTTAATATCCATGTGACTCTAGCTTTGCTTAGGTCCTTTCTGCCTCATTGTTTCACTTGTAAAATGGGGATCATTACAGTGTCCCATATATAACTAGAACCAAGAAAACCCTAGAGCACATGAACCAGTTAATTCCTATAAAGCACTCAGAACAGTGTTTGGCCTGAAGTAAGCACTATTGAAATGCTAGTTCCTACAATTATCATGGTTGTCAGTTAGTCCTGTCATCTCATGCAGTCCTCTAACACTCTGTGGACCTTATATTTCCTATGATTGCATAACACTTTGGAGAAAAATAATAAAGCTCTGTTTACCTTTTGTAAGGACCGGGACAGATACAATTGGGAAAAACTATAAACATAGATAGAACTTTAAAAACACTGTCACATAAATGTGGCATTTTTTTCTCTTTCCAAACAGTTAAATGGTTCCAAGGTACATGTACTACAAAATTTTCAACCTTTAAAAATTTTTCAAAAACAAGAACTTTCTACTGTCCTGACAGCCAACCCCCATACCAGAATCATCAATAGCAGCTTATTAATTTCATCCCTTTCATATGACTTGAAAGGTTTAAACAACAGAAGAGAGACAAAGTCAGTTTATTCGGGACAATGAAATTTAAGGCTCGGCAGCCATTGCTCTTACAGAGGTATCTGGGGACGTACACTTACTAAGAGTCATCTGTTTAAGCAACAAAATATAAACATGTTTTTTTTTTTTTTTTAAGGCAGTGAGAGAAGGAAAGCAATAACAGAATTTCCCCAACTTTCTTTACTATTTTGAGCTTTGCTGACAACAGAAACTTTTCAGCTGCTGATCATAAATAGCCAAAAAGCTTACTTAAAGCTTCAGTCCACAAGAAAAAATTTTTCAGTATTCTCTGTTTCAATGCTCACAGCCCCCCTGGAACTTCTGTGAGCTGCAAGACATACTCCTCAAGTAATATATGATGGCATAGAATCAACGAGGAAATAATTTTTACAGCAAATACAAGTGGACACAGTGATGAGGCAGAAGGACTTATTTAAACTAGAAAGCCCCAGACACAGAATAAATAAGCATTTTGGCAGAGGAGACTGGGACAGACATGAGTGTATGTGGATTTGGGAATGTGCTTCCCTGCCGGAAATCATTCAATTATCAAAATTCTTTCCCCCTGAGACTTACAAACAGAAACCTTGGCCCGGGCTCAAATATTAAACATTAATGATGTTCTCCTGATGTTTAAAGAAGAGAGGAAAGGCTGTGGTCTACGTTAATTGTTAAAGAAGCAGTTGGGAGGAAACTTTGAATAGAATTTGGAAAAAAAAATAAATGATACTGCTATCAGCTTCCAGCTTTATTTTTTCTAGTAAGAAGGAAAGCATTTGTAGGCACTCTTAGTGCCACTTTGAGATAAGTGATCTCTTGTTTACTTTTGTTAGGGCTAGCAGATTGATTCATTCATTTAACAAATATTTACTGGAGTCCCGCTGTGTGCTAGACATCATGGAAAACTTGGGGCGCAGGGGTAAAGATGACAGAGTTTATGCCTAAGAGAGATAAAGATCCTAGACAAGAAGATGGACCAAAAGGGAGTGAAACAGAAAGATAATTGCAATTTTCAGTAAGGAACAAGGACACATCAAACAACAGGCTGACAGAAAGGGTAACAGAATTATGCTTTATGTAGAGTAGACACGTGGCAGGAAGTTTGGATTTTATTCTAGGTCTGATAGGAAGTCATTGAAAGGTTTTAAAAAGAGAAATATTGTGACCCAATATATTAACATCATTTTAGCTATCAAGTGAAGATGTGTAATAAGGAATGGGGAGCAGGAGTGGGAGCAGGGAAGCCAGTGAGGCTTTTGTTGCAATGATCTAGGCAAAAAGACGAGATGGTTTGTTCAAGGAGATGACAGTAGGGTGAGCTAAAACTTCAAATTCAAGCAATATTTTGGAGAGTCAATAGGCCTTGCTGCTGAGGAACTGGATGTGGGCATTGCAAGAATTTTAGATGATCCCTAGATACCTAGCTTGTATAACTGGATCTATAGTATTTGGTTTTGTTTTTATATTACAGCCTCGGACCTTATTCATACTGTAACTGAAAGACAGTGTTCTGTTCTGTGTATTGAAGGATATAAGATTTTAAGGTGTGTGTGTCGGGGGGAGGTCAGGTTTGGGGGGAAGGGGAAGAGAAAGAGTTCTATCTCAGACTCTTATAAATAGTGGAGAGAGTATACATTTATATGTATATCAATTACTATTAGGAAGCTATCCATTACTCAGATTGCTTTCTTACCTATTTTGTTGCGGTTGCAAAGTATTCAACTTGAAACAAACTACTGTCACTGCTGTTAAGGTGTATTTATTTATGTATTTACATATTTACATATTTGTTTTTTAATGCAGAAATTCAGAAACATGTCTGTTGAATTATGCTGGTCAGCAGGCTGGGTAATAACATTTTGTGTTAAAAAGTCATGTGACCAAAACCCAGAAAAAAGACCCTTAACTATAGAGAACAAAGGGTTGCTGGAGGGTAGGAGGGTGGGGGATGGGCTAAATAGGTGAAGGGTATTAAGGAGGGCACTTGTGATGAGCACTGGGTGTTGTATGTAAGTATTGAATGACTAAATTCTACACCTGAAACTAATATTACACTATATATTAACTAACTAGAATTTAAATAAAAACTTGAAAAAGGAAAAAAATAAAGCATCTTGTTCCAACAAAAATAAATTCATGTGACCAAAAATTCATTTTATTGAGAAACATCTCAGCACAGTTATAAAGAAAAAAAAAAGAACAAATATTTTGTGGGACGGTGACTATATTATGTATTGTATCTCACAATATACCTGGATGAACAATGAATAGTAAGATTCTGTAGCTTATTGGTTAACAAGTATTTCATTAACTTATGGTCACATCTCTCATATCATTAAACATTAAGTAATTATACAACTTTGTATGGTTACTGGGCTGAAAAGAATCCCCCCAAAATTCATGTCCACTTGGAACATGTGAATATGATCCTAGTTGGATCCAGGGTCTTATATATGGAAGCAAGTTAAAATAAAGTCACACCAAATTAGGGTAGATGTCCTTATGACTGGTGTCCTTTTAGAAGGGAGAAATTTGGACACATACGCAAGACATACAAGGGAGAAGTCCATGTGAAGATGAAGGCAGAGATTGGATTTATGCAGTCGTCACAAACCAAGGAATGTCAAGGATTACCAGCAATCTTGAAAAGCTAGAAAGTCAAGGAAGTACTCTTCCCTAGGGAGGCTTCAGGGCTGGCCATTGACACTTTGATTTTGAACTTCTTGCCTCCAGAATTGTGAGAGAAAAAAATTCTATTGTTTTAAGCCACACAGCTTTTGGTAATTTCTTATGGCAGCTTCAGAAAACTAATACAGCATGTAGCAGTAATTTAAATAGCTGACTGCATGTATTCAATAATCATTATGCATCAGGTATTGATTTAAAGGAAAGTTTGTGAGCAAAATTTCTTATCAAGATTATTTATGATTCTATTTGTATCATAAATATAGCCCCAAATGGCTGTCTTATTTAGAATTTTTATCATCCGTTTATAAATAATAAAATATACCCTGCAAAGAAGTACATAGTCATACATACTCAAGCATTCCATTAATCCACAACTTCTCATACTTGCTCCCCAGGTAGATGTCTTACACTGAATTATATTCCTGTTCTATCAAACCTACTGGACCATGAAACTGGTCTATAAGATTAAGCTGACCTTACATGTATGAGCCAACTTATGTCGGGACACTGGTAATTATCATATACTGAATGCTTTCTAAACTAAAAAATGGATTTCAATTTGTTTATACCCTGTGCAAAAATATGCGTAATATTTGTTTCTATCTATGAAGTACCCAAATAGCCATTAAACAAATATATTATTGGTATGTAGGCCAAAAAGAAATTGTTGAGGTAAATTCCTCAAATATTTTATTAATCCACACTAGTGACAAAGTACACAGCCAGCCAGAGTCAGAAAAGTGTTTGTATGGTAACACGGTCACTAACAGACTCCAGATGTGTCATTAGAAGACCCCAAGGAAAGCTCCCAATAGCTTGGGTATTAAGAGGGACACTAAGCTAAGGTAAACAAGCTCTGGAATGAATGAGAGGCTATCATTTGCACTCAGGAGGGCATATTTTAGTTCTTACAATAGTAAGAATATGTTGCAATTCATCATCCAAACATTTTTAAGACAATGGCATTGAAGATGCGTGAAGGAGCTGTTGGACTGTGGTCACTTGCTGGACTTGTGGCTACTTTTAGCTTGGTGACAAAATAATGAATGCCTACTTAGGTACCTTTGCTTTAAGATGGCCTCCAAGGCCTGCAGGAACTCTTCCACACCAATTAGAACAAAGGCAAACAAAAATAACATTAAAAGTGATAGGCACAAGGCAAACAAAAGACAAAATCAATCTGGTCTTGGGGCTAGGTCTTCATAAGATACAGAACTCCTTCACGCAAGTGCTAAGTCTGAACAGGTGAAAAAGGAAAGAGTAGACAATGAATAGAACAGCTTCCCTCTAAGACAGCTTCCCTCACTCTTCCATAATTATGAACATTCTTACTATAACTGGGTAACTCTCATGTGTAAGCCATATGGATTTTTTTTCAAGTGATTAAAGGAGAGTGTGACTGTATAGAAATTCCAGTTCTGCCACTTGTCTCATGATGTGGTTTGGGTTGCATTGTGGTTTAACCTCCCTGCAATTCAATTTTCTAGTATGCCTTGTAAGGAATACTTATCCACCTGGCAAGAAAGCTCTGGAGTGACTTCTTGTTTTATTTATTAATTTTCTTGAAATGCTCTCCTTGAGTCTAAAATGGCATCCAGCCCTGGGAAATCATTTCAATATATGTTCAGAATAGCTACATCTACAATTAACATGGAATAGATTATTGTTGAAACATCTGACCACTTAACTATACCTTTATTCACCAAGCTTGAGATCAATATCAGTATTTCTTCTATGAGCATGAACACTTACTTCCAGCCCACGTCAGCCCAAGCTACTGTTTTTCATAACAGGAACTTATAAGTCTGTCTCTCTGGCTTTTTTTTATTCTTTTATTTAAATTAGTTATTTAGTATTTTCAAAGTCTTTGGTACTTCTAAATCTACTTTTACTTTTTCCATTCCTTGACTGACATCTTCTTCCCTCACAGAAAGAAAACACACACGCACATGCATGTGCACGTGCACTCTAGCACAAATGGATGACTGAAACAAGAGAGGAATTAACAAAGATGATGTTTGGTCCAATAAACCTGGGGAATCAGGAGGGACAAACATTTTTCTGACATAAACTACTGTACCACGTTATGAAAACAGCAATGAACTGGGAGAAAGAAGACTTAATTTGAAATACCAGCTCTCGCATTGACTACATAGTCTTGGGAAGGGCTCCTCACTTGGGAAAGTCCTCTTCTCATGGGATGTAAGCCTGTCTCATTAAGGAGTAAATTCATATAAGCCAAGATTATAGTACATTTTCTCCAAGGTGTTCCACAGTGCTCAGAGCCATACCTAGATTAATCTATAACTTCATAAATATTTGTAGAATCAGAGAATAAGTGAATGAACTTCATTTCTTCATCTGCAAAGGGACATTGTAATGTTTACTCGCAGGGGTTGTTACAATAATCAAATGACATATGGAAAAACATCTAAAATAATAACTGGCATGTAATAAATAGAGCATAAGTATATTCTTTTAAATAGGAAATTGAAAAAGAACTTCCACATTTGTTGAGCAAAGCTATCATCTGTCTCATAATCAAAATAAGGAAACCAGAGTAATTGACTTTGTGTGTCCATCACCCATATACAGCCAAGAGGGAAAAAGAAGTTTTTCCTCTCCTACCACTCTCTTTTCCAAATCCCAAAATACAGTTTAGCCTTAAGACAAAATGGTATTGTTCTTATAGTTGATTTTACTCCTGAGCTAAGTAATTTTCTGAATCTACATGCAATGGCTACATTAGGCAATCTATTTGGATTGTCAATAATGTAGTATTTATACAGAAAGATTCTGCATTCTAATCATTAGCATCACTGTGTTTTCCCACTTAAACAGTAAAAACAAATGACTGCCCTGGAATATAGACAAACACATACACACGCGCGCGCTTGCGCGTGCAGTCTTCTATAGTGGTAGTGTATGAAGAGAGATTCCAGTAGTCAGAACTTAGGCTCAGACGCTGCATAATGTCAAATATTAATCATTTGTCAACCCTTCTACCCCCACCCCCACTGACAGCAGGAAGAAGTACATTAAGAGAATTACTTCCCCATAAGTGAGGTAACATCTGCCTCAAACCTGGGTTAGGATAGAGTCTGGACCATCTCCCTTGCAAGATCTGTTCATGTGGAATATAACAGCGGCATTCAGTTTTGCCTGAGGGCTCTTGCAGGATTTGGAATGCATAATTTGGTAGAAACTGTAATAAAGTAAGCAGCGTTTGGCACACCAGTAATCTGCATTGAGTAAAGACTTCTGAATTTAAAATTCATACATACAATTTCCATTCTGGTTTCCCCCCCTTTTAACTCCATGAATCATGATGATAAAAAACACTGATGAACAGGGGTTCTTCCATCCACACATTTAAAAAATGACTTTTTGGATTTTTTTTTTTTTTTTGAACTTTGTCTCAAAGCAAAATAATACTTTCTAATTAGGAAGAGTCGCCCTTTCCTCACAGCCTGTTGACACATGGTGCATATGCTCATTACCAACCTCACATTTTTAAGCATTTTCAGTAGACAGGGCTTGAGGGTATAACGAATGGAAACAGTCTGCCCATGTTAATCCAGTTGATTAAAACCAACGGGAACTAGTTACAGGTTAGAATTAACAACCTTTGTGCGTTATGTGATTGAAAGGAGTAGATCCTCAATAAATGAGGAACGAAGATAAATAAGAATGCAAATAACATTGTATTGCTACTTGGGACAGAACTTTCATTAATAAGACGGATAAATCGGTAAAATCTAAGAAAATAGTATTAGGAGTTGGACTCACACTAACTTTATGAACTCACCTATATTTCTGTCACCAAGATATTTGATAAACTTATAATAAGACTACTTTGTAAAATGCCTTACAAGTTAAAAACTGTCTTAACATCGACTCATTTCTGTGACTTTTTACTCTCATGACAACCCTGTGAGCAAGGTCAAACAGATGTCAGTATCTTAATTTTTAAAAGAGGAAATAAACATGTTCCATTTTTAATAAGCATTACAGATTATTCTGATGTAGGAGCTCCAGATGTATCTCTCAGTGCACAGGGAGTTTCTACATGTAATTAGAATGTCTCTTTGTCTCTTCTGAATCTCTACATTTTAACGTATAGCTCAGTTCTCAGTATGCAGTAGTTTTAATTAAATCAGTTAATGGACCTAGACATAGTGCTACTTTTAGGGCACAATTAGTCTTTTTCATAAATAGGTGATGTCTTCACAAAGGACATATTCGAAGACTTATCACATATACTGTTACTTTCCAGAAAATAAGCTTGAGATTGGAAACATTTTGCAATGCTGTTTAACACCAGGGGAAAATGATCCATTAATAAACAAATACTAAAAGTGAGGCAAAATAGGAAGAGTTTATCTAAGCATATTTTTAGACTGTCAGTCGGGGAATTTTGGCAACTTAGTGAAATAGGGTATAAACTCAATTTTTGGACTCATGATTGATTCCTATTAAATCTAGTAAATGATAAAGAAGGAAATTATCATACATTCAGGGAAAAAATTCCTGAAGGCCCTCTCGCTTGCTAAAAATATCAAGTGGAACCCAAAAATACAAATTAAAGTTGACTCTCTGGGCCAGGGACTGAGTAAATTAGCAGATCTTGAAATAATCATATAAACTAGAACTGACATTCCATTAGCCAGCCTGATAAATCAGGATGCAATGAATCCCTGGTTTGTACCATTCCATCATGGACATCCCTGATGGTCCGATTTCAGTCAGTCCAGCATTGGATGCTACCTTTTCATTTACTGCAGCTCATGGTTCCCACAAGTTGTTCCTATCCCATTTGTTCATTTGATCCCATAGTGATTATTTGAAGTAAGCTGGAAAGGGAACACTGCCTTCATTTTATTAAAAAAAAAAAAGAGAGAGAGAGAGAGAGAGGCTCGGAAAGATCAGGTTGACACCCCAAGCTCATCTGGTAAGGCAGTGGTTGAACTGATATCAGAACAGTGTTTTTCTATGATCTTGCTACACCATGACATGCTCGAATGTTCCTTTTCACCTAGGGAATAATAACCAGGGTCATACTTCTAAACCACAAATAATGACTAGAAGGAGAACTTAAGGCAGGAAAGCAGCCACTGTAGATTCAGGCTTATGCTTAATTTGGGCTAAAACTTCCCACAAAAATTAAAATCATGCTTAGCAACAGAGACACAACTGAAACCCCGACTAGACACTTGATGATTTTGAGTCTATGGGCTCCTACTCTAACTAAGGTGTGTATTTTTCTCCCTTGAAATGCACTAGCCATCTTTATTTAGCTACATCTTCAACCCGATGCTAAATAAAAGGAAGAAAAACTGAAATATGGTATTCCCCTCCTACCGCATATCTAATTTCATGCCCTTACTTTACTTTTTACACCTACAATCTGACTTCCTTTTGCATTTTATCTTTTTCGCTGTTTTAACCACTTAATGTTTAACTTGTATGTCATCAAGTATTTTCTTCTCAGAAAGAGTAGAGTATACACATGTGAAATGTTTTAATTCATACACACAAAGTATATATTTTCATTTTAAAATTGGGACAAAGTATGAAAATAATGATAGTGATATTTATTGGTTTTCATCGTAGTTTCTCCATTTAAAAAGTTAAAAATATCATTTATTTATTGTTCTGCTTTCTCCTCACTCCATTTTTGTTTTTTTAAGATTTTATTTATTTATTTGACAGAGAGAGACACAGCAAGAGAGGGAACACAAGCAGGGGGAGTGGGAGAGGGAGAAGCAGGCTTCCCGCTGAGCAGGGAGCCCAATGCAGGACTCGATGCCAGGACTCTGGGATCACGACCTGAGCCGAAGGCAGATGCTTAACTGACTGAGCCACCCAGGCGTCCCTCTCCTCACTCCATCTTAACCTGCATGAGGCCTACTGTCCATATCTCAGTTTGTTCAGATCACACTACCATGTCTGTTTAGTGCTGCTCATGCCAATATTACTATTTCATGCACTGTGTCACAGCAATACCAAGGGAGAAACAGAGCTTCAGCAGGAATTCCTCCCGAAATTCATCACTATCTTGGCCTGCAGTAGAGTTTGGGATTCAGTTATTCCACTCCCAGGCTATTGTTAATCTCTTAAAAATCTATTTCCACTGGGAGACACCAAAGGCAGATGACCACAAAGTTTGTCATTTCAAAATGTCAAAGACCTCAGACTCAAAACTTTCTTCAAAGACTGAGTGTGTTAAGAGCAATATTTTAACATTGGTCAACCAACCGCAGGTAAAGCCTGCTGTGAACATGAGGCTGTCACCTAAAAATCTATTTAAAAAATGGTATTCACCATAAACAGTTTGTTATAACATCCATGCCAGTATATGCCATTTTAGAGATATAAATTTCCATAGGGATGCTTTTAATGAACAGCAGGAAAAAAAGATATATAGGTAAAAAATTTGTGAACCTTGGATGTTGGCCCTAAACCTTCATTTTTAAGCACAATTTGTTTTAAAATTCCCCAGTCACTTTGTGTACTCCTCTTTACTTCTATTCATAAAGCATAATAATCTTCTATACCAAGTTTTGGATAATCAAGTAAGAGAAAAGTGTCCAAGAGGAGTTTTTCAATCTTGAAATGCATTTTGTAAATTGTAGGTTATCGGCAGATATGTTTTAGGTCTCTGAGGCCAGATACAAATCTAACTTCACTCTCCCTTCGCCAGTTTCTCAAGCTTTAAAGGGATTTAAAAACACACAGTAAGAAAGAATGGACAAAAACTTCAAGTAATGTACTGTACTTGCCTTCATATATATTTATTGTCTGTCTAGGTTCTTGCAATTTTATTGAAAAAGCTGGTTGACTTAGTTAAATCTAATTAAAGCCATCCTAGTTATATAGCCAAAGGATCCCTGGAAATTATGTATAAAATCACTCTAGCTTCCTCATCATAAATATGCCATTTCAAATGTGTTTGGAAATGCTCTACTTGGTATTATGTGGTAGAGCTCACAATCAATGCATTAGAGATGTAAGAATCTAGATTTTTTTTATTTTTAATATATAGCAAATATAAATATATGTACCATAGGCCATGTGTATGTGTGTATGCATGTATGTGTATTGACTGGGACATCAAGAATTTATAGAAAATGAATTTTATAATAACTTTGAGTGACACAAACAGAATTCAAATGTTTATAGAAATACATAAACTGGGCCACCTGTGTGGCTCAGTTGGATAAATCTTTGACTCTTGATTTCGGCTCAAGTCTTGATTTCAGGGTCGTGAGATGGAGCCCCCTGTCAGGCTCTGTGTTGGGTGTGGAGCCTGCTTAAGGTTCTCTCCCTCCCTCTCCCTCTCTCCCCGTACTTGTGCACTCTCTCAAAAACAGAAAAAATACATAAATTATGATTTATAAAGAATCTTATTATAAGTTGTAACTGAGTTTAGCTTAAACCTTTCCTTAAATATAAGGAAATTTAGTTATTACGGTGTCATTTTTCTTCTTGTCTTTACAAGGAGTTTTACAGAAAGTCTTATAATGTTGAATCAGATAACAGAGATATTCCAATGAAATGAGTTTTCTACCTGAGCAGGATTGAGGACAATGCTGCTTTTCACTCTATTATAAATAGTATCAATGAAAAGTTACAGAGAACTTCAAATTCTGATAGCAACAAACACAATTTCACTTAAAATGGCATATATATATATATATATATATATGGCATATAATATAATCTTCTATTAAATTGAAAATGAACTCCGATCAATTTATATTTAATATCAATTTTCTCCTGCAGAAAAGAAGAGAAACAACAGAAACCAAGCTATATTCATAATACTTATAAATCCCATCTCAGAAACTATTTTTTTTTTATTGCTTTTAACTGTTACACACGTGATAGTATAAAGAAGAATTTTCTCGGGGCGCCTGGGTGGCTCAGTCGTTAAGCGTCTGCCTTCGGCTCAGGTCATGATCCCAGGGTCCTGGGATCGAGCCCCGCATCGGCTCCCTGCTTCGCGGGAAGCCTGCTTCTCCCTCTCCCACTCCCCCTGCTTGTGTTCCCTCTCTCACTGTGTCTCTCTCTGTCAAATAAATAAATAAAATCTTTAAAAAAATAAATAAATAAAAGAAGAATTTTCTCTATAGATAAGACCCTGGTAAATACTGAACCAATTTGTTGGCATTATAGTTGATTTTAAGGATTATCTGACTTTCAAGGAACAGAGCATTTGTTATATATGTTAGCTTGCTAATTTGGCTACATTTCAAACTAAAGAAAATAAAAATGTGAATATTTCTTTGCAGATTCCCATTTTCATATCACGTAGAACAGCCCAACAACATTCATTCTATTTTCCTTTTATTTTCAGGACTAAACATCTAGTGGATATAAAAACTAAACAGTAGTGGATACTGTAGAAATACGTTGTATATATTCAGCATAATGATTTTCAAACATATTGTGAGCAAATAGAGAAAAAAAAAAGTTTTTCTTCCATCATGCATTTTTATGGCCATTTTCTCGGGAGCTGATATTAAGTCTACTTTTTTGCAACAATTTCCAGCCTCACCCCCGAAGTACTTTCTGGTTGTGTGACCTAAGTTGCTTACATAATTTGTCGGGCCTCGGTGGTATTAAAAAAATTTAATTTACTTGCAAAAGATATTTATAAACCTCTTTTGTATAAGACACAAAGACTATTGTATCAAATCTGAAAGGGAATTCATTATAAGTTAATTGGAGCACCATATAATTTCATGATTATGTAATTGAATGAAGAAAACCTGCTCTCCTACCTAGTTTGAAAATAGTCAGGAATCAACTGCTATTTCCTAGAGTTGTTCCACATTTTAATTGACCGATGAGATTAATGCTATGGTTTACTCAAGATTATAAAAAAGCTTTCTGGACAAATGTGAAGTTTGTACTTAATATGAGCTACTCAAGTGAGGTAAAGTTGATTAAGGATCTTCTCTAAGTGGATCTGTGCAGATCTAAACAGAATGTTTTCTTGGTTGAAAGGCGAGGTCACCTCTGATCTGAGAGTGAACAAAACAACTAAAACAAAACAAAAACACAGAAGTGCTCTGATGGATAGAATTCCCAAGGTAACTCATTTGACCTTTATCAAACAATATGACCTTTGAAGTATTTCCTCTAAGGGATATCTTTTAACCACTCAAATCCTTTTGCTCTAGGAAATGATCAAGAAGTCAGAGACTCTTGACGTTAGCTCCACATTCTCATCGACTCTCTCTCTGCTAAGTAAAAGTTGGGATAAAAACAAAAGGCGTTTTTGTAGATAATTTTCATATTCTTAACACTGGTGCTAGAATCTCAACCGACTTGAGGAGTTGAAATGTACAGTCACTTCTCTGACCTGTATTTGGTATGCAGTTCAAGAAAAAGATAAACTTTTCTTTTTCAAACTCTTGTTGTTTTAAAACTCTTGAGGTTAATTGTTACTATATCATAACTAAGTCATCGTTACTAAAAAAAATATTCTCTAGATAAGAAATGAAAGAAGAGAGAACTTGGATTGAGTCAGGGGGAAATGAAAAGACAGGGTAAGAAAACAGTCCACAAGTACATTAACAAACCTTAAGGCATTAAAAGTTGTCGATTTAAAGGACAAAGGCAATAGTTTTTTAAAAGTATTCTACATGAAAATCTTGTTCATCTTTACTATAAAAATACACAATATATATTGTATTGAAGTATATATATACTTCACATATAAATGATAAAATGAAGTAGCATTGGCAGAATACAAGACAATAAGGTGTAAAGGATTTTGCTAAATTGGGATTTATATGGTGAGCTCTTACAAATTTCATTTATTTTATTTAAAAGAGGCCAGGCAGTCCTTGAGACTTTCTGAGGTGTTTGAGATGTGGGAATCCCTAGGAGTGGATGAAATTAACAATCCTGTGTCCAAACTTGAACCAGAAATGTTCACTGATGATAGAAAAGATAATAGGATTATCAGCTTTAGTGAATTAAAAATTCAAGTTTTCACATAGGTACTCACCATTGTCAAGCAATCTTATTTCATTTTTCCATAAGGACTGCTTTCATACACTTTAATATCATCTGTACTTTTCTTCCTTTAATTTTCCTACTGCTACTTTTAATCTGCACTCTCAGTTTAGAATGTACTTTTCAACATTTTTAAGATAATGGAAGCCATCAATTAGAGAACATCTTTATTTTCTTGCAACTAAATCCACCCATCTATGTACTCCAATCTCTTCACCTGTCTCCCTGTTATAACAAAACAAAGGGACCTCCTGCTAACACAGACCAATCCCTCCATACATGCACTGGATTCCATTCTTCTTGCTTTCCCAAGGACTTTGCTCATTTTGTATTTCACTGTCTCATCATCAGATCATACTATTTTGCATCTCCTTTCTTGAATGTCTTGTTTCTTCTCTTCCTCCCTTCATTTTGTTTCCTTCTCTTCCTCCCTCCCGCCTAAAGCATTACAAATAATGTACAAACATCTTCTAGGTCTAATGGCAAATATAGGTAATTGTTATATTGGTATTATAGTACTATGGTATAATATTGGTACATGGTATAATTATATACCATCCAATAAATTACTAAAACCAAAAAACCTTTTGGTCATCTTTAAATACTCCACTTCTCTAACTCCTTGTATTAGTTTTCAAGTTAGTGCATATCCACCCCTAAAACCTACCTCCACGCCATACAGTTCTCCCCATTCTCATACCATCTTTAGCCCAGACAACAACTATAAACACTTAATGGGTCTCTGAGTTTCTATATATGCCCTATTAGAAATAATGTGTAAGACTGTTGAATCACAGACCTGTACCTCTGAAACAAATAATACATTATGTGTTAAAAAAAGAAGAAGAAGAAGAAGAAGATAGCCAGAAGGGAAAAATGAAGGGGGAGGAATCGGAGGGGGAGACAAACTATGAGAGACTATGGACTCTGAGAAACAAACTGAGGGTTCTAGAGGGGAGGGGGGTGGGGGGATGGGTTAGCCTGGTGATGGGTATTAAAGAGGGCATGTATTGAATGGAGCACTGGGTGTTATATGCAAACAATGAATCATAGAACACTACATCAAAAACTAATGATGTAATGTATGATGATTAACAGAACATAATAAAAAAATTAAAAAAAAGAAATAATGATTTTAAGTTTAACAATGGCAAACATAATATGTTATTCCATGCTTTAAACCATGGCCTTATTTGACTATGCAGGACTTTTCACCTTGCTTTTCAACCCATTAGGGTCTGGCCATCCAAAACTAATGGAGACAGTTTAGCATGCCAAATATTTCCCACCACATTTGTACATAAGGTTCTTTCTCTGTTTCACTTAGAAACTTCCCTCCCTCAATCTCTTACATGGCTAGTCTCTCTCAACTTAAATATATGATTTAAGAACCTCTTTATCTGATTTATCTCTTCACTACCATATATTACTTAATTTTCTTTATCCCAGCTTATCTCTGTCTCATCTCTCTCTTTCTCATTCTCTCCACCCATTCATCCATTCAACTATCGATATGTTAACTTTTTATTATCTTTCCCTTCACTACATTACAAGGTCCCTACAAGAGAGGAGCTCTGCCTTTTAATTTAGTTTTCTACAGCCATACCTAATATGATGGCTGGTATGTAGGTACTTACTAAAGGTGTGTTGAAATAACTGCCTCAAAAAAATATGTCCCTCAAGCTGGGAATAGGGTACTCAACTCAAATCAGAAAGCCTAGGTATAGAGCTCCTTGTTGTGGAGGATGGGACTCCTGATAAATAAATAGGACTGGTTAAAGTTTTCTAAGAACATTTGAGACTTCAGATCAGAGGTATTGAGTAACCTTACTACTTGCTGATAGCTATGGCTAGAACAAGTAGGGACTGACATTTGTTACCACACCAAAAATCAATCTTTAGAGATACTCAGCACTTAGCAATAATCTCAGTTATCATATAAGATAATATAATCAGGATTTATTTTATGCCTCTGCCAGAAATTTTTATTTTTACATTAGTTTAATTTTATTTGAAATTGAAGGTTTCTGGATTATACCAGCAGGAGAGTGTAGAGAAAACCATTGTGGAATCGGAATAGCTTGATTTGAATGCCGGTGCTTCTTCTTTTTTTTTTTTAAACCATGAAGGCTATAAAAGGTATTTCTTATTGGAAATAACATCCAAAATCATATTAAACCAAAATTACTTCACAGAGTTTTTGAGATTATCAAATCAGATAACATATTGTGTCCTAAGTTATGTAAAACAAATGTAACATATAACTGTTTGTATTATCTTTCTCATCATGATAGAGATGAGTATCTCTATTTTTTTTATGGAAAGATTATTAGGGTTTAATTTCAAAGTTGGAAAAATAGATTTTTATTGAGGTATCTAGGTCAGAACTTAGCAAATTATAGTCCTTATTTACTTATAAGTTCCACCCTCATCCATACCTTTAATAAATTATTTTTGGAAATCTACCATATGCTAAGTACTGAGTGAAGCACAACTACACAATATGAATAGGGCAGGCAAGCCCTAATGGAGTTTAATATCTAGAGGTGAGAGAGAGAACTAGTATATAAAATCACATATAAACAATTACTTATAAATATTTTAAGTTGTATGAAGGAAAGTAATGTTTAAATAGGGAAATATTACAGAGGGTAAGGAAAGAGCTTTTATTTATTTTTTAAAGATTTTATCTATTTATTTGACAGACAGAGAGTGAGAGACCACAAGCAGGGGGAGCAGCAGAGGGAGAGGGAGAAGTAGGCCCTCCCCCCAGCTGAGCAGGGACCCTGATGCCGGAACTCGATCCCAGGACGCTGGGATCATGATCTGAGCCAAAGGCAGACGCTTAACCAACTGAGCCACCCAGGTGCCCCAGGAAAGAGCTTTTAGAGTTAGTTTTTTTTATGATATTAATAATGAAAATATAATAACACAATTTTATTATTCTTTCAAATGTACTAAAATGTGGAAAGCAATATATAATAAAGTTTCTATGTTTTATTGTATATATTATGTGTCTATATATGTTATATATTATATATATTTATATATAACATATATATAAAACTCTTACCTTTTACAATAATCATGTAATATGTAATATATGTCATATTAGTTAAATAAATTAAGTAATTTGTTCTGAATAATTTTAATGCATTTACAAAAGTCTTATGATACAATGGTACAAATAATAATATTGTGAAACATATTTTATGAATGAGAAAACACAATTTGCAACAGCAGTAATGCATGGCAAAAGAGCAAAGCATCAAAAATATTAGGTTAAAAATTGTGAGTAACAGACTCACATTACATATGTAATGAGTACATATAATTTTATGTACTTTGCTTTCTTTCCAAAATTTAGGATGGATTTGTGAAAGTTAATGCCATTGTAAATCAATGCATTCGTTGATGAGCTATTATATGCACGTGTATATAAATCAATCTTCTGTTTCTTTTCTTGGAAGCTTCCCCCACACATCTGTTTCTTTCTACGGATATTCTTCAAGATGATGAATGATTTAAGTTGTGTGTCAATCAGAATAAAATCCAATGAAAGCTCACAAACATGTAATTTCTATCTGTAATAATTTTGGTTAAGATGTTTTAGGTGAAGGATATATAATTGTGTAAAGACTAAAAGAGCAGCAAAATGAAAGGGAAGGTCTGATCAAAACCCATTTGGTAATGTGAAAATCATGAATACTCAGTTTTCAGCCTCCAAAAAGTGAGAACAAACCTGCAGGAGATGGAAAATATCCTTCTTGGCTACTGAACACTGACACGTGGATCCATTTTCTTCTCTGTGGGTGGTGATTGCTATATCTGCTCCAAGAATCCCAAACATTTCATGGTGTATGAGAACATAGACGATGCATTTAAGCAAGGAATTCACATTCTAGCCTGAGGATCCTTTTCCTATTAATGATATTGAGTACTAACAGAAATCTTAAAGCACAATTGTTATTTGATATAAAATAAATTGATGCCCAAACGCTGAGTAGGCTAGTTTGGTTGGTGTCCAATGACAATGGATGGTTACAGCTGCATGAAGTCATAACCAACTGGCTTCATAGCCTTCTGTTTGAATAAGTGCCCAATCCATTTTATACTAATCTAAGTGGATATAAACTTTGCACTTATTTGGCTCAACATTTCACCATTTAAAAATCCTTTCCAAACCCTGACACAAAGAGTAACTGTTAGAAGTTTGCTCTCCCCATGTTGTATAGAAAAATAGAATTTTAATATATTTTGAAGTTTCTCCCATCATTCTACCTTGCACTTAGGCTTTTTGTTTGCATATTTAGTTCTTCTCAGTGTTGGTAGAGAAAGATGTGAACTCTATATAATCAAAGAGTATTATCTGAAATGGCAGTTACTATCCATATGTGGCTATTTAAATTTAAATTTATGAAAATAAAATAAAATTTAAAAATCAGTTTCTGAGTCACACCAGCCATATTTCAAGTGCTTGAAAGCTACAATAAAACATTTCCATCACCACAAAAGGTTTTATAGGACTCTGCTGTTCTGAAAGGTTACATATAAAATAGAGCAATATATAAAAACATATTCTCTGCTGCTTATAACCCTATGTCCAGCTTGCATGACTCCATTCTTGAAAGTGCTCTGAACTAATCTTGCCACTCCATACTCAGAGTTGAGCCTGTTCTCGAGCAGAACTCCGGAAGTGGCTTCTAAAAATAAAGTGACCCAGATCCAGCAAGATGAATCTAAGTTTTCAGAAGTTTTAAAATTGTCCCACGTCTTGCAACACTTTACTGTCTTACTCAGTGGCCAGCATGCTACAGAGGTTGAGAAACAGCAGGAGTTGAGTAAACTGGTCTAGGCTGATGTGGTGTGAGAGGATGTTGGTGGGAATCTTATGCTTTGAATCAATCTTTCTTCTTGTTTTTGCCACTCCACGGTTGGATTGTTGAAAACTTCCCCCGAAAAGACCCCCTTATGAACACTGGAGAGAAATCAATCTATTTGAAGCTTTTATTCTTAGTGTTTACAGTCATAATGCAAAATGTCCAGCTGACTACATGTCGTATGACTTTTAGAAGGTTTCTGTCACAGGTCTGCTTTGTGGTATCTTAAGTCTTATTCCTAAGCCTAGCAACTCCTGTAACTCCATCACCTTTCCACAAATGTTTACTATTTGGAATATAATTCTCAATTTGATCTACTTTGTTAAAATGTTAAGAATGTTTCTTATTTGGCATGATGTTAGAACACTAAAATTAGTGAAACAGAGATCTGATGACCTTCAACCTGTTTAGGGATTTAAGCAAATTATGAGTCATTCATGATGCTTGGAAAAATCAGATTTTGGATCAAAATAGAAGAATGATATATTTGTAATCATTCACTACCCATGAACTGAAAAGGAAAACAACCAGACAAAGTCACTGCCAAGTTCTCTTGCAAATGATTGTGTGCAAAGAACAATGATCACAGGTACACTATGAAGCAAGGTTCCTTTCTAGTGGTTATGAGTTCTGAAAGAAATGCCATCCTTTACTTAATTGGAAATAAACCATAAAATAAATACCATCATGTTATCATGCTCCTGTTCTTTTGATGTTTCAGGGTTCGTTTACACCAAAAATGTGGATTTAAACAAACAAAATCCACCCCTACTACGATAACAAATAATAATGCCCTAAGTGGGAAGTTCCACTGAAAATGATATTTATAGGTTCCAAACTTTTTTTTTTTAATCTCAAAATGAAAAACATTAGCATTTAACTAATCGGGTAATATTCCGCTCCTGTCTGTGCCACTTACTGAAGATATTAACAATAGGGATGGTCACATCAGCCTAGTCGACAATTTTGAGGTGTATAGTTTCACTTCTCATTTTACATATCACTTTCATTTCAAATTTATCTTTTGGTCTCAAGCTCATGCCTGACCAAGGTCAAGGTGTTTTCTTGTTTTGATTAACTGCAGCGTATCATGGTTTGCATTGGCCGCTTGATCCCACCTCCTTTTGGTGACATGAGACAATCATATAGCCTAACTATTTCCCCAATTCCTCGGTCCCTAACCTTGCTTCACTCTGCTTGGCTGACATCACCTGCAACATTCTTCTTCCCACCACCTCTGCAGTGGGAAATCAATTTATTGACAGGGGTTCTGAGTATAGGTCAAAACAATACTATTCTAAAATACCAGCATTAAACATGCTCGCTTATACAAATATCTGCTATGTTATCTTTTGGACACTTTTATGCATTTCAAATATTTCATAATAAAAATCATGGTATAACATGACCCCTTATCTTTATAGATATAAACTACAATATTTTTTTTCTAGTCCTTTCTCTCGAATACTGACCACCTTCAAGAGAGTTGCATTTATTCAATAATACCCTGCACAGTCAGTAGGAGATGAATTTTTCTTCCAACTAGAGAAAGCAGGTATGTATAAAAATAGGCTAATATCTACAGTTAGCTTCCAAATGTGTGTGTTTGCAGTATTTAAATTTTCTGGCCTTCATTTTTATTCTATATATTTATATATTTATTCATATTCTATGATATAAAAATATTAAGGGAAATAATATAAGAAGTTACCCCAGATTATACTGTTTTTCCTGGAGGACGATGTCAGTGTCACCTCCGTCTTAGTTACTTCAAGTGTATAGCACAGCCCACCTATCTCAGAGTAAGCCAAATATCTTAATGAATGAACAAGATTAATTTTACTTGTACTATATCACTACTTTGCCACTTTCCTTCTTACCACCTTTGTGTAATATGGCTACACAAAAGATTTACTGTTTGGAGACAAAAAGAAGAAATATAGGGAGAGCTAGCAACCCAATAGAGTTACAATGATTTCACTGATGAGGATTAATGGCAACAGTGTAATGGCTCTGAGAACACTGGCTTCTCATACATTTATTCTGGTCCATTCTTTGTACCTCTCTAGTTTATTAAAGGTGAGCTTCGAGATTTGGCTAAAAATTAAAAATGTGTCTGTGAAACCTCAAAGAACACATGGAAGCTAAAAATGTAATTAGCACTGTATTTTAACAAAATTTGAGACTGTTCTTCCCTGAGATACTGTGGAATATGAGCTGCATATGTGTTTACTCTGGCAAAAGACTCAAGATCAAAACAATTCCCATAAACAGAGAGTGAAAAAGCCATTTCCACCCTAAAATTTCTATATTCCATATCTCACATTCCTTTACAAATGAGACTTTCATGCATTACTGCCGTATTTACTGTTGCAAGTGGTACAGATAAAATTTTATTCAAATTGTTTCCTAGAAGGGTAGTTACTTGAAAATCCCTTTGAGTTCAAGAAGCCTGGGAAGAAACAGTGTCTGATACATCAGGATACAGAACGTCTGATGCTGCAAACATAACACTGGGCAATTGCAGTTTCCTTTCTGCTGCCCACAAGTTAACAATCACCTTACAGGGCACGGAAAGTTAACATGCAAGAACCGAGGATGCACGCAAGAACCGAGGATGCTTCTTGGGGGATTTGCACAGGTTAAAAACACGCTTCCACTTACGCGCAGACATGATTTCGTGGAAATGGAAAGTTATGAGAGGGGTTTTTCCCTCTCGTTTTATTTTATAAGAGGATTTTAGCATGTTAAATTGTGGCATGAGCACATGGTTTTAGTGCTAATAACAATGGGATCTTCAATTAGTACACCTGGGGAAAGAATATACTTGTCCATATTTATGACTTTCACATGAAGGAAAGCGTCAAAAATTCCAAATAAATAAATAAATGGGTAAATTTGGGTAGTGGCCCGGTAAAAGTTAAGGAAAACTTAAGAGGTTGGCAAAACTGAAAGGCAGGCAGGCAGTTTTTTTTACTCAGTTCCACCTGAATCTTTGCCACAAAGGAAGACCAGGGCATTAGATCTTTCCATGTTGCAAGAGAATCCAGAAATCGCCTTTTTTCTCCCCAGTCATAAATGTCTCAGGCAAAACAAAATACGCCTGCCAGCCGGATGTTGCTGCGGGGCTGCCCGTTTCTGACCTCTGGTTAAGCCTGTCAGTTTGAGCCATTTGCAATGTGGTGTACGTGGATCTGTTTCTATCAATCTTGCCACAGGGCAGCAAGAGGGTGATTTGAGGCTGGACAAAGGTTAAAAGATGTTTTCTGAACTCTGATATCGTGTAATACTATTTATTTTATATAAGTATTCATTCTTTAACATAAAAGAAATAATAAAATTTAATAGCAAATAGCTACTATCTTTTACTCTGAAAATAAAATCCCTACTGCTGTATTATGACTCTATGTTAACATTCAACATGACTACAGGAATAACGGAGTTTTAGATCCAGAAGAAATACTATTATCATGCCATAGCCAATTAACTGATCAATTTTATTATTTAGCAGAAGGTAAGAAAGTAAACGTGTTTTCAAAGCAAATAACTCAGCGATTGTGTGTCCGTGCATTCTTCACCTCATCTCTAAAGAAACTCAGCATTTGTAAACAAGTTATCAAAATTTATTATTAGGAAGCAAATACGTGAGCAAATCTGTCAAAGTTATTCTTATTTTCAAGTCCCTTCATGTCCATTTGATCAAAACCGCCGGTCCTGCCGCAAATGATTCAACACTGAGAATAGTCCCCTTTTCTGTTGCTAACCCTGCAGCTGGCTTTGATGCAGAATTGACCAAATTGGTCCAACTGGTGGTTGAAGCTCTTTGCTGTAATAAATGGGCTTACATAAATTTTTCAAACGGAAAATATTAGGACATTTAAAAGAAAACTGCTGGGGGCAACTATTATTTCTTAAAGGTATAGTGCTCACTTTCCTTCTGCCTATGATGGCTTCCTTCTCTTTCCTGCCAGGCAAACTCCTGTTGCTCTTTCAAGTTATTGATTGCCTCCTATGCAAATTCTTTCTTAACCCCCAGAGAGTACTAGCACCTTCCTCCTCGGTGAGATCATGATGGTATGGACATAGGTATGTATATACACACGCACGTATGTATGTATGCATGCATGCAGGTGCACATAGGTATGTGTGTCTTTTACTCTTCTCCCACGAGCTTCATCTGGGCTTGGAAAAGTTCATCTTCATATAAGATTCCCAGCATTTATAACAACATCTGGCACACTGGAGTTATTAAATGAATATTTGTTGAATGAATGAAATAACAAGTACAACTCAAGCCCTTAATTATCAAACTTTAAAAATTAAACAACTTATTTTGCAGTATATTTGGAAATATGGATTTTGGAATAAATTACCAAGTAGAAATCATGGCATGGAATTTACCTAATACATAACACAGAAATGTAAAGAGAAATGAGTGTCAGAGTTTTGTATATCCCTATAACTACAATCAAGATTTTAAGCAATATAGGAGCAAATATAAGACTATATTTTTTAAAGGGCAAGTATCTGGGCACCTGCGTGGCTCAATTGGTTAAGCATCTGCCTTAGGCTCAGGTCATGATCCCAGGGTTCTGGGATCATGCTCCTCGTTGGGCTTCCTACTCAGCAGGGAGCCTGCTTCTCCCTCTCCCTCTGCTCCTCCCCCAGCTCATGTTCTCTCTGTAACATGCTGTCCTCTCTAATAAATAAAATTTCAAAAAAAAATTAAGGGCAAGTATCTCAGCATTAAAAAAAAAATATTGAAGGGAGGTGGGCAGGGGGATGGGATAGGTAGGTGATGGGGATTAAGGAGTGCACTTGTGGTGAGCACTAGGTGTTGTAAGTGTTGAATCACTAAATTCTATACCTGGCATTAATATTACACTGCATATTAACTAACGGGAATTTAAATAAAAGCTTGGAGAAAAAAATTACCCCTCAGGTCTAAAAAAACAAAATTAACTGAACACTTTAATATGTACTGGGAAAGGAGGAGAAAAGTATTGGGAGCATTAATAAGTAAGATTTATAATGCAAAACAGTAAAGGTAGAACGTTTGGAATAGAGTAGTTCCCCTTATCTGGAGGAAGTACGTTCCAAGACCACAGTGGATGCCTGAAACTGCAAATAGTACTGAATATGTGTTCTTTTTCCTGTAGGAACATACCAATAGTAAAGTGCATAAATTAGGCACACTAAGAAATTTAAAACAAAACTAATGAAATAGAAAAAAATTAACGTCTTTACCATAATAGAAGTTATGTGAATGTGGTATTTCTCTCTCAAATATCTTCTTGTATTGTACTCACCCTTCTTGTGATGATGTGGGTGATAAAATGCCCACGTGCTGAGATGGAGTGAGGGGAATGACCCAGGCATTGTGACACTGCATTACACTACTATTGACCTTCTGACCTTTCATCAGAAGGAGGATCACACACCTGCTTCCAGACCGTGGTTGATCCCAGTTAACGGAAACCACCAGAAAGCAAAACCGCAGATAAAGGGACACTGCTGTGTATAGAATCCCTGCATCCAATAGTCATTAGCTAATGAGAAAGACATTGAGAGCTATGAGTGTAATTCTGTGATTATTTTACTTTCAAATTATGCATAATCTATATCTACATGTTAAATTCTAATACACTGAAGGTAGCACATACACAACTCAGTTGAAAAGCTCTTGTTATTTACTTTCAAGACCCACAGGAAAACCTAAGAAAGCAGATAAAATACATCTCTCTAACTACAGCTGTTCAGGGGAAAGGACTCATGACTTAAACTAGGATTAATGTGGAAATAGGTAAGATTTCCTTATATTTTAACATACTCACCATCCTTTCATTTTTTCTTAAAGATTTTATTTATTTATTTGACAGAGAGAGAGATAGTAAGAGCAGGAGCACAAGCAGGGGGAGTGGGAGAGGGAGAGCAGGCTTCCCGCCTAGCAGGGAGCCCGATGTGGGGCTTGATCCCAGGACCCTGGGATCATGACCTGAGCTGAAGGCAGACGCTTAACGACTGAGCCACCCAGGTGGCCCAGAATCTTTCATTTTAATCTGACATTTGAATTGTTATCTCAGAAAATAGTCCAACTCACAAAAATGATACACCAGACAATAGCTTGTAAATACCAAATCTCTAGTTAAGCACTCTTTCCTAAAATAGATGTTAAGGCAATAGGTACATACTGAGTTTCTGTGTTTAAAAAGCTTAAATTGGTGCTACTGGATATGTTGTCTTGGAGTATTAAAGCTTTGGTCAGGCAAAATATAAGACATCTGTTTGGGGGCTAATAAAGTTATAAGAAATTCATTAAAAGCAGCATATGTATTTGAAAATTAAAATGTATTTATTTTGGGGTGTCTGGGTGGCAGAGTCAATGAAGTGGCCGACTCTTGGTTTCAACTCAGGTCATGATCTCAGGGTCGTGGGATCGAGCCCCATGTCAGGCTCTGTGCTCAGAATACAGTCTGCTTGGATTTCTCTTTCACTCTCTCTGCCCTTCCACCCCCCTCAAATAAATAAATAAATTTAAAATAATAAATAAAATGTATTTATTTTGTTGACATATTTTTCCATTTCACTTATTTTATATAAGGTAATGAAAATACTTTTTAATCTTTTTTTTCAAATTAGGATAAATTTAAAAATTCAATAAATGAGGTGACTGAAAAATAATGTAAGCGGGGAAAAAAAAATTCTATGGAACGTATGGAAGTTTGCACTGTGATGTTCCAATTAATTGGACTGAATTTTCTTTTATTCGGTCAAGAATATCTTATACTGCTTTGCACTCTATTTAAATTGATAGTAACTGGATCTCTTCAACTTTCCACCATTGAGAAGAAATTTATTACAACTTGAAGTTCATTTGAAGTTATAGAAGGAAGCAAACACCTTATTTTGTAGATGAGAAAACTAAGCTTTGGAAATATCCAAGAAGATGCCCATAGTAATATGGTCAAGCCAATTAAGTTAAATACCTTAAAATATATTTTTATGTGTATGGTACTGTTGTAGGCAACAAAATAAACAATAGTGTTCTTTGTAACCATTCATTTGTTCATTTTTTATTCAAGAAATACTGAACGCTAAGTATGTGTTTGACCCTGCACTAGATAGGCTGGAATACAAAAGTGAACAAGGGTGTTTTCAATGAGTTAGTGGTCTAGAAGTAGAGACAGACAAATGAAGTTAGAAATTCAATAAAATGCGGTACTTGCTAAGATAAAACAATCACAGAATGCGATGGGGGAATACAGACACTTAGCACAACATAGTTATTCAGGGAGAACATTCTCTGGGTGATGAAATCTTAACTAAGTTTTGAAGGTAGTATAAAGGTGAAGAAAAGAGAAAAGGACATTCAAGATAAAGAATACAGAATGAACAAGTTGTGTGTGAGCACCAAAAATAGAACCCTCTTCTCTATCTACCCAATTGTTCATTCAACCAAGATTTTTTCTTTGTACCAGTGACTGATCTAAGTGAATGAGACAGATAAGATGCTGCTCTCACAAAACCTTCATGGTGGGAAATAGTAAGAACAATGTCCAGGAAAGATGTGATGAGAGCCTGGATAAGAGAAGTGACAGTAGTGGGAGATATGGAATGAATCTGAAAAATATTTAGAAGGCAAAATGTGTAGACCTTTTGACTGATTGGGTATATGGGACAAAGGAGATTGAGAAGTCTACAAGTCATAGTCTTCTGGCTTGGAGAATTAGATGGATGTTTTACTATTAACTGAGATTTTGATTTAAGAAAGATGAGGTCAATTTTAGACACATTGAGTTTTTGCTATGTGTCCAGCGGATATGGATAGCAGACAAGGGGATAAATTAACTCAGCTAGCAAGAGGAAGAACCATGGCTCAAATGCAGACCTTTTGCACTATGATCAATGGTCTTTCTGTAGTTTAAAACCATAGAGAGCATCCCCAAGCAAAAGAAGATATGATATCATTGAATGATGAAGAATAGTCAACTAATAATCACAATTTCTTTTTTTAATAAGATTTTATTTATTTATTTGAGAGAGAGCATTCATGGGGGGGCGGTCAGAGGGAGAAGAAGACTCCCCGCTGAGCAAGGAGCCTGAGGCAGGGCTCAATTCCAGGACCCTGGGATCATGACCTGAGACAAAGACAGATGTTTAATTAACTGAGCCACCCAAGTGCCCCTACAATTTCAAATAATATAGTTATATACATGTGAGACAGTCCAGATTAATTGTAATATTTTAGTAATATTTCTAAAGGGAAACCCATATACAGAAAAGAACAGGAATGATCTTATGAAAATTGGAATTTTTTTAAAATGGGAAATCTTGAACATATGTCTATTAATACCTACATAAACTTGGTGCCATGTTTGAATAAGTTCTAGGACGATTCTAAACAATTCATCATACCCAATTAGCAGGTACATCCCTTAATCATCCCATCCATAATTCTCTTTTAGACTTTTAAAATTTTATATCCTGGGCACCTGGGTGGCTCAGTTGGTTAAGCGACTGCCTTCGGCTCAGGTCATGATCCTGGAGTCCCTGGATCGAGTCCCGCATCAGGCTCCCTGCTACGCAGGGAGTCTGCTTCTCCCTCTGACCCTCCCCCCTCTCATGTGCTCTCTCTCATTCTCTCTCTCTCAAATAAATAAAATCTTTAAAAAAAATAAATAAAAAATAAAATTCTATATCCTTTAAGGTGTCAAAAATCTGTACTGTAGGGGTGCCTGGGTGGCTCAGTCGGTTACACATCTGCCTTTGGCTCACGTCATGATCTCAGGGTCCAGGCATTGAGCCCCACATAGGGCTCTCTGCTCAGCGGGGAGTCTATTTTCACTCTCCTTCTGATCGTGCTCTCTCTCTCTCACTTGCTCACTCTCTCAAATAAATAAATCTTTTTAAAAAATCTGTACTGTAGGGGTGCCTGGGTGGCTCAGATGGTTAAGCGTCTGCCTTCGGCTCAGGTCATGGTCCCAGGGTCCTGGGATCGAGCCCCGCTTCAGGCTCCCTGCTCAGCGGGAAGCCTGCTTCTCCCTCTCCCACTCCCCCTGCTTGTGTTCCCTCTCTCGCTGTGTATCTCTCTGTCAAATAAATAAATAAAATCTTAAAAATAAAGATTAAAAATCTGTACTGTATTTTTCAACCACTTCCACCTCAGAGTCCTAACAATATTGAGTAAATGAAACAATACAGTTCATTATATTACATGTTTTCAGGCCTGATCCAATTACTTTAGGGGTATGGTGAAGATTTGGTTTTATAATTTAAGAAATTTTCAGAATTGTTCTTTTAGTCTCTCGCATATTTCCATTCAATCTGCAACCTTTGAGTAGACATTCGTCTCACTTTGAAAAAGAATGGGCATCTAGGAGCTCGGAGGGTCCACATTTATCCATGAGTTATTAATGAGGCTGTGCTCAGAAGTTATCAAAGAGGCATTCTGCTCTGATGATGAGTTTTTTTTATGTGATATATCCACCAACCTACACAGACACACACACACACACACAAACACACA
Source organism: Phoca vitulina (assembly GCF_004348235.1). Taxonomy (NCBI): domain Eukaryota; kingdom Metazoa; phylum Chordata; class Mammalia; order Carnivora; family Phocidae; genus Phoca; species Phoca vitulina. Next base: position 10,212,264 of record NW_022589711.1, read on the forward strand.
CACACGAGGTCAAATTGGGAATAAATATTTCTCTTGAATGTAGCCAACTTGCTGTTCTATATCTGTGAAGGCACTTTGTTTTCTGATTTGTGATGAACTGAAGGCCTGAGAATAGCGGAAGGAGGAGAAGAGTATAAATAAATATTCAACATATATTTCTATTTCTTCTTGCTATAAATAATCATTGCTCAAAGGCTATATGATAATACAAAGTATTTCTTAAATTTATCCTTTAAAAGACCACAGGTGAATTATTGAGAAACTATTCTTTTACTTCATTTATTTTTTATTATTATGTTCAGTTAGCCAAGATATAGTACATCATTAGTGTTTGATGTAGTGTTCAGTGATTCATTAGTTGCATATATTCTTTATTATTTAAAATAATTATATCTTTATTTTTTTAAATCTTTTTAAATCTTTTAAAAATTATATCTTTATTTAAAAAATTTTTTAAATCTTCAAGTTTTTATTTAAATTCTAGTTAGTTAACATATAGTTTAATATTGGTTTCAGGTGTAGAATTTAGCGATTCATCACTTACATATAACACCCAGTGCTCATCACAAGTGCCCTCCTTAATGCCCCTCACTCATTTAGCCCATCCCCTCCCATCTCCCCTATGTCAACCCTCAGTTTGTATGGTTTGCCTCTCTCTCTTTTTTCCTCCTTCCCTATGTTCATCTGTTTTGTTTTTTAAATTCCACATATGAGTGAAATCATACAGTATTTGTCTTTCTCTGACTGACTTATTTTGCATAGCATAATGCACTCTAGCTCCATCCACGTCATTGCAAATGGCAAGATTTCATTCTTTTTTATGGCTGAGTAATATTCCAGTGTGTGTGTACGTGTGTGTGTGTGTGTATGTATATACCACTTATTCTTTATCCATTCATTGGTTGTTGGACATTTGGGCTCTTTCCATAATTTGGCTATTGTTCATAATGCTGCTATAAATATAAGGGTGCATGTGTCCCTTCTAGTAAAAATACTTTGTAGTATACAATATAAACCTGTGTCTCAATTTTGGTAATTGTTGTAGAATAGTTACCCCTAAAGGTGAATTGAGAAAAATAATAGTGATAAGTTTTTAAAGTGTAATTTTGATATAGAAAATATTAAAAATTGGTATAAAAATATTGTCAAACCAAGTGTAAAATTAACAAAGGCTAGGAAACAGTGTAGCTATACCCAGAAGAATTTCTGTATTTGATTGAAGGGAGACTGTGTCTAAAACAAATGCAAAACTACAGCTATTGATTAATCAACTAAGTTCATGAATCTTCACTTGTAATAGAAATAAGGTGATAAAAAGGTGAAACTATGGGTAAGGGGAATAAAATACAACTTCTAAATTAATTTAGTTGTTCAAAACATTTAGGACAGGTGAAAAAACAAGGAAAAGAACTCTATTCACATATTTTGCCATGTAAGTTTGTTTCATGTTATTCCCAATCTTTTTAATATTTCCATGCTTATTTATATCTATAAAGCTGGTTTCACTAGTTGATTTTTAGATAATTATATTAGGTACTGTGAATAACTGAACATACTGAAAATTATATTTGCACATTCCCCATGGTTTATAAATCAACATGTTATTCAAAAGCATTTATTCCAAAGTCTATGTATGGTTAACTGATTAAAGGTAATATTTTAGCTATTAAAAAGAAAAACAAGGGGGCGAAGAGTTATGAAATCTCACACTCACTTGACTTAAAGTCTATAGGCCCCATGGAAGAATGTGAAATTGTGGAAAGCAAACCAACCGCTGCAGTGTTTTCCTTAACATATTGTCTGCACCTGTATATAATTGTAATTTCCCAAAGCATTACTAAATAGGCCAAAGGTTGTAGAGTTACTTCACAATGAATAGCCCTTTAAACTCAAAATACTAGTGTCTCATTTTAATCATACACTCAACCTGTGCCTAAAATTAGCAATGCAAGGAATGTTAGCTGGTCCGTCATGGTCATGTCTTCTGTGGTACCCAGAGGCATAAGAGAAGTCTTGATCACAGGACCATTCAGGGAAAGTTGAACACTACAATAGGAAGCAGGGCCAAGGAAACATATCAAAGCCCTGAATTTTTTCTTAGCTCTGCAGACATTTTGTGCAATTCATCCTAAGGGAGAGGATACAGGAAATTGGGTAATATTTTGCAAAGACCATTATAGCCTTGTGTGCCTCAATAACCTAACATAAAAGGCCAACAGTTCTAAGCAGTCAGATAATATAAACTTAATATACCAGATCTTTGACAGAAACAGGTAAATATGTTTAAACTTCATTATTCATAACAGTTTACACTTAAGATACTAACATTTGGAAATATGGCTTCATGAAATTTAAAAAAAATGATTAAAGACACAAAGGTGAAGGAAAAGATGAGACATGATGAAGAAATATAACATGAGGGGAAATACGCCAATTTCATCTGGGGATAATTCTGGCAAGTGAATTCAATGCTAGCTATGAATAATTTTGGAAGTCATCAATACTTTACTATAAATACTTTACTATAAAGCTGGTGCCCCTAAAATATAAGCAAGAGAATCAAATATGAAAGTTGAATCAATAAACACTCCCCCAAGTAAAAGTTCCTTACTTCCCAGTGACACCTTCTTCTGAATGTCCAACCATTTTCTTTACTTTATTCATATTTTGAAGGAATAGTTCATGGAGATACAGTTATACTCAGTCCCACTAAAAGATGTTAACTTTCCCCCTATTAAATGACACACAGAAGCAGAGGAAAATAAGATACAATAGCAAAAGACTGGAAAATTTTTCATACTCATAGTAAAACTCCTTGGAGTCCTATGTACACTAATTTCAATTGTTCATCTGAATTTAAACTCCTAGGTGTTTTTTCTAGAACTGTGGGGAAACAGGATAGAGGTATGAGAAATGAATGGATTTTAAAATCTTGAGGGGCTTTCCAAAAGCCTGCCTGAGGAAGGAGTGTGCAATCACACACACATGCACACGTGCGTGCACATACACATACACCATATATATTTGAATGAATATATATATATTTACAGTGTAATTAGATTAATAATACCACAACTCATACGTAAACAGAAAATAATTAGAGTTGATCTTCATTTTATAAATTCCAGATAAACACAAGGATTTCATTATATGGTATATTACTTTTCAAATCCACATGACTTTTAAAGATGGGTATAAACCACTTTATATTCTGCTACATAAAGTTCAATCACAATGAATATAAGACATAAGTTATGTTTCCAAACATTTCTCCATCATGTTTTGCATGCAAGTAGTGACATCACTGTCCATATATGTCCTCTTGCATGCCAATTTCAGGAAGATTTCCAGAGCACAACGAGTCACTCAATCTCATAAAAATTCAGGATTATGACATCATGTAAACCGTAACACTAAATTCTTCAGTGCTGAAGAGGATATATAAGAGACTAGTTCAACATCTGAATTAAATTATTTACTTAAAAATTTCTAGGTTTGGAAATATTTTGAACCCATGTAGTTTTGCTCTTCATGGTTGCAGATGTATCCTCTGTCCTGTGTCTAGGATGCTGACATTCAATCTGATAGCATAACCAATCAATCTCTCTGCTTTGGCTATTGCCTGGGTAACAAGAATAGTTTGAGTCACAGATGGCACATGAAGCAAAGTCCCTAGTCATTCCCAGACATATGCATACTCTGTGATTCTCCTTTACTTCTATCATCATATATTCCCATGTTGATGAAGATATTGAAAAATGCTATCACAAATTTATTGAAAGGACACACCAGTCATTTGCATTTCCATTCACAAGTGTGTTTTACAGGCTCTAGAGAAATCAGAAACACAAAGACTAAAGAGTTAGCCCTATCTTCCAGATGGTTCCTCTTCTTTAAATATTATGAAAGTGATACCACCAAATTTCACGTTAAAATATCTTCTTCCAGTGTTTATGACCCATAATCCTGTTCATTTCTCTTCTTTACCTATTTCAGTCTTCCGCCACCCACCACCCCTCACTAATTTTTAATCTGGCACTTCTCATTTCGTCATATGTGCTAACTTTCAAAAGAAAGGGAAAGTAAATTATACATACTAAGATATAAATGTTTCTATTTTGTTAACTTAAGAGACAACTCCCAGGGTAGTGACTTTTACATCTCTTTGCAGCTATTTTGTCTCTTCTGTATGTAGTCATGTTTTCTACATATCGTTGATTTAAATTGAACTCAGATGGACATAAATGAGAACATCTTGGTCATTCAACATGAAACAAAGGAACATCCAACTGTTTATTTTGTGTGTGTGTCTAAGTAAGATGATATAACATAAACACTTACTTTTTTAAAGATTCAGCTAACTCTGTGTGACACATTAATTTAATTTGTTTTTAAGATTTCTAAGTATTTTTCATTGAAAGTAAAAAAATTCTATCTTTCTCAATGTTCAAGTTTTGCACCTGATAATAACAGAAAAGAAAACAAAACACTATTTCCGTTTCCTAGTGAAAGGTTTTAAAGTCCCAAAAGTATATTCCCCTGATACTTGTAATTTACTATTATTATTACTCCACTTCTGAAATTAAGGGAATCCTTTGGAATGACCTCATTTTTTATTCTTTTCTGAATGACCCACTTTGATGAGGTGTCATAATTCCTAATGGTAAGTTTAAAGACAATACTTACAATGTTAAAGCATAGGCCACAGTTATAATGACTAGAGAAAACACACACACACACACATATACGCAACTCAACATTTAGCATTCTTACTTCAGAATACTTCAAACTTACAATTTCTTTTAATGTGTGTTTTTGCTGTGTGTTTGTGTTTTCCTAATTGCAAACTTGAGAACAGAGTTTGCCCAGTTGCAATCTTGAATAACAATCTGGAAATGTTTGAAATCAAGGAGGCCAGATGCAGAAACACTGTTGAACAATCAATCTTCCCTTACTTGCAAAACCTCTGTTATTGGACCAGCTTCCTCTAGTATTCTACAGCTGCCCAGTAAAATGACCTTCACCTTTCTGTTCCAATATATATTGCTATTATTAACATTGAGTATTTTCTTTCTCCTCACCTGTTATTGTCCTTTTACACCCCCACATTTTTTTCCAATTTCTACTCATTTTAGATAGTACTTAAAGTGTGCAATACCCCAATAAAATGAATTTGTGTTATTCACATTTGTATGGTAGAACCATTTCATTACACCAAAAGGAAATGCTTTATTAGGCTTTTTATACCCTTTTGGAAATGATATTAAATTTTGACAAGGACATCTGATGCTGCTGTAATCCAATAACAAACAACATTTGCCTTTCTATGAAATGCAAAATGGGACTCCCTGACTCTCAGTGGGTTTTGCTCCACATGTAAGAGTCACGAAGATTTTATTTGAAAAGTTAGAAATATCTAGAATGTTTAATCTAAGTCCATGTGAAATTATTTTTCTAGATAATCAAAAACTCCTTTGGAATGTAAGTGCCTCCTGAGTTAGAGGTACAAAGGAATACTAAAATGCCCTTCCTTATTAAAATAGGAACATGAAAATTCCAAAGCCTTTGATAATAGTATTACGTGTCTCAATTTCAAGACTACATTTGAGGATATAGTCTTGAAGCAGATAAACTTTATTTTTTCATGTTCTGGCCTGGAGTTAGTGAAGACCATAATGATCAGCATTAACCCAGTAAAATAGCACACTGGTAGCCAGATTATGTGGGGTGCGTGTGCATGTATGTGTGCAAAAGAGAGACACAGAGAGAGAGACAGAGAGAGATGTTCAAAATCAGATTTGTTTTGAGGGTTTCTACAGTGGAGGATAACTTCAAACCAATGGCCATCTCTTATTTTTCCTTTGGGCTAAAATGTTTGACCACTTCTGCTGTTTCAATCTTGACTTTCAGACATGACTATAGCTCCCCCACCCAGGAAGATGTAAGCTGGGATTTGATTTGGTGTGTTGCTGTGTTGGTAAAATGTAGATAATGCTCAATAGTTGAGCTGCCTGATTTATCTTTCTCTCAATTCTCCCGCTTAAAATAATATAAATTTTATGAAGGGCAGAAATAACATAAAGGAATAATTATTATGACTGCAGGGAGATAACTTCCAGAACCACAGCTTATAGTAAATTTACAATTACATCAGCTTAGACTTTTCTTTTATGACATGTTAACCAAATAACATGTTTTGTTAGGGTAAAAAATGCCTCCGATTATAAAAGGACATTGTAATAAGCAGTCTGTTGTTTACTTATAGGCTGAGATTTCATTTTCCACCAATGCCAGTCAATGGGGAGAGACACAGTTTGAGTAGTTAAATGGCCTCTCTGAGGGTATGACTGATCCCTAAAATGCTTAAGCCCCTCTGTCCTATTTCCTTAACCTCAGATCTGTTCATCTCAGTAGCACTGTCTTTCTATATAACCCAGACTTTTTTTTCCCCCTTAATCTGTTTATTCCTGGGGCCTGCACCCTTATTCAGTCTTAAAGTCCTTTGGTATTGTCCTCTAGACATCTCTCTCTACTATAAACTCTCTTGCTTACACATATCCTCAGGCTTTTCTTAGAATGTTATCTTAATCTTATCACTAACTGAAATCTGATTCTATTCTAAGAACACTCAATCCTGTAACTTTCTTAAAGAAAGAATACTTAATTTTCTATATTCGTTGGTTCTTGGGTCTTAGAGGTAGGGTCCACTTTCTTTATGTTCCATGCCTTTACTTCTAGAACAGTACCTTTCCTCTTTTTTGCAAAGATATTTTTCTTTTTCAGAGGCACATCCCATCCAATTAAATGACATCTCTGTGCTGTCATCTGATTTTCTCCTAGTCACTCCCCTCATTAACAAAAGATATTGAGCTATTCTATTTATTCCCTGCCATTATCCTGGGGGATTTCAACATCCATGTGGAAAAGCTATCCATGACCCTGAGTTCCAAAAAATATGCGCCTAAACTAAATTTGAACTTTGTCATCAGACATAATTCCATCTTATCTAAATTCTGTGATCTCAGTATATTGGTTTGTTACTCCATAATGTTATTCCATTTTGTCCACAATGAAAACTGAGCTCCTAGCTGTTCAAAATTCTCCCAATTGCTTAGTTTCAAGATTTAACTGAACCACAACACTGCTTAGCAATCCTTTGAATTTTTCTCTTGTTGGTTCCTTTTGAGTTCCCCATGATAAAAACTTTCACCATTACTGGCACCTAAAGGGCACCTAATCATAGTATACTGGGACTTTCACAATATAGCCCATGCCAAATTTCACCTCCCACTTGACATTCCTCAGTGATATTTTCCAGCTCACATACTGTTTCTTTAGCTATGCCAGACACTCTTCCCCTTCCATGTCTGGTAACCTCCAAACCCATCTTCCAAGATCTACCTGAAGCCTTTCCCCTTATTATGTTTTCTGTTTCTCCCAAAGATTTGGTACTTCTTCAACAAAATGCTAAAGACTTTTTAGATATGGTAATTTCTCTAATTATATACGTTCCCAAACTCCCATCCCTTAGGATCCCTTAGTGGGATGTAAGTCCTCAGTGACAAGGGCTATTCTAATTACATTTGTACTTTAGTATCCAGCATAGTACCGGGCTTACTGTAGGTTGTAAATATATTATTGTTAAATAAATGCTCATGGATTATGGTCACCTTTAGATAGACTACTATAAACCTCTGGGAAGATTTTTTGGGTTGAAATCAACTAGATTCTCCATACTTATGCATATTGCTATGATGGATCACCCCAAATCACAGTAAGTTTTCCACATGGAAGCAAGACATCTGATCAGTTTCACCAAGCATTTAAAAGAAGGGCAAGATACTTATCCACTCTGCAAAGCTGATTTGGGGCAATTAAGAATAGTTGATTCTGAGTTCTTATTTTCTTGGATTCAGAATGGTATACACAACAAATTACGATCTTTTAATCTGAAATTCAAATTGTAATATAAGAAAATAGTTCAGAGAATTTGGGGCTGAACATTCTGTATATTCTTGTGCTTTGAAAACTTTATCACAAAAAATGAAGGATGAATGAATGAATAGCCAGTTCCAGGCTTTAAAAAATATAATTCACTTAAGTTTGTATAGCTATGGATATTTTAATTTTTATTGTCATACAGTTATTATTTACAACCAGTAAGGCAGCAAATATGCCAACCTAAGTCAGAAGAAAAAGTAGGCAGTCCTTAGAGAGCTCTTTTAATGAAGTGGAATCCTTTCTGTCCCACTCTCCCAAAACTATAATAAAAAGAACAAAATACATAAAATCTGAAGTCTGTGGGTTTGGTGGATTTAGATAAAGGCGAAACTAAAATTGTATATGTCTGAGTCTAAGTTTCATGTTTTAAAATCAAAATGATTCTGTTAACATATGCATATATAAAAGTAAAAAAAAATTGAAAACAAGATTGACAAAACAGACACAAGCAAGTATGAAATCCATATAAGCAAATCCAGTAGCTATGAATGAACCATAAACCCAGTTTTGGCAATCAAGTTGAAGAATGGAATCATATTTTCAAATTCATTCCAGGGGGGGAAGGGGCAAAGATCCCTCTTATCAAACTTGGTCAAAAATTTCTTATGAGAAGCATTGGGTAAGGCACATGAATGCTGACACAGATTCATTTATTTATTACCTCATTTAAAAGTTAAAATGAAACTCAATGATGCATCAATAATCAATTTTCCTTAGATTAGAAAGTAGAATATATGGAAATGAACCATCTTTTACATAACTTCACATTTATAGTAACAGAGTTGGGCCAATTACCACATATACAAGACGTAAATGATTAAAGGTAGCGTTCTGTGTGCAGACTTAGCAATAGAATTTCCATTTTAAGATGCAATTTAGTTTCTAGAAGAAAAGGAACATTGAGTTACTGGGATCACTTGATGCCCATCATTTGCTGAACCAAGACTTTATGTTTGAATCTCACTTGCCCAATCCTGAACATGTTCTGTAGGATTCTTAGGAAGCAGAAGTTACATAGATTTCCAATTGAAATGGATATGTCTTATTTTAAGGCAATTTAAGGAGACTAGCTTCCTTCCAGGACAAATTTCCACCAGGAGTTTATGTTATAAGAAAAGAGACTGTGGGCCAAGGGGGGGGGGGGGCGGGGTGGTCAGACCAGTCTCTTGAGAGGGGCTTTAAATTCTAAAAGAGGCTCAGAAACTAATGCTAAGTGCTTATAGAATCACTGACTTTGAATCAGAACCGTATCTTTTTGCGAGTTATCATTCCCCATCTTTTGTTGCTACTCCAAAAGGTGTTCAAACTGTAAAACATTACACATTCCTTTTGGTACCTTTAATCTTATGAAAACTAGCTTTTAATGTTACGTGTTTACGACAGAATTGAAAATGTTGTTATCATAGTCCTTTAAGGCAAATTTAATTATTAAGACTCACAAAATCCCAAAGTCTAATTCTCAATTCTGCTTTGGCTTTAACAAGTTTGCTTTTGATTTATTTATTTTCAAATAGAAGATGTGGTTGGCGTTCAGATGAAACTCTAATTTACTTCTCTTTCCTCTGGAAAACTAAGCAGATAGCCTAATTACACATTTTTTTGGAACTGCATAAAGTATAAACATTCAAAATAAACTGTTGGAAATATTCACTTGAACTCAATTTCCTTTTAAGCAGTCTAGTTGAGCCCAGTGCTCTTCAATGGGTCATTTGTTATGTCAACCCACTGTAGAGTACATCAAAGGGTCTTGTCACTAATTGATTACATTTCTCTACCGCCATGATTCACAGTGCTATAGGGACAATTACATAACTGTTTGACTTTTGCAAAACTGTGAGTTTAAGTAAACACAGTTCTTTGTTATTATGATCTCTAATGGGCATATGCACAGTACATATCATAATATGTAACTAGATCTTGCTACATTGTCTATCTAACTTGTGACTCACAAAAAAATCCTTCTTTTGTGGCAACTGGAGTTCTGGGGAACAGCTGCTGATCTCACACTGCAATTAAAAACATTTGAGTTGTTTTGATTTATGTTAGCTCCCATGGGAAGAGAGAAATGAAAAATGGATGCTTCATGTAAACAAAATACCATTTCTTCAAGCTGTATAAAGAAATTGTTCTAAGTTTACTGACACATTTCATTTACTGAAATATAGTGAGACCCTGCTACTATATTGTTAGAAGGGAGGATGACTAACAATATTCTAATAAACCAACTGCTAGGATTTTCTTTTAATCAACAGTGTTCTGGAGGTACAACTTTAACATCCCACCTCTGAAATCCAAGTCTGCATAATGTCAGTATGATGTTGTAATGGAAGGCAACCAGCAATGAAGATCATTAAAGTGATGTACTCTTAGGAAAGCCTAAAAAAATCAATTTCTCTTTTGTATAGGAGTTCTCAGAAGAGAAAGTCCAATGTCTTAAACTTCCATGTTTTACTGTATGTGAAATTGTTTGTACAGGGATTAGTGAAATAGAGAAATATTGTTCTAATACTGATAATTGTTTAAATTAAGTTCACTAAAATTGACTTCTGTAATATGTGTATATTTTAAAAAAATATATCAGTTTACTTTATATATCTCTTGGGGGGGGGGAGGAGTAGGTTCTTTTACAATCAGAATTCTCTTAGGATCTCGTGAAAACAGATCATCAAGAGAAACCTATAACCACACCAGCTGGCGTGATTGATTGGCAACACAGGAACAAAAAGCCTTTGGGTTTAAAGGTACATTTCCCTCCTCCCCCACCTAGTTCATTCTATACTCTTTATTTGACTTTTTTTTGTTTTTTTCTTTTTTTTTTCCCAAAATGGTCCCTGACCCTGGTGAGATCCTGAAGGATCAAGCACATTATAAATGATAATATGCCTCCCCTCAGGAAGCAGGGTTTAAGAGTCAGAATTTTTCAGTAGTCTATGTTGTCTATTTCTCTATTTTATGGTCCCTTTGAAAAGACTGAACTGTTCTTTTTATCAAATAGTAATGAAATATTACTTTAGCATGGGAGTAGAATTTCTTTGTTTAATTTTGGGATGTCCTGAAACAGAATGTCAGCTTATCCTTAAACTTCCTCTAAAATAGTTTTAAAATCACCAGACAAATAGTTGTTGTTTCTTTTAATGGGTAAAAATATGTAAAACAAGGTTTAAATTATTTAAAATTAATAGATTTATGAAAGTTCTTCATTAAGATTTTTTAAAAAAATTAATAAGCAGGAAGATAACTTGGATTTTAATAATACTACTGAAAGAATTCCACTAATTGAGTACTCTATGAAGAATTTTACTTGAAAATATCCATTTTCAACTCTTTTGAATAAGGAAATTAGAGGTGAAAGCCTGTTACTACCCAAATATCTGAGTACTACAAAGATTTCAAGGATATAAATTGAATATCAACAGTTCCTTTGAATTTATTGTACTAAGAATACATCTTCATGTAAATCTAACAGATTTAATAAACACACACAAAGAAGCTAGATAGCTTCTTTTGGCACAATTGAACTTTCCATTCCTGTGCATTATGGCAACATAGTATGTCATTTGAGGTTACACAGCTGTATTTTTTTTATTACCAAATGTATATCATCAGGTATATTGAAGTTTAGGTCACATGAGCAGAGATCAGTCTTCATGCTCTCAATAAATTTCTTTAGATATAATGGAATTTAGAGAAAAGAGCCTAAGCTTTGGAATTATAGAGACCCAGTTTAAATTCTGACTATAAAATTGACTAGTCTGATATTCAGTAAATTATTTAACTCTCTGTGTCCCAAATTCCTCACCAAGAAAGGGGATTAATATGTGGCTTATTGGGAACTGCGAAGCTATGTAAAGCACTTGGCTAGATTCCTGACACATGGTGAAGGTGGTGTCCTTATCATTTCTTATAGAAATAAGTCATCCATGTTATTATATATGCACTTCCAAATTTTTAAATTAAAAAAAATTTTTAAATTAGTACTGTTATCATTGCTTGCTTGATATGATTTGAAAATAAAGTAATTAAAACTATAAAGTACTTTCTAATGAATATACTCATTTGAGGAGGAAGTATTACACCTGAGGTAAAATAATATTTTTTTTAATTGGAAGAAATTAAAATGAGAAAACAAGAGATTTTGTTTTTTGCATATTTACATGAATTCTTGCCAATTCAATGGAATCCATCTGTAAGTTTTAGGAGAGTTTAGAATTGTAAATAAAAGTGGCAAGGTGCATTACAAATTAATTACTTCCTTCCAGAAGGCTTGTGCTTATACTTTTCTTCAAGCAAATCCTTTGTGCTAAGGAACACTCCTTATTTGTAATAACTTAAAATTCTAGGCCTAAAGGTAAATACCTATTTGTAGTTTTTCACCCACTGTAGAAACATGCTGTGAATTGCTATTTGCCCTCGGCATGCTTCATTAGTTCATTTAAAATAATCATATGCATTCCAATGGATGGAAACATCTAATAAATTTTCCAAAACAACAATAAAATATAAATGATTATTTCAATGAGTGGAAATATATAATAAATGTTCTAAAACAACAATAAAAAGAAGTATTTTTTCCCTTTTATCTTCAAAAGCTGATAGCTGTTCTTTAACCATTTTTAAGTAAAGGCATATACCTAAAGAAAATAAGAAATGGGCAATACTGGGCTATGGAGCTGACCCTGGAAACAAACTTACAAGAAGAAAAGACTTCTAATTTCATTAAACTAATATAACAGAATCCTAGCATACAAGTGTGATACTTTAGAAAGGGTACATAAAATGTTATTTCTGTTGATTGTATGAGTTCTACCCACTCACCCACTAGCTACAAATATTGTCTTAACAAAGTTACAAAGTTACATTCCACAATACTCCAATCAGGAGATAAGTAGAATGGTTAATGAGAACAGATACACCACCCAGGGTTTATTTTTGTCCAGAGCAAAATGAAGGGGCCAGACAAAATTCCAGGAACTGAATGTTAGTACAGGAACTATATACGCCATACACATGTCTGTGTAATCTAATCAACCTCTGCTCTCCTTTGCATACACAACTCTGCTTCCTTCTGAGTATTTCCACATTTACACTGCTTGCCACCTGATACGGTTCATTAAGTTAAAATAAAGTGATGAGAGTTGAGAATGGTATTCTCTCCAATTTATATTCTGCTTTTGAGCACAACCCTGAAAGAAGTCAAGATGCTTTACAATACTGAACTATAGTACTTATTACTACTTGGTTCATGCTGCTTTTAAGAGCTAGGTATATAATTAGTACAATCTAAAAAATTATTTCATTAAAGTATGAGATATCTCCCTAATTCTCTCATTTGGGACTTATTTCATACTTTCTGTGTAGGGCTAGCCCCTTTGACCAAATTGCAATCAGTGGCCCCAAAGACTCAATTAAATTCCCGTTTAAACTCATTTTGTCTGAATTGATTGAACAAACCAACCATTATATATTTAGACACTAAAAGAAAATATTGTTTTAAAACCAGTAATATTGGAAGAAGAGAAACTAAAGAGTTTCCCTGTGTTCTTCGAGGTGTAATTTTTATCTACAACACTGTGCAATCTTGTATAGTGAAAGTTACAATAATTTATCACAAAGAGAGAGAGAGAATATTTCATCGATATCACCTGTTGCATCTAAGTTGGCATCACATGAAGGAATTACAAGCAACTTGGAAAATGAGTATGGGTGATTACATGTGGTATTGGGTTTAATTTGCAATTCTCTTTTTACATTAACTAAAGAGAAACTGTGAGCCCAATCATGAGGATGCTTTCCTTCACTCATAGTTATGGAGAATATAATCCCTTTTTGCTAAGTGTGAAAAAACTACCCAAGAAAGTTAATAGTTCAATTTAACTCTGAAAGTTGGGAGCAGGGCAGGAAAGGAAAAATAAAGCTTCTGTTCTATGTTCTGATGAGAACCACACAATGCTTCTAAAAGGATGGTGGACAAAGACTTCTTGATAGACCTCAGTTTTCATTTTCTAAATGTCTCATTTGTCTTAAACAATAAAATGAAACTTTAATTGTAAAATCCTTTTGATAATGTAAAGCATTAAACAGATGCAAGGGGTTATTAGTTAATTAAAACAAAAGAACTTGGAATCAGTAATCCAAATTATTTTTTTTCTTTGATGACTTTATTCTATCCTGAAAGTGGATTAATATCCAATAAGAAACTAACTGGTTAATGACTGGATTAATTATGGACTACACTGTATTTAATTTAGAAGGGGTGATAAAGGTACGTGTGCATCATAGGAAACTGGCAAGAATCCATGTAGTAATCCTACCTTCCATTAAACACACACACAAACACCCAGGAGGTTTATTGATGTATAGTTGACATACTATAACCTGTACATATTTAAAATGTGTAATTTGGTAAGTTTCGACATATGTATCCACCTGTGAAATTCTCACCATGATCAAGATAATGAACATTTCCATGTTCCAAATGTTTCTCTGTGCTTTTGTATCCCTTTTCTATCTCTTGTCCCACCCCATCCCAAGCAACCATCCATCTACTTTCTGTTACATTAGATTGCAGTTCCTAGAATTTTATGTGTGTGTAAATTAAAATTATATAATATATAATTATATATACATACAATTATTTTCCTAGTTTCTTTTTTTAAAAAAGATTTGTTATTTTAGAGAGAGAGAGACAGAGACAGAGATAGAGGGAGAGAGAAACTTTCGCAGACTCCTGCTGAGCATGGAGCTGGACAAGTGGCTCCAAACAGGGCTCCATCTCATGGCCCTGAGATCACAACCTGAGCTTAAAACAAGAGTTCAATGCTTAAGTGACTGCACCACCCGGGCGCTCTCTTTCCTAGCTTCTTTCACTCATCATAATAATTTTGGGAAATTCATCTATAATTTAGTGTATTCCTTTTAGTTGCTGAGTACTATTCCATTGTATAAATGTGCCACATTCGATCTATTCTTATGTTGATATACATTTGAAGTGTTTCCAGATTTGGATTATTATAATTAAAGCTGCTGTGAACCCCCAAGCACATGTCTTTATGTGGACATATACTTTAATTTCTGTTGGGCAAAATACTTAGGAGTGGAATGACTGGATCATGTAGTAGTAAATATTTCGCTTTATTGTTTCAAAATTCAGAGGCTTCCAATGCATTCATTTCTTTTGATATATACAATTTTGTGAGATGAAGCTTATTGTTATTGGAAGATCATAAGGAAGTTGTGGCTGAGAAGGGTTAAACTTGCCCCAAGATTCAACAGTAGTGATGGAGTAGTATAAACACACTATCCTGTTAAGGTTGACATGAAAATAGCATGCTAATGCCAATATTAGAAAAAAAAAAAAAGATTATGTACTACTAGCTCATAAGAAATAGAAATAATTTCTTTGTATGTTAAATTTTAAATCTATGTAGATGAAGGTTGGGAAAATGGAAAAACCCTAGGATAGCAGCTGGAAGTGAGTGTTAAAATCAGAATCAATTTTGCAGAGGATTTAATCTCCAAAAGGCTACTGAAACAGATATGCAGATGCTTAAAATTAGTAACAGGGTATAAATCTGAGATAGTTTTCCTCAGAGGGATAAGTAAGTTGATACTGCAAAGACCTTTTTTAATAGCAAAATACATAAAAATAGTACAAGATGTGTTTGTAATGAGTTTACTCATTTTTTTTAGTTTCTTTTATCAATCCAGCCTTTTTAAACCTATTGTTTTTAAATGACTCTTTCATGACAGTTGTAAAAATTCTACTATACCTTCTTGACAGAATGTGGTGTTGGGAGGGGAAGAAGATAGGTGGTAAATAAACAAAATAAATAAAACTGACCTTAAAATTCAGAAGCTCAGATTTCAATCTGGCAAGTAACATTTTTTGAGCTCTTTCTTTCTCAAGATATCAATGTACAGTATTCTTTCATTCCCAGGACAATCACAGCATTCAACAATGTATTTCATCTACGTGATAAGGTAGTTTTGAAATTCTTGAAACGGGTCCCCAGAAGGGATGGAAAAATTGGTTAAATAAGTGAAGCAATTTTCTTTTCTTTTTTTTTTTTTTTTTAAGATTTTATTTATTTATTTGACAGAGAGAGACACGGTGAGAGAGGGAACACAAGCAGGGGGAGTGGGAGAGAGAGAAGCAGGCTTCCCGCGGAGCAGGGAGCCCGATGCGGGGCTCGATCCCAGGACCCTGGGACCATGACCTGAGCTGAAGGCAGACGCTTAACGACTGAGCCACCCAGGCGCCCCTGAAGCAATTTTCATTTACTAGAACCAATTAAAGGGTAAAATGCAACCTTTATTGCAAACATCATTTTCAATTACTTGTGACACCCCATAAAACTGTAAAAGGAGGATTTGCACATTTGCCTGTACTGTTGGGACAGATAGCTCAATTTTTATTATGAAAGATCATTCAACATACATGTGTCACATGGTTCAGTCAGTTGATCTTTTCTCCGATGTAGAGATGTATAGAAAACAAAAACTAGGAAGAGGTTTGCAAAGCAAAGGAAAGAGAACCTTTACTCCCGTAGCCTTATTCTTCAGGAAAAGGAGAAAGTTGGGTCAGGGAAGCTCAGAATTTGAAGAAGGGCTTGCAAAAGTCATTCCCCTGCCTCCCCAAGACATTTCCTGCTGGAGAGATGGGGAGCATCGATCAGTCAGTGTTATCTGAGCCAATCTGTTTACCTCGGATTGTAAATCACCTCAGTGTATCTGAGCCCTGGACCCCTCTGAGATGTCCAGTTCAACCTATAGACATTATCCATTTACAGGCTTTTTTTTTTTTTTTTTTTTTTTCAAGTGAAATAGAAACCCTATGCATTTTAGGAAAAAAAATGTTTACACAACCAAATGATTTCACATCTGGTGAAATTCAAGCTGCCATTCTGTAAAAACAACTCTAAAGTGTACTGCTCAGAAAAGAGTGCAATAACTTTTAAAATATCACTGGAATATAAACTGAAATAAACTCTACATTTCAGGATTTTAATGGGTGATTTAATTTCTTAACACTTCTTTTAATTTATTCCTCTGATAAATCCAAACTTGTTAAAATTATTTTTATTAGGTAAAATCACAGAATTACTATAAAATAATCTATTAAATGTTATGGTTCTTATACTTTCTGATAATTATTTCAATGATGTATTCACAAAGGAAGGGAATCTCTTGGTAATACGTCAGGTGGAAAGCTGGAAAGCCAGTGAACAGTAGAAATAGATTTGTTCGCTGGTTTGGGTTAATTGCATTAGGAAAAATCCATTTAGTGAATTGATCCACTTTGGAAGTAATGTCTATGTTAATCTGAATAACATCACAGTAACAAAAAACAGAAAAAAACAGAAATTATGTTAAGTAGTTCATGTTCATACACGAGAAACAAACACAACCTTATATTTGAAAGCAATAAGCCTGATTTAAATGAACTTTTTTTATCCTCTTAATAACAGTGAGTGTTGGTTTTATAGGTAAAATATTTCTAGAATCTGTGGCTAATTTCACACCTACAAATTCCCACAAGCTAACAGCTTCACGAAGGACACCATCTCTGTATCAGATTACAAGAGCAACAAATGTTCTGTCTCCTTAAATGTATTACATTATTTTATTATAAGTAATTGTAACGAGGTTTGTTTTTTTTTCACTGAAAAATGCATGCACTAATTAATTGGTAAAGTAGAAACTGCATAATTTTGGTTTGCAGTGTAAAGAGTAGAGTTACAGGAAAAATTAAAATTCAAAGGATAAATAAAAGCCAACACATCAAATCACTCCACACTTGAAAGAACTTAGGTTAGAAACTACAACTGGGACAAAAATGAAATCATTGCGCGCCTGGGTGGCTCAGATGGTTAAGCGTCTGCTTCGGCTCGGGTCATGATCCTGGGGTCCTGGGATCGAGTCCCACATCGGGCTCCCTGCTAGGCGAGGAGCCGGCTTCTCCCTCTGCCTCTGCTTCTCTCTCTCTCTCTCTCTGACTCTCATGAATAAATAAATAAAACATTTAAGAAAAATGAAATCATTTAGGCATGGGAAACTTGCACATTTATTTGTGTTGAAAATGTAAAATTCTCCATCTGCAAGCTCAAATTTAATTTTCAGGATGGACCACCAAAGGCACGCACTGACTTTGTATTCCTTTTATTCATCATTCATTCATCATTCATTCATTCATTCATTCAATAAATGTACCAATTTGCCTATTCTGTGCCCAGCGCTGTGTGAGTTAGTATGGAAATGGCAGTGAGGAAAATGAAGTCCCTTTGTTCATGGAGAGAAACAGACACTAGAATCATAAACTATTAACATACTTGTCATCTGGTGAAAGTTTTATGAAAAGGAAGAAAGTAGGATCAGGCAAGGGACTGAAGTGATATTTTATATACTCTGGTTTGAGAGGTGTCCTCTGATGAAATGAGATTTGAATGGAGCTCTGAACACAGGGAGAAGGCAAGCGCTGTATTTGTCCCTGAAACTGTTATTTTGCATTTGGGGTTGATCCTCCATGAGATTAAACTGCAAACTGATAAGATGGCAAATCAACAAAATGACATTTCATAGGTAGTCGATGTGATCTTGAACTTTTACTGCTGCCAGATCCACTGCCAACCCTAACATAGAGAGGAATTGGAAAATATTCAAGGTTAGCTGTTAGTGCTGCATTTAGAGAACAACTTTTAAATCTGAAGAGATATCTTTAGGAGATATTTCTTGATGGATATGCAGCGAAAACATCCACGGGGCGGGGTGGGGGTGGGGGCATTGTCCCAACTCTAAGTCGGAGATTCAACACTTAAAAACAAACAAAGGAACACAAAACAAAACAACCCTAATAAAGTATTAAGTGATAACCAGAGTGGTCTAAAGGACTACCTGAAAGTTTGTGAAAGGGGACAACCAGATCCACTTAGGTTTTTCAGTGTTTATCTGCATGTGTGGCAGCAAGCAAAAGGGGGTAACTCAGAGGAGAAGTGACTATAATGAACTTAAAATATAAGCCACCCTCTAAACATATTAAATATAATTTTAATTAAGCAATTCGGGTAAGGAAAAGGCCTAATAGTGAAGTTGTGGCAGTCTGTATTGGACAAAGATAATTGTAAAGTGTTATATGAGATTGTGAAATATGAGTATCTTTTACATAGTTATTGGAAGATATTTTGGATGAGCATCTCTCTCCAAATAAATCAGGAGCATTTAATGAAACCTATTGTACCTAGGAAATTACTCAAACATTTTATTTTGGCCATGTATAATAGACACAACATAATAGTATATATAAAATAAAGTATATATACTTTATATATACTAGATTATACATAAAATATTAGTATATATGAAATGGAGACAAATTGTAAATATGAAATTCAGGTACAACTCTGAATCATATCTAAACAGACGTGAATTTAAATTGTGCTCCTTTGAACCACATTTAACTGTTGTCCTACTTGCTTAATTTTTGTACATAACTGTCTAATTGAGCATTCACAATCTAATAAGGTGCACACCAGGACCCAAACAGACCTCCTCTTAGCCCCTGAAGGGTAAAGGTTTTGTATCACTTCCAGATTTTCAATTAGATCCTAATTACAACATGCCTCATTTAAAGCTACAGGAATCCCGACCCTGTCAACACTACTGGACCATAACATGTCTGTCTTAATTAGATATGATTAGTTCTGGGCCCGGCTTGCATTGTGTACCCCGACTCTGTTAAAGCTGCTCATCTGTTTGGCAGCTGCTGGTATGGAAGAACCTTATTCATCATGCTGCAAGAGAGTATGTCCCCACACCTTCCTCTCCCGGGATGCTGGGCCTTTTGATATTCCATAGTTCCATAGGATCAGCCAAATAATGCACCTCACTTATCACTGGCAGTATGCTGAAGCTGGGAAAAGAAACTTCTGTTGCTCATGTGGCTACTACTGGAAACACTATAAGCCTGTCTTGCTTTCCCAATCAATGTAATTCTATATAACTAGTTTAAGTTTTAAGTTTTTCGGAGATTGATTTATTCATGCCATGTATTCTGTTAAGTTTGTATTACAAGTAAGACTATGAAATAATCATGGTCATCCATATTCTGAAATCCATTTTCAAATATAACCAGCATGTGTTATCAATTTTACTGGTATAAAAAAAAAAAAAAAGAAGAAGAATTTATACTCTTGACCAGTGTGTGGTGACATCTATTGGGTTTTTTTCTCTTTGGCATTTTTAATTTGTTTCCAGAAGCCACCAGATGAAAATGTCTGCATTGATTTTTTTTTTTTTTTTTATTTGATACACCAAGCTTGTTTCATGGCTAATGGCTCACAGCTATCAGGACATCCTCATTTACTCTGCTTTGTATCTGGGCAACATTTTGATAATGACTGAATTAATACTGGGCATTGACATCTTTATCTATTGTTAATGTGATTTCTCATTTAGTTGTGAGTAATAGCTGAAGGATTTCAGATTTACTGGTCTTCAGTAATAATAACAGTAACACATATTGTGGACTTGATCTATGCTAGATTCAGTTTAAGTATTTTTACGTATTTAACTTAATCCCAATAGCAACTCTATAAGGTATATATATCACTATTTAACTCTATGGTATACATAGCATAATTCCAATTTTAAAATGAGCTAATAAAATAGAATTTATGATTAAGTAAATTGCTCAAACACCCAGTTATGAAATTTCAGAGATAGGATTTGAATCTCCTTCTACCATAATGAGCTGGCCCTATGCAAGATTTGTTTAGCTTGGATCTTAGAATTCCAAGGAGAGAAAAATGACTTTTTCTCACCTATATTGGGATTCACTTGTTAAACAAAGTGTAACTACATCGTTGGCCTCATTTTATACCCACCACCTCCTTGCTCATTAAGCTTTTATCAGCCTTCTTTTGATTTCTAACACATACCAAGTTCATGTCAACCCAAGAGCTGTTGCCCTAGCTGTTCTCTCTGCATGGAGAGCTAGAACCCTGAATATTTACAGGGTGCCCTTCTCTGTCACCTCTTATCACCAATCTCAGTTTACATCTCACTTCATCAGAAAGACTTTCTCTGACCTCCTTGCCCAAAATAGCATCTCCCCAGCCATTAATCTCACATTTTTCTCTACATTTTTCTCTTGACCACAGCTAATACTATCTCCAATTATCCTCTTTATTCCTTTAATGGAGTGTGATAAGGCCCATGGAAGCAAAGAGTTACTGACTTTGCTCATGGTTGTATCCTCTGAACTTAGAAAGGTATTTGACACAGGTTGGCTCCATAAATACTTGGTCTGTGTAGAATCAGATGAAACATTAAAGGCTGGCAATATCATTCAAGAGGGAATCTGAAGAATTGTAGCCAAGCAGGTATTTATCCAAACTCAAAGAATACATACAGTAAGGTTGGCTTATTCACTGAACTCCAGTAACCTCACAATGAGGAAAAGTAGTGACCAGAGCTCTAACTTTTCTGCCTTATTTTTGAGGTGTAGTTCCCAGCTTGCAACCCAAGCTGGGTATATGGTTTCCAGTCTCATTTCTCAGAGCCTGAGACTTAGCCTTGAAAAGCTTCTTAGTACACCAAGTTATTTAGGGCAAGTACATAACTTATTTCCATTCCCCAACTCCCCAGTGCCCCCACCCCAACCCTTCACCAACCCCCTTAACGGCGTATTGAAGTACCACTGCTGAGCATCAACACCAGACTAAGACTTAGATATTTTATGCTACTCATTTTGATGATTACTGCTAATCAGACTGCCTGAATTTCACATACTCCTTACTCTTCCTCCCCTACCTGATATTTAAATATTCCTACACTTCAGGACTCCAGAGTTGATTCAGATCCAGTCCTTTATATAAACTATCTCAATAGATATCTTCACCTGATCATGCATATTTAAAAAACATCCATGAATGTCTCCAAATCCCTATATCCATCCAAACTCACCCCCTTAACTTCAGATCCACTTATGAAATCCCCACTCATTTTCACAAAGAAAAATTAAATTTCAAACATAATTTTGTCCCCCCTGACCTTTACCAACATCTTTCCCCATAATCCCAGACCCACCAAGCTTAATTTAGAAAATATTATCCTATGTCCTATAAACTCTATTTCCAAAATATTTGCGAAATTCAACCACTGCTTACTATTTCCATCCACACAACCAAGGTTTGAACAATCATCATTGCCCATTTGGACTAATAGACTAATCTTCCCAATATTCTCCTCTCAAATCAATTGTGATTTCCAGAATGAGGTTTTCCCTGACCTTTATATTTAGATGTAGACCCATTTCAAATTTCATTTCTCTGCTTTATTTAGTTCAATGAAACAATCCCCACCAGGAATTATATATTTTATTTATTAGTTTGTTGTATATATTCCCAATGGGATATGAGTTCCTTGAGGTCAACCCCAGTGCCCAGAGCAGCTACTGACCAATAACAATTGTTCAAATATTATTTGTTGAATAAATATATAAATCAATGATATTATACTCAATATTGTAACTCTTCTTCAAAGCTAAGATAGTATACTCAGACCAACCTACTTCATGTAAATAGACCTACAACAATGACATTCAGAGCAAACCATCAATCATCCTTTGTGCATGTTCAGGCCTTTCTGAACTTGGAATAGGAGTAATTTAGATTCATGTTGAAACATTGATAGATCAACCTATCCTCAGCTTCACCACATACATATTTGTAAAAGTGCATCCATGAATTCATTCATTCATTCAACATCCATTTTTAACTGTGCTAACTGGGATCTAAAAAAAGAAAACGAAAGAAGAATCACATAGAACACCCACCCTTAAGTATTACAATAATTTGAGTGTGATCATCTTTACTTAATTTCAGCAGATTTAACATTACATACATGCATACATGGTAGAGATAAAAGGAAAGCCACTCAATAAGACCAAAGTTGTCACTTATATCCCCAAGAATACTTTTTAATTTTCAAAATAAAATGGATCACAAAAAAGGTTTGTGTATTCCAAATGCAGTAGTTGAAAAATATCATATAATTAAAGTGTTAATAATATTCCTAAGAGATTAAAAAACACTGGCAGAAGATAGACTCTACATACTGTTTATGCCTTTTCACTAGACAGTTTGACAAGGGCCCAGATTTAAAAGCACCATTCTATTTCACAAAATTTTGTCCCTACTTTTAGTGTGCAACCTTTCTCGCGACTAAGGCCAATGGATTGTCTGCAGAAAAGGGATTTACTGTATGAAGCCAAGAAAATTGTATTCTTTCTTTTAGTGCTTTTGGGAGCTTTCTTCCAAAACTTTATAAATCCCTTTATATGTAGTTCAAATAAAAAAGACTGCCAGATTCTAGTACTTCTTAATGTCTGATCTCCCCATAAACAGAATGATTGCATATGGCTACCCTTTCCAAGATTATAAGTTATGTGCAGAGAGATAGAAAGAATCCTATGGTCATTATGCAGATGAAACAATCCTCTCTTTTAGCCCCATTTAACTAAATTCTGACAACACAATTCATACATAGGTGGGAAATAGGCCCCTGAGAAAATTTATTTCACATGTTGCTAGGTTACTAACCAGTTAGCAAAAACTAGATAAATAAGAAAGAAAAAAAAAAAATGCTTCTGCAGTACATTATCTGCAATATGCATTTTTGAGTCATATAGTGGCTATTTAAAATTACTTCAGAAAACTAGAAACTTGAAGACAAGAAATAAAGATACATGAAAGAAGATGTAAGGCTATAGAGCTGTGTTAAATTTGGCAGCTTAAATTCACAGGCATTATTTGTAAAGATCTTAATTCCTTTTGCTTCTACCTAAAATTAGAACAAGATATAGCCCAAACCTCAGGTTTTAGAAAGCTAAACTTCCTGATCCTACCAGGTCTCATACTCTCATACTCTCCCATAAAAACTTAGAGTTGAGGCCATATTACCTATGCTTGGATTTTGTGTGTGTCTGTGTGTGTGTGTGTGTGTGTGTGTGTGTGTGTGTGTTTCTCCTCAGACTTACATTTTCTATTTTATTTTGAATTTGGATGATGGGCTTCCAGTGAGAAAAAAAACTGATACGGGCTTCTGAAGATTCTGCTCATTTATTCTAAAAAAAAAAATACCAATAAAAGTGCAGCATGAGTCACTAACTGTGACACAGAAGAGTGCAGCCATACGCTCTTCTATGTCACACACTCTTCTAGGTGCTATAATAGAGCAGAAAACACAGAAAAAAATCCCTGACCTCACAGAGCTTACACTTTAGTGGAGGCAACAGTCATACACGAGATAAACAAGAAAATGTATTATAAATTCGATAGTGATGAATGTTAAGGAGAAAAGTAAAATTCAACCAGGCAGAAGAATAGGAAATAACAGAGTTGGCAAATACAATTTTAGAGAGGATGGCTAAGGATGTCCTCCCTGAGAAGGTGTCTCTGAATAAAGATGAGAACAGAGAGGTAATAAGGGACAGATCATAGAGGACCTTATGGGTCACCATAAGGATTTTATTGTTTGGGAGTGAAGGAAGGCTATGGTGGTTTTGAACAGAATAATGACATGAAGTGACAACATTTGAAAACGATATGCCAGGCTATATTGAAAAATATATTAAAAGCAAGGATGGAAGCAGGAGACCAGTTTGGTAGTGGATGGGATAAACCAGGTAAGAGATTATGGTGACCCTAATCAGAATAGCAGCACCACTGAAGGTGAGAATGATCCAAATCTGGATACGTTTTGAAGGTTGAGCAGACAGAATCTGCTGACAGATAGGATATGTAGCATGAGAGAAAGGGAGGGAAGGGAGAGAAGAGGAAGAGGGTAATCAAGGCTGGCTCTCACTTTTTGCCTCGGTGACAGAGAGAATGGCATTTCAAGTTCTGAGAGAGGTTAAAAGAAACTCAATTTGGAATATATTAGACCTTAAATATCTATCAGCCTCCAAGTGCGGACATCAAATGGATAGTTAGACACAGAAATCTGGAGGTCTGAGGAGAGGTTCAGGCTGGAGATACACTTTTGGCAAATACAGCGATTGTATTTACAATCCTGAGTCTGGATTAGATTTTCAAAAGAGTGATGACAGAGTAAGAAGAGAACCATGGAATGAGCCTGAAGGACTCAAAATTTTAAAGGCTGGGGGGCAAGAGGAGTTAACAAAGACAGGAAAAGTTGTGAAAGAAGGTGGAGGAAAACCAGAAGGCAAGTGAAGAAAGTGTTTAAAAGGAACAGTCATCAACTATTTCAAGTAAGATGATGACTGAGAAAAGCTTTACATTAAATCTAAGATGAGATCTGATTCAGCAATAGTGAGATTATTGGTGTTCCTGATGGGACCAAATATGTTAGAGTGGTAGGGTGAAAAGTCTGGTTGGAATACGGGTTCCAGAAAGAATGAAAATACAGAATCTGGAAACAATTGTACACCACTCTCTCAAGGAGTTTGGCTGAAAATGACGGTGGCTAGAGAGAGATGTGGGAACAAAACAAGGTTTTCTTGTTTGTTTAAGGTAGGGGAAAAACAGTGTGTGGGAAGCCTGTTTTCATATTAAGATGTTTGAGAAGAAAATTTTGATGATGCAGGCGACAGAGTGGGGAGAATTGTCAGAGTATTCCCGGAGAGGAAATGGGATCTGGTGAGAAAGTCAGCTTTCATGAGGAACATGGAAAATCCATCCTTGGTAATGGGAGAGACGTATTTGTCAAAGTATATCCATCCATTCATTACTCATTATTTCACATGCTTTTTGTAACTGTGCTAACTGGGATTTTTAAAAAAAGAAAGAAAGAAGAATCACACAGAATAGCCACCCTTAAGTATTATATAATCTTTTGGGTGTGATCCTCTTTATTTAATTTCAGATTAAGATACATACATATACGCAGACATACATAATACGAGGGAAAGAAAAATCGTTCAATAAGATCAAAGTTGCCATTTATATCCCCCAAAGTGAGACAATGTGCAGGCCCTAAGGACAAGATTTTACCTCCTTGATCAAACTGTATAAAAAATACACCCTGGTCTTTCCACTTATTTGTGTCTGTGGTCAATGGTGGACTGGACATGTGTTTCTTGTCCTCATTTAACTAGGTTTGAGTGGGATTTCTGCCATTTCCAAGGAACACCGTTCTAATGTCTTATTCAGTTAACTTCTAATGAAGTGACACATGTAAATGAATTACAAATCCCATAATAAGTAGTCAGCTTCTGACGCGATGAGTTTTGCAATAGGATTCTCATTCACATATATGAATATATATGTATATGTATGTATTTTTTTCTACCCTGCTAGTAATGTGTCTTATTGTTTTATTTAGAGTCATTATACATGTAGTCATAGGCTCCTTCCTAATTTAAGGGTATCTTTTTGACTGATTTTCTTTGTTTGTAAAATTCTAAGCCAGGGAACCACAAATGTGAAGCACATATATATTTTAAATTTTTCTAGCAGCCACATTTTAAAGAGCAAAAAAAAAAAAAAAAGTAAATTTAATTTTAAATGATATACAAATACACAAAATATTATCATTTCAACATAAAATCAATATAAAGTTGTTAACAGAGTATTTTAGGTCTCTGAAAACCAACATGCATTTTACATGCACTGCACTTCTGAAATGGATCAACAGACTCATGGAGTGTGTGGTACCACATGGCACAGCACGGGTTGGAACTAATACATGGTTTCCTTCTCCTCTGCCCAACAATATTGACCAATGTATCCTCTTAATGGAAAAAAAAGGAAAGAGTTGTGCTGAAAACAGCTTTGGGATACATCTGAAAATCTTAATTAGTCAACTGAAAATACTGGCTTAGCAGAATATCTGGGCTTAAGAGGAGGGTTGACATTTATTAAGTCAGTTCATCTCTTAAGCTTCTTGTGATACTGCTGAGAAATACTTGGATATAATTAATGAATTAAAAGTTAAAGGGCTTAAGGGCAAAAGAAATATTCCCCTAATGTTTATTTTTATTTAGAAATAAAGGAAAACTGTGCCTAAGAGTGGGTATGGAAATAGATGGAGAAATGGAGCTGCTTCTTCATGTGAAAATATTAAAAACAACTCAATGCCTTAAAATGCTAAAGTTCTAATATTAAGATCTGAGGTTTCCTTTTTCTGTTATTGTAATTATGGCAGACATGAAATTCAGAGTACAGTCAAAAGAAAACCAAATGCCTACCATAAATTTTTGTCTGTAAGTAGCTAAATAAAGGGTTAATAAGAATTCTCACTGATTGAATACTTAGGTTTGCTAAGTGCCCTCCAGACAGTAGTTTTAATCCTTCCAGCAACTCCATCAGGTAGCTATTATTATTCTTTGTGTATATGACAAACTGAGTCTCAGAGATGTTAAATGACTTGTTCAAAGTCAAGAGCTGATAATATATGTAACCGAGGTAGACTCTTAATATATTTTCTAACTCAATTTCATGGAGAGACACATGTAATGTTCTTAGGAATATATTAATATATACTGAATATAACTTACATTTATTTAAAATTTTTATTACTTTTCGTCTAGTTACCATCTCTCACCATACATAGTGACAGCTTTTTTTTGTGATGAGACCTTTTAAGATCTCCTCTTTTAGCAACTTTCAAATATACAATAATTATTAACTATAGTCACCATGCTGTACATTACACCCTTTGACTTGTTTAGTTTACAAATAAGTAAATTTATTTTATAGTAAATATACTTACATTATATAGTAAATATATTTATATTATATATATTGTATTATAATATATGTTATATATAATATAAATATATATTATAAATGAGTAAATATATTTTATAAAAAAGTGAATTTATTTTATAAATAAGTAATTCTTTATAAATAAGTAAATATTTATTTTACAAATTAAATAAATATTTACTTGTAAATATTTATTTATAAATTTGTGCCTTTGACTCCCTTCACTTAATAGTAAAAGTACTTTTCTTATCTCAGATTCATTTAAAGTTTCTTTACATCCTCTGTGAGGTAAGACAGAAACAATGGCTTAAGCTTCTAATATTAGGCTTAACCAAAGTAGAACCTCCTGTTTAATATATTATTTTTATATACATTGTATTAAATTATATTATGTTATTATATTATATAAATAAAACTACATTTAATATTGATGCTTCCACACTTGCTTCTATTTAATTTTTAAAATAACAGAGCAAGATTGTTTTTATCATTCCTACTTTACAGATGAGGACACAGGCTTACAAAGACTCCTGCTTATAGTAGCAAACTGAGATTTTACCATTTTTTTCTTGGTTACATATCTGTATTCTTTTCATGACCCCAGTACCCTAAGTTGAGGAAAGTTTTAAATTTAAGACATAAAAGGAAATATATGTAATGGGGCGGGGGGAAGGAGAGGTAATGTACTGTTTCATTTTCTAAAAAAAAAAGGGTGGTATTTTTAATCTTGTTCGAGATCCTAATAGCATGCTTCCAAAAATATAAAAGTAGATATGTGGTACAGTTTTCTTAAAATTTTAGGTGTTTTAAATATTACAATACCCTGGACTACAAAGTATAAACAATGCATCCTTAAAAATTAAAAAAAAAATAACTTTAAATATTTACTGTGTCATAACAATAACAGGGGTTCACACAAATTCTTTCATTGAATGAATTAATTATGAAATACTTTTGAAGACTATTATGTGTCAGACAGTTTTCTAGGTATTGGAGACATGACGGATATCACAAAATAAAGTACTGCCCCTCACAGGACTTGTGTTCTATAGACAATATGCAATAGGATTTTGAAGGCTGTCAGCTCCGTGCAAAATTGTGCATATGATTATCCTTATAAAATTTAAGCTCCATTATTTAAGTTGCTTATATCTGCTACCACATAGATATTTGGGATTTCGAAGCTGAGAACTGAAATTCTCTATGTAAAAACTATTACAAGAATTAAGGTAGAAAAAGATGTCTATTAAGCTACACTTAAGGATTGCTCTCCATTCAAATATGTGACTACGTGTTAAATTCTAGCCTCCAAAACAGGAATGTTTAGAAGCTTTCACTTTGCCACTTGCAAATGCAAAATAAGTAATGCCCATTTTCATCCTTCTGTTACAGGTCAATTTGTAATGTTAACTGCAGTGAGAACAGAATAGATACAACCTTTCTTTTATTTTATTTTTTCCTTTTTTCTCCTTTTCAGTTCAGAAGTGACTAAAAATTGTTAAATATTGCTAATATATTTTGCTAGACGGGTATTTATTTTGGATTTTATCCACAGTTTTTCCTATGAGTTTAGATTCTCTTCTAAATAGGAAATGATCGGTAGTAAAAATAGCTAATAAATACTGAACACTTACTCTGTACCAGACAGTGTTCCAAGTATCTTATACATACTATCTTTTGTGCTCCAACTGAATTTCTATTTTTGTGTGTGATAGCACCAGTCTTTTACTTAGAGATTATTTTGTTTATATGTGCAACTGGACACCATAATTTGTATACACTTCTGTCATGCAGTGGGTACTCAAGACGCATGGGTTCCTTTTCTCTTCACTCCTTTATTCAAAGTTGCAGACTGCAATTCAGCAAGAACTACAAGAGAATGAGGTCTGAGGTTTCCTCCTTTGAAAGCAAAACACTGTTATTAGAGCCTAGAATGGTATGAACCCCATGGTAAGCAAGTTTGGAGACAAGGAAAATTCTATTTCAGCTAAAACTGTAATTTTGTTTCCTCAAGTAGTACTGCTTCCTGTTTGTTATGCGGATCAAAGCAGAGAAAGAAGGGCTGGGTATTTGGGGATGCTCTCCTTAATAGGCAAGTGTCATGTGAATAAGTAAATGCAAACCCACAGGTGGGCATAGTCTGGTATATTGTTAGTCATTCTGATTAGCTTAGGTTGGTGGTTTCAAACTTCAGGAGACATCAGAATCATCTGATTTTTGAATCCAACCTCCAGAGTTTCAGATTCAGTATGATGGGTTTGGGGTCCAAGTATTTGCATTATTAAAAAGTTCCAAGATGCTACTAATGTTGCTGGTCCAGGAACAACAATCTGAGAACCATGGATTTAGATAATGTGCATAAATTTGGATTAATTGCTGTTGGGGCTGTGGTTTACTTGAACAAAATATGCTATCAATCTAACTTAACCCAGGTACTCTGGCGGTTCTACATAGGTCACATGAATACAAAGTATTTAATGAGGGGCTGGGGAAAAGCAAATAACATGGACACTGTCCTCTCCATGAAAAATCCCTCAGATTAAAGAAGGCCAGAAATCTCTTTTTGAGAATTAGATGGGGAATAAACATAAACCCAAATTGTAAACTAACAAGTACGAAGTGGCACATTAAAATTCCATGAATATGCTGAGCTCTATGGAAGTAAACGTGAGAGACAATGAACCCACTCTGGGAGATCCAGGAATATGTCAAGAATGACAGGATGCTGGAAATGAATCTTGGGAATTGTCGGATAAGAAGGTATCACATAGACTAGAAAAAAGGCCGTATACCAAAACACCGTTGCTGACAAATGCCCACATTTGCTGGTAAAGAAAATTAGGTCCGAGATTATAAATGGGATCATCAAAAAAGCCATTCCCATCACTAGAAAATACAGCTCAAAATGTATTCCCTATTCACTGACAGCGGGATAGTAATAATGACCACTTAGCCCTATATTGGTCCATTTGCCTGTCAGATTTTCCCCAGCGCTGTGTGTCTTTTTAATCACATCTCTGCAGATGGGCGTTGACATATAGGTACTCAAGCAATCTCTCACGAATAAAGAAATGGGAGAAAGGATATTAAAAATATACTATTTAAGATAATTCTTGATTTATAACAATTCCCAAAGCAAAAACAAAACAAGCAAAAGTACTTATGTATGCTTTTCAATTGGCATCAATTTCTTTTTATTTTAAATGTACCCAAACTGGGGTAAATGAGATGAGGAGGAAAAAATTTGGTTACTCTGCTTTAGGGTGTCCTTCAATTATAATTTTAGACGTCTGTGTCTGTCAGATTTCTAATGTCCTACCTATATGTCTGCATGCTTTAAATTCTAGTGATTTTAAAGTTGGTCTAGCTTGTCATTTTTTGAGGTGGTATTTCCGTACTAATTTCCAATTAAAATGATGAATTAAACATATCATTAGTTTATTAAGCATTCATTTCCACAGAAAGCTATCTATGCATGCATCTGTCCATGCATGTATTTACTAATTATATCATCAATTCTAAAGTCAAAGCACAAATGAGACTGTTAAATACCATTTGTAAAGAGTGGCACCTTATGATATATAAGGTTAAGATTATCCTACTGTCAATCAATATAGAACTGACCATCATTTGTGTGAGTTTATAAACTGCCATATATTTTGATATAGAAATAGAAATCCCTTCTTAATAACTGTTTTTAGGATAAACTTGTAGGAAATTCAAGCTCTTCTTCCATTAAGAAAGCCCAGATGTAACTGCAACAGCCAGCCAGGGTTACAGGGAGAGGTAGTTCAAGTTCCAAATTATGCATTTTTCTTAACCGAGTAGTACAGATGTGCGCCCCCACAGTAGTGTTAATCTGTTTATTGCTTTGGTAAATCCTCAAGCATTTGCCCAACCACCATAATTCTTCTGAGAATGCAAGTTCCTACAAAAACTGCACAAGTGTGAAAAGTCCAGCACTAGAAAATAAATTATTATTTTTTAACTACGAAATTGGAACAGATGCTACCTAAATAATCAAACCAATAAAAAAAAACCCACAAAGGGTATCTAAATGGAAAAAACTGACTACAACCAGCCTTGTCCTCTACTTAGGCTGGCCTCACACTGGCGATCAAGCTTTAGGTAAAAGAACAATTTTGACATTTCCCCACTCTGGTAATGCCTGTCCTGCAACTTCACAGAAATTAATGTGGAGACTTTTTGAAATGGGAACGATTCAACAGTTCAGTTCACTGAATAGTTATTTAGCAGCCACTCTCTGCTGGGCACTGAAAAGTCAACAACAAATCAGAGAGAACATTCCTAGTCTAATAGAGATAGATAGAAAACTCTTATAGATTGGAATGACCACCCCCTACCACCACCACCCAAATCCTCAATATATAAAGAAAATGTCTGCAGAAAGTGATTAACACTCTAAGATCTAAAAATCCTAGAATGTGTGAGTGGGCAAGGGTGGGGGGGGAAGAATAGCTCTTTTATTTTATTTTATTTTTAAAAAGATTTTACTTATTTATTTGAGAGTGTACGTGCATACACAAGCAAGGAGAGGGGCAGAGGGAGAGGGGGAAGCAGGCTCCCCACTGAGCAGGGAGCCCGATGCGGGGCTTGATCTCAGGACCTGGTATCATGACCTGAGCTGAAGGCAGACGCCTAACCGACTGAGCCACCCAGGCATTCCTCAAGAATAGCTATTTTAGATGCTGGAGGGCAAAGGAGCCTCCCTCAGTGGTGACACTAAATTCGAAACCTGAATGATGAGAGTTCCAGGGGAGGAATTCCCCTGCTGGGGAACAAATGCAGAAGCCCCAAGGTAAGTTCTGCCTGTTGGAAAGAGAGGTGGCCACAGAGCCAGGGTGTAGTGAATACAAGAGAGAACAGAGAACAGTCCCAGGTAAAACCAGAATGGAAGTCAGGATCATGTTGTATGCAGCGCCTTGTAGCCCAAGTTAAAATCTGTAAATTTCCATTTTTGTTCAATGGGAAATTCCAGAGGGTCTGAAGCAATGAGTTAGGTATTCTGATTTTGAAAAGATGACGCTTGGCTTCCATGTAGAAAATGGCTCTCAGGGAGACAAGAGTAAGGAGGGAGTGGGGAGATCAGGCAGGAAAGTAGGGAGATCAGGCAGGAAAATATCAGGGACTTTAGAGTTGATGGTGGTGTGGGTACGTGTGGTAGCAGTGGACAGAGTAAAAAGTGGACAGAGAACTGTTGACACCACTGTTCCTGATTACTCCTCAGATCACTTTTGTGAATCAAATGAGAACGTCTGTGTAGATTCCAGAAATTCTACACACTTAATAATTATTACTTTGATTTGTTCAAAGGTAATTTGTAATTGAATGTACAAAGCTGGGCATTACAATATTTTAATGTTTCCCTCAGCCTATGGGCCCCCTATATTTGAATTCTTAGAATGCTGCTTGAATAGCCAGGTTCGGTAAGTCCAATAGAATGCCTCAAATAATCTCAGGCAGCATCCCCACACATTATTTTATTTCATCTTCCACCCTTCAAAAAAAGATGAGCGTCACATAGTACTTTGGAAAAATTACAATGAACCACATTAATGAATCATGATAATATATAAAACCATTTCTAATAAGGTAAAACAATACCCTCTCACTTTCAAACAGTATTTTCTTGTCTAAAAAATTATTATTACTATTGCCATAATGAAAGGGAATGTGAAGGCATCTCACATGTTTGAAAGTTTGAGAAAAAATAATTTAAGAAATAACTGTGAGAGGAACCCAAAGAGGAAACTCATTCTGAAGTGTCAGGTACGTTGAGTGCTCCCCCTATAGAGGACTGCGGGTCATTTTTCTTCATGGAGAACAAAGATTATTTATTTGAAGTTCTTTAAAACTAAAAGTAAATTTTATTTATCCTTTTTGGATTATTGCATGATTTTGTGATACAAGGAAATCATACGAGATTATGCCTCCTAAGGACAAATCCAACAAAATGATTCCAATATGTGAGTAGTATGGTTTAAGGGTGAAGAGTGTTGAGTTTGGGGTCGAAATTCTTTGCTTCAAGTCCCAGCTCTGCCATTTACTATCTGTGTGATTATTAGCAAGTCATTTACCTCTCTGAGCCTCCTATTCTTCCTCAGTAAAGAGAGTCATTATGTTGCTCAAACAAGTTCATTTATGTACAATACTTAATACATGATTAGCATTAAGAAGCTAGAAACAGGGGAGTCTGGGTGGCTCAGTTGGCTGAGCATCCGACTCTTGATTTCTGCTCAGGTCATGATCTCAGGGTCATGGGATCCAGACCCGCAGGGGCTCCATGCTCAGCTCAGAGTCGGCTGCAGATTCTTTCTCTCTTCCGCTGGCCCTCCCCACCCATATAAATAAATAAATAATCTTTAAAAAAAAAGAAGCTAGAAACATTATTTACATTACATATAAAGGATAGACAAAGAAATGCAGCAAGTAGGAATTTTTAAGAAAGACAATCTTGTCACCATGAAAAGTATTTGAGGGCTACTTTGCAGCCCTTCCTTCAGAAATACTTACATTTGCTTTCTTTGAAAAATTGTCACTTATTTCATTCTAAGAGAAATACTATAAATAGGCTCAAATAAAATAGAAGTGACCAACATGGTCATTGTTAAATGTAAAATATATATAAATATAAAATATATAAACATGAAAATTAATTTCAGCAATCAAATATTTTCTCAGAAAAATATACACTTAAATATAAATTTCTTTCTGTTAAAAAAATACCTTTAATATGGCATACCTATTGGAGAAAACATACCAAGCATTCATTACGAAATAGCTGATGTACTTGCACTGTCTGATTTCATTTTAAACTCAGAGAGATCTCCTGAGTTCCTCAGCTTTGTCATCATCCTCAAATCATACAAACATGTAACCATTGCCATTAATCAATATTTTATAACTAAAGATGGATTTCTCAAAATAAATTTTAAAAACATGGCTGGAGAACAGGAAAATACGTAATGTCCTCTATCCTGTGGAAATAAATCACCATTTGCTAATTTTTTTGTGTGGAAAGCAATAAATTTCACAGTGAAAAGGTAAAGAAGAAAGCAGAGTCCCCACGATCCTTTCTCTAGTCCTCACCAATCCTTAGCTAAGGGCTCATTCTTTGGGAATGATTCATATGACAGCCAAAAACCAACAGACAAAATCTGCTTCTTTTCAATTCCTGCCAGGAACACACCAATGAAAATAACACAACCCAGCATGAAACTGAGTATCATGGATCTGCTCATATTTTCATTTGCATTGGTAGGCTAGAATGATGTAAATTTTCCATATAATAAATCCATCTAAATAAATGTAGACCTAATGAGAAAGCCAAGGTTTATTGTTCTGTTAGATCATTTGCACAATTAAGAGCATTTACAGAACACAGTTAATCCAAATTGTGCAAAACATATAAAATATGGTATGTTGGTTAAATGTGTTGTCTTATTTTGCATCAAAAACTGGTGGATTAATTAGCACAATCTCCCTTTTATAAAGTGAAAGCTACATTATAAATGATTTGAGATCAAAGGAGTTAGACCTGGCACAAGGCTTTACTTCAAGTGCAAACGTCTCATGAAAGTAGCATCACCTGTATGAATATGCATAGGCTCCTTCTGTGATATGCCCCAATTTATATCATCATCTTTTGAAAAATGATACTTTAAAAGGGCATTTGGCAGCTCTAGTAAGATAATTCATAGGAAAACAATCTTATTTTGCCTACTTGTCAATCTTAAATGCAGGAACAATTTAAGTTTAAAGTGAAAGACATTTTAAATCTGTTTACCATGATTTGCTCAAAGATACTGGCAGGGTTTTTGAGTCAGAGTAAAACCGAGGAGTTACATTGAGCCAGAATTTTAAAGTAAAACATTTGAAAATCATAATAACATTATATGTACATAAATTCAGTGTCTAAATAAGAGTTTTATAACCCATGATCTTAAAAATATGCAGGGTTAGTAGTAGTAGTAGTATTTTTTTTTTTTTTTTTTAGGGATAGAAAGGGCCATTAAAGAAACCCAGTACAACTTTACTTCTTTCATGAGAATCTCCTCTTTAACAGGTTGTTTACAGGTTCTAGGAAAAACTCATTCTATCAAGGATTGACAATTCCATAGTTATACTATTCCAACATTACAAATCCTTTGCATTTTGTCTAAAGCTGTTTCCTTTTGGTTCCAGTTCTCTCTTCAGGGTAATAAAAAAATCTGTCTATATGCTCTCTTTCACGTGGAAATCTTGAAAAATTTTTAGCATCATCCCCTCTACACTAAAGCTTTACTTTTCTAGGTCAAACATCCTCAGGTCCCTTAACCCTTTCTCAAGTTATTAAGTAACAGAAAACTCACTCTCCTGTTTGTGCTCAGGTTCTCAATATTCCTCTCATTATGAGTGGTGGAACAAGCCAAAAGTGGAATTGTGGTTTATCATCTCCCTTAACCAGTAGAAGTTAGAAGACCAAATTTAAAATAAATACAATTGATAGAGCTTTGAAAATTGTAAAGCATTATAGAAGTGTGGAGTACATGTGGTATTATTTTTCAGTATTTTCTTTAAGATTAATTCAGTCCTTTTTATTATGTCTGGCTGAGTATCTACTTTTTACTCATGAGCTATTGTCACATGAAATATAATAGTACTAATTATTATTTAGTATCTAGTAAGTCCCAAGCACTATATTGGCGCTTGATCTCTAACACTTTAATTGATACAACTTTGTGGAAGTAGTAGAATTAACTCTATTTTATATATCAGAGAATTCCCATCCTGTACTCATGCAAGATTATATATGCATATTCTTATTAAATTTCCCTTGGTAGTTTCAGATTACTGTTATCTGGACCAGTGGATTTTATTTATTTATTTTTAAACGTTTTTTAATTTAAATTCCAGTTAGTTGACATGCAGTGTAATATTAGTTTCAGGTGTACAATACAGTGGTTCAACACTTCCCTACATCACCCAATGCTCATCACAGGTGCCCTCCTTAATCCCCATCCCTCCACCCCCCTACCCTCTGGTAACCATCAGTTTGTTCTCTATAGTTAAGAGTCTGTTTCTTGATTTGCCTCTCTCTCTCTCTCTCTTTTTTTCCTCTTTGCTCATTTGTTTTGGACCAGTGGATTTTAAATGTTTTTTTATTGCAACTCCTTATTTGTTAAAAATAATTGAGCAAACTTTCAATAAATGTGCATATTTTTGTTTATAAATTAAATTTATAGGTACTAACATATTAACATGTGCATTAGTAAAATTAGCAATTTAAAAGGATGATCTAAATTTAAATGGAAATTTAAAATTTTCTCAGGAGATATCCTGTTTGTCTACAGATTAAAACATCCCTACCTTTGTTCTACACCAGGGGTTGGCAAACTAAGGTCCAAGGGCCGAATCTGGCCCACAGCTTATTATCGTACAGTCCATGAATTCATAATAGTTTTTGAATTGTCAAGTGGTTGAGATAACTCAAAAGAAGAATACTATTTTGTAATACATGAACACTATATGAAATTCGAATTTTATTCTTTTACTTTTTTTTAATAGAACCAGCTCTTGCTATTGTAAAGATTATTTATTTATTTGTTTGTTTGTTTGTCAGACAGAGCACAAGCAGTGGGAGTGGCAGGCAGAGGGAGAAGCAGGGAGCCTGATGCAGGACTCCATCCCAGGACCCTGGCATCATGACCTGAGTTGAAGATGGACACTTAACCGAGTGAGCCACCCAGGCGTCCCTTGAATTTTATTTTTTATAAAGTTTTATTAGAACACAGCCCTACTCATTTTTGTGTGAGTGCCTTGTCTATGGCTGCTTTCAAGCTGCAACTACAGAAATGAAGGTTTGTGACAAAGACTGTATGGTCCACAAGCTTAAAACATTTACTATCTGGCATTTAAAAGAAAAAACTTGTGACCCCTGCTGTAGACCAGAGAAATAAGTATCGGAAGTATGGCGACAGTCATTGGAAATACAACCTTGTGTAGTCAGGGCACTGGCCTCAGAGTTCGAGCCTTAGGTTATACTCCTACTTCTCGCTCTTACTAGCTACATGCCCCTTGGAAATGATCTTCAGTTTCTAGTCCTTTGATTCTGCATTTGTAAAATAATGACATTGCATTGAATGAGCCCTTTATGCTCCAAAGTTCTTCAGGTTTATAACTCCTGCAATGTGCCATGAATATACAAATACGTCTGAAGTGCAAGCATCACAATAAGAACCAGACTTGTATGGTTCAAAGAATCTTTCTAGACTTGATGGAATAACTAACTATAGTAATAATAAAAATAAATCAGCACTGATAAAACAGTTGGCATCATTTAGTGTAGGGCTAAGAAGTGCATTTTCAAATTGTTATGCTTGAAAGAATAGAACTGCAATTTAGGAAAACGAACACTTCAGCATAAATAAATCATGACCTCCAAGACCATAAAAATGTAAATCCAAATTTAATGAG
Organism: Phoca vitulina; assembly: GCF_004348235.1. Lineage (NCBI taxonomy): Eukaryota > Metazoa > Chordata > Mammalia > Carnivora > Phocidae > Phoca > Phoca vitulina. The sequence goes on from NW_022589711.1 coordinate 10,250,465, forward strand.
GAATTAAATACCCTAGGATTTACCATTAAGTCAACAATTTGATCTTGATATTATAAAGTTTATTTCACCTTTTAGAGAGTCCTACAAGTTTCCCTCCCAAAAGCTCTCTAGTTTACTATCTGCTTCACCTATTCAGTTTTGTTTTTACTCTGAAAAATAATTAAGACTAAAATAGTTGTATAAGCATGTCAGTTTGAAACATATTTTTAAAAGCAAGCCATTTAAAAAGAGATCTGTATTTTTCTTTTAATAAATAGGAATAAATTCCTTGTCGTCTTTGTAAGTAGGTTGCTAATTTCAACTTTTTGAATTATTTCTCTTGATTATTTTATTAACAGTGGCAATGAATATTATAGGCCTTCTAGTAGAAAACACGTAACAGTGATTAAGAAATTTTTTCACCCGGAGCAGTTACAGCTTGTAAAAGTATTACAGGAAAAGTATGCCAAATAACAGAGGTAGATTTTCCAGATGCCTAGGAAATCCCCCCTCTGTGTGAAAAGCATTTGGAATCTAAATAAATTCCTTGAGGACAATAGGCTACCAGTTTTTCTCCTGCCTTAGAGTCATTGTCTGACTAAAGTTTGTTGGTGATAATGAAGGAGCGCGACATTCTCAGACATTGAGATTGTGACTATTTGTGTAGTGACCTAATTTCAGAAGAAAAAAAATTAGCATGCAGGTTCTAACAAGTACTGACATATTTAAGAACACACGGAGGCAGATATTACTGCCAGGCGTGTTCCAGAAAATCTAAGATGTGCAATTGCAACATCTTTAGGAAGTATAAAAAAAATGAATCTTAAAAATAAGCATACCGATGCACAAATGAGTTTATATCACCAGCAAATATTCTAGGGCTTCCTGTTGAACAATTCATTGCTTGCTATCAAAAACCAAAATACTGAGACTGAGAGAGTTGACACAAGTTCCAACTTCTAGAGTGAAAGCTAGTCTACTAGAATACTAACACACAACTCAAGGGTGCATCTTTACTTTTTTACCACTGCTGTGTCCCTCAAGATATGCCTCTAAAAGCATGACTGGCTCGCTGCAGGCATGCTGTGTTACAGGATTTCTTTTCCTTTAGTGCCCATGGTTCTTGGTCACACCGCTTCGAAGAATGAAGAGGTTGACCAGATGAAGAGTGGTGGGCAGCAAAGCAAAGTTTATTGAGAGTAAGGCAAAGTTTATTCAGCAATGGTACAAAGCTCCCAAACAGAGAAGAGACCCGAGAGGGTTGCTGATTTGGTGTTTAAATCCAGAGGGTTTTATGGGCTCTTTGGTGTGGTCTGTTTTGATCTGATTAACCCTCCACACGCCTGTCACCCAATCAGGATTTTGTCCACGTGCTCATCTACCTATCAGATAGTCGTTCACGTGGGAAAGGGTGGAGGGTTCCACCCAAGGTGGTGTTTCCAAGCCTCGGGGATCAAGAGGGCGGAGGCCACCACTGCCCTAAGGCATGCTGGCCAGCCACAGGCCCCTAGATCAAGCCGCATTTAAATATCCCACTGGCTGTTGGGCTGGCCCGTGGGCCTGGGTTAGGACGCCCAAGGCCATTCCCTTCCTTTCTATCACATACAAGTTGTACGTCCTCCCAGTAGGAAGACTTACACCTGGGCCATTGAGCAAAGCCTAGAATAACAGGATGGGCTCTTTTTACTTAGAATGGGGGCCCCTTGTCCCTGCCTGCCTTTCTTCCAACTATCCTTCATTATCAGTAAAAAATTACTGAATAAACACGGGGTGCAGTAGGGACTGCTGCAACATTAGACTCAACTAGCCTCAAAAATTGACATGTCAGTGTTTTGAAAAAGACCACATTTGCCAGATTGCCTTAAGTGATCTTTCCTGGTAACAAAGGTCCTGTTTGAATTAAGTAATTAATTCCTAAATAATTTTTGAGTATCAATTATTTGAGAAGTGTTCTTCCAGGCCCTGCAGATAAGGCAGTGAACCAGATATACTCTTTGACCTCATGGATCTTATATTCTAGTGGGGGAAGTCAGGAGATAAATAAAGAATAAAATATCACCCTAATATAAATTGTCCACATAGGTTAACAACAATGTGTCAATCAGGTTAATCAGTTGTAACCAATGTACCTTCTGGTGTGAGGATATTAACAGCGGGACAGGCTGTGTATATGGGGGAGGGGGGGTAACATAGAAACTCTCTGTATTTTCCATTCAATTTTGCTGTGAAGGTAAAACTTTTAAAAATAAAATCTATTAAAAACATATTGTTACGTTAGACAGTGATAAGTACACTCGAGAAAAAAAGAACGGAATAAGGAGAATAGGATGTATTGGGGTGATATTTAAAAGCTATATTATGATTGCAAAAATTAGCCTGAGAGTTTTTATATAGTTTCCTTTTATTTTTTTTTAAGGGCTTATTTATTTATTTGAGAGAGAGAGAGCTGGGGTGGGAGGAGCAGAGGGAGAGAGAGAATACTTAAGCAGACTCCCTACTGAGCACGGAGCCCAACACAGGGCTCCATCCCAGGACCCTGAGATTATGACCTGATCCCAAATCAAGAGTCAGCTGCTTAAGCAACTGAGCCACCCAGGCTCCTCTCCTTTCTTTTTGATTATTTTTGTTTTCTTGCCATTTTTCCCTGCCCTATGAAATGTCTTTGATTGGAAGCACACACATTAGCCAAGTTCATAGCATAAATCCTTATTAATTATCAAGCTTTAAATGACTGCCTCTCACACAGTCCTCAAATCCACAAGGTCCCATATGATCTGCATCCCACTCATCCCCCACTCCAGCCTCACATTATCCCCTCTCCTTCCAACATCCTGCCAACTCCATCCACCCACACCATCCTCAGGGCTGCTTTACCAACACACCAAACACCTGCACATCTCAGACGTTTGCCCTTGTGGTTTCCCATACCTGGCATGTTTTGGTCTTGTTTAAACACAGAATCTGGAAATAGCTGCCTGGGTTTAACCTTGCTAATAGCCTACAACCTTGGACAAATAGCAGTCCTCTCTGTGCCTCAGTTTCCTCATCTGTAAAATGGAGTTATTACCTAGCTCACAAGCTGACTGTGAGAATTAGATGTGTTCATGCATGCAAAGCATTATATAGTGCCTGGTACATGATAAAATAAGTGTTTCCAGACTGGCACACAACTCTCCTTCTTTTGTCTTCTTTTTTACACAGAGAGGCCAAATGTGACCTTCTCATTTAATATTCCAGCCTCCCCACCACTACCTATCCCCATTTATATCTTTTATAGTGTTTCATAAGACCTGCTCTCATCTAACATATTATCTGTTTTTTCTTTAGTGTAACTGTTCTCTACAACGAAAATATTAGATCCATGATGGTAGGACTTCTGCCTGGGTGACTGTTATGTCCCAGTGTCCTGGCCAATAGTTGGTGCTCAATAAGTCTATGTTTAATAATGGAACAAATGTATACATGAATGAGCACACTCAGCAGAGAGGACCTGAAGATGTTTACACATACCCAAAAATATACTGGAAAACACTAGTAGGTTAAAAGGTTTGTGGCATCCAAATAATCCCTACAACTTTGAAACAAATCTTTAATTCACTTATTTTCTGCTACATAAGGAAAAAAAAAAGCAAATTTTTTTCTCCTCTATCTTACTAAAGTTTATGGGCCTGCTTTTATAACTTAAAAGTTAAAAAAAAGTTAAGGAATCCATTTTAGAAGTATCAGAATCAAAAGATATTTAAGATCTTTAGTACCAATTCACTAAGTATAGTATTTTTATAATCATCTTCTATATTTATGTCATACCACAGAAAAAGACGTTTACTGAAGAAACTCATACCAGGAAATGCTGGAATCATATTGATATAGAAATGATCTAGAAATGGCTTTTTTATAACGATACTCTGCCAAAATGTATGTAGAATATTTATTTAACCAAGTTAAATATAAGCCAAATAATATGATTTTTATAGCCACATGATATGCTAAAATATTTGCTGCAACTTTTAAATTGTAAAACAGTAAAGGGACGTTATTATAGAGAAAAGAAAATAAATCTTTATAATTATTTCAATAAATTACATATTTAAAAGATTTTAATACAATCAAGAACACTAAAAGTTTCTTTCTACCTTAGTAAAAATGATCTTTTATTAGTTAATAGTTTGAATAAATAGCTTATAAAATATAAGGAAAGAGTAGGCTATGATGTCCAAAAAATTATAATAAAAAATTCATTGAGTTCTTTGTGTAAAAAGGTCAAAATCAATTAGAATTATTAATTGGATTATTTTTAGTACTTTACAATTTAAAATTCATTGAATTTCTAACAATCAACAAAACAAAAAGACAACTGACCAAATGGGATAAGATATTTGCAAATGATATATCTGATAAGGGGTTACTATCCAAAATATATAAAGAACTTGTACAAATCAACACCAGAAAAACAAATAATCCAATTAAAATATAGGCAGAAGACATAAACACACATTTCTCCAAAGAAGACATACATATGGCCAATAGCCATACAGATGAAAAGATGCTCAATATCACTAATCATCAGGGGAAAAAAAAACAACAACAACAACAATGAACTATCACCTCACACCTGTCATAATGGCTAAAATCAAAACTCCAAAAAACCAACAAGTGTTGGCAAGGATATAGAGAAAAAGGAACTCTCATGCACTGTTGGTAGGGATGCAAACTGGTGCAACCACTGTGGAAAACAGTATGGAGGTTCCTCAAAAAATTAAAAATAAAATTACCATATAATCCAGTAATTCCACTATTTACCCAAAGAATGGGAAAACACTAATTGGAAAGGATATGTGCACCCCTATGTTTATTGTAGCATTATTTATGATAGCCAAAATATGGAAGCAACCCAAGTGTCCATCAATAGATGAATGGATAAAGATGATGTGGTATATATACATAATGGAATATTACTCAGCCATAAAAAGAATGAAAGCTTGAAACTGAAATAAGTCAGTCAGACAAAGACAAATACGATATGATTTAATATATATGTAAAATTTAAGATACAAAACAAAGAAGAAAAGAGAAAAAAAAATGGACAAACTGGTGGTTACCAGAAGGGAAGAGAGTGGGGGAATGGGTGAAATAGGCAAAGGGGTTTAAGAGTACACTTATTTTGATGGGCACTGAGTAATGCATGGAATTACTGAATCACTATATTGTACACCCGAAACTAATATAACACTGTACATTAACCATACTGGAATTTTTTAAAAAGTTTATAAAAAATAAAACGAAATTCACTGAATTTCTAATTTTATCCAATTAAAAATGCTAGTAATTCTTGATGTTATTTATTATCTGTTGATTTTGAATTTTGACTAAGTAATTTTAAACCAACATAGCAGAAAATTTACTTATGAAATTCAGGCATAAATTATATAGATGACTACCTTTAAAGATTGCATTTAATATTCTTTTGCCTCTGTCAAACAGAACCAGTCATGTTTTCAAAATAGATTTATTTTACTCTCATGAATAATTCTCAGAAAATTGCCAACTTCATTCCTGAAACTGCCCATTTGCTTTCTGTTATATCACTTTATCACACATAATATGATCACTTTGCACAAAATATTTGCCTATTCTTAATTTTTCTTGCCAGAAAGTATGTTACCTAATAACAAGTTACCAAGGTATGCTTTAGTCTTAGTTTAATGTAATTCAATAAACATGCTGAGGACCTTTGGTGAGTGAAATATTAAGGCAAATGTTATGTGAATACAAAATTACTAAGTCTGTCTTTGTTCCAAGAGAACTTACTCTCCTACTCTATTAGTTATATATCAGCTTCATACAGAATGCTGTTACCCAGAAGAGTTTAGATCAGTTTTCCCCTTGAAAATGATGATGATAACACCCCTGTTGAGCTATAAATTACAAAATCCATGTAAAGTTCTTGGCTCTTGGTGAGATTCAATAAATAATGGTCATTTTTGGGGCACCTGGGTGGCTCAGTTGTTAAGTGTCTGCCTTCGGCTCAGATCATGATCCCCGGGTCCTGGGATCGAGCCCCTCATTGGGCTTCCTGCTCTGCGGAGGCCTGCTTCTCCCTTTCCCACTCCCTCTGCTTGTGTTCCCTCTCTCACTGTGTCCCTCTCTCAAATAAATAAAATCTTAAAAAAAATTAATAAAAATAAATAAATAAATAAATAAATAAATAATGGTCATTTTTAATGACCTGGAGGAACTAAAAATTTACTAGTCAAGATTAAACATTACAGAAGATTTACAAAATAGTGAGAGAAAATTTAAATATTATATCAAGTTGGTTATTTAAGAGGCAGTAAATAATTTTAATAACATTGCCATTTTTTAACATAATTTGAACAGTTACTCTTTGAAGATTATCTCAGGATAAGCATAACAAAAAAAATCAGTATAATTTCTATAAGCATATGTTATGTTTGCCCACAAATGGTGTTATGTTGTTTGTTCAACTTATTTACAATGTGTATTACTAATATTATTGAATATTTCCTGAATTTTGGCAAAAATTACGTTCAGTAAAAAAAAAAAACCAAACTGAACAACAGCAACAAAAGATACTAAAGTCACAAGTAATCTCCATGTTGCTAAATTCACTGTTTAATTTTGTCCCTGGATCCTTCCCACCCCTTTATATGTCTCTTCACTTGGATACTAGGACATTTGTTTCTCCTGGTTTTCTCCCTACATTGCTGTCTGCTCTTTTTCAGTCTCATTTCATTTGCTAGTACCTTCTCAACTTCTAAACATACCTTGAACTTCTTCCTTTTACCATTTCTATACCCATTGCCTTAATGATTTCCTCTGGTTTCATGAATTTAAATGCCAAGTAAATGTTCTCAAATATATATATATCTTTTTTTAGAGAGCAAGAGAGCATGCATGTGCTGGGGGTGTGGGGTGTGGTGGGAGACAGGGGCAGAGTCAGAGGGAGAGAGAGAATCTCAAGCAGACTCCCCGCCCAGCACGGAAGCCGGTCGCGGGGCTCGATCTCACCACCTGAGCCGAAATCAAGAGTCGGATACTTAACTGACTGAGCCACCCAGGCACTCAAATTTATATTTCTATTCAGATTTCTCACCTGAACTCCACACTGTGGTATGCAACTAACAATCTGACATTTCCATTTGCATAGCTAATAATCATCTCAATTTCACGATATTCAAAAACATCCTTGATTTTACATTCCTGCAACCTTTCACTTTTAGGTAACAGGCAACTCCATTCTTCTTTCCATTCAGGCCCCAAACTCTGAAACCTTGCCTCATCTCTCTCACCATACATACAATCCACCAATTCAACAACAAATATTATTGATTATATCTCCAAAAGGTGCCTAGATTCTTCACATGTCTTGCTCTTTCTACTGCTGCCCCCAAGATCGGAGCCACTCTCTCAGAGCTGGTTTAGTACAATAGCTTCTGGATAGTCCTCTCTGCTTCCATCCTTGTTCCTCTTCCCTTTCTTCTCAACACAGCAGAAACAGTGGTCATCTTTAAATGCAAGTCAGCTCATCATACTCTTCTGCTCCAAGTGTGTTTCACCGTAAGTAAAAACCAAAATGCTGGTAGTAGACCATAAGGCCCTATTTTAGTTTTAGTTTAATGTAATTCAATAAACATGCTGAGGACCTTTGGTGAGTGAAATATTAAGGCAAATGTTATGTGACATCTCTGTTACATCTCTGACTTCATGTGCCTTTTCTTCGCCTTACTCATTCTTCTCCAGCCACTCGGGCCTCCTTGCTTTTCCACAAAAACGTCAGCAATTCACCTGTGTGCCATGGTCTTCCCATTCACTGGTGAACACGTGGCTCACTCTCTCTGCACCTGCATGCATGTGCTCAGTTGTCTTGTTTCTTAGTCAACAAATATGGAATCACAACCAAATCCTACCCTGCCTGTGGACACCCCCATTTCTCTTTTCTGCTTTATTTTTCTCTTTGGCACTTATCAACATCTGACATACTCTATGTTACTTTTTTACTTTTGTATTGTCCATATTCTCCCACTCAAATGTTGAGCTTTTTGAGGGGAACCTGGGTGGCTCAGTCAGTTAAGTGTCTGCCTTTGGCTCAAGTCTGATCCCAGGTTCCTGGGATGGAGTCCGGCCTCGGGCTCCCTGCTCAGCAGGGAGTCTGCTTTTCCCTCTCCCTCTGCTGCTCTCTCTCTCTGTGTCAAATAAGTAAATAAAATCTTAAAAAAATAATAAAATGTTAAGCTTTTTGAGGGCCAAGATTTTTGTCTGTTTATTGCTGTACCCTTGATCGATGCCCATGCTCAATCTCTAGAAGGCACTCAGAAATATGAGTTATATAAGTGAATAAAGTTTACAACTTGTATAGTTATTTAAGGAACATATCTTGATCCCTGTTTTGTGTCTTTCCACTGTAGTTTCTCTAGGTCTAGAATATATCTTGTTCTTGGCTGACTTTAAATTCTCTCCAATGCCTTTGATCTTATAATTTAATGAGATGCCCATCTAACTCCAAATCTATATATTTTAGTTTCTTGATTCCCTGCATCTTGGACCCACCCACTTGGCAGGTAGGACAGCCTGTCTGCTCTGCTGGTCTTACATGAAGTCACTTGCTGTCCCACCACCCGATGTCTATCACTTGAGTTTCTTGACACCAATTTTTTACATGAGTCTGGCTGGACTTTTCGCCATCACCTTAATGGACTTCTCTATCTTGCATATGGATGCACCCCAAAAGATAGTACCTGCCTCACCCCCAAAGGCATGTCTGATTCCATTTCTCTGCTCTTTCCAGCCTGTTTCATACTGTTGCAATCTTTCCCAGCTATGTTGCAAGATCCAAGCTTGCAAAGTGCCTGGTTCCTGTTTTTGTGATCTTTCTTTCACCTTCTCAGATACAAGCCAGTTCAAGCGAACTTGGATCTTGGCCTAAATAAGGGAAGACAGGACTTCTGGAGCTCAAAAATTCATGTTACCAGGAAAAGGCAAATGTGAGACATCTGGGTTCAGGGTGGATGTGACTGTGGGTTGTAGTTCTGAGTCTGACAGACTCCCTTGAGTGTGCACCTCATGGTGGTTTGTCTTGCCTCTCTTCACCTTAAGAGAGAGGGAATCTCTCCTCTTAGGATGTTAAGAAGAAAATTTCAGTCAGGTATGTACTTTTGCACCACCTTTCACTATGTACTTCCTATTTCTTAGAAGCTAGGAATGCAAAATTGTTTTTCTTTTCTTTTTTTAAAAGGCCAGGTCTTGTGGGAAAAATATAGATATAAATGCTTTTCATGAAATCTGCGAAGTGTTATAATTGAAGTGTGAACAGGAAGTATATTGGAGTTTGGCAGGAAAAGGAAAAAAAAAAAAAGAACAAACCTAAGAAGGCTAGCAAAATTCTAGTATTTCTGGGTGACTTCTGGAGTTCAGCATGGCTGATACAGAGTGAATACAGGGAAGTCATTAGACATAATATGAAAGAGTTAGGCAGATTTGATTAGATAGTTCCTAAGACAGAGAAGCCGAAATGGCTCTAAAGTATTTTAGAGGATGCACTGATTCCTTAGTAATTATATAAATGCAAGTAAAATCACAATGTGATATCATAATGTACCCATTCAATTAATAAAATTTGGAGATAGGTAAACCCAAGTATTGGTGAGTGCATGGAAAATCAGTAACTCTCATGAATTCCTAACACATAGAACCATCTGGAAATAAATCTGGGTGCACTGAATGAATTAGGTATGCATGCAGCATGTCATTGGAATGAAATCTCTGGTACAAGTGTTTTTGCTCCATAGGCTCAGGAAATGACTGCTTTGAAGAGGCCAACCATTGGTTGTATGTGGCAGTTATGCCTACAAAATAATAAAACTAATGTCCATGCGCTACCGAAACTGCTTCTGGGAAGGATTTAGATTAATTTGGATAGGCAACCGAGGCTTTGTTTTCCTGTTGCATTTCCATCGTACTTTGTCACCACATTCATTTCACATCTTAGGAGTTACTACCTTATTTTTCTCCACTCATTTATTTCCTACTGGCTCTCTCTGTTTTCTGTTCTCTGTCTCACAGTAGTGTTTACTCCAACTACTGCACTTATATTCAACTTTTAACCCATTTATTCTTAATACTTTGTTGCACTTATTTTCCTTGAAAATTCTGATTGATACTTTTATTGCAGTAATTCTTTGTTTTTGTAACTGGAAAGATAACATACCATTCCTCCTTCATAATATTAGAGGCTTCTTGTAATTTCTAACCATTGAAATTATAGACCAGCTTGTTAATTTTTATTCAGTCAGCATAACAGTTAGATGGAAAAATTTAATCAGGGAAATTTTCCTGAAGTAGGTGAGTTGGGAGCAAATGTTTATTCCACGTTGGAGAAAATGAACAGGAGAGCGTTCCAACTGATGGGAAACTCAAAGGCACACAAATAAGCAGCATGGAAGAATGGAAAGTTGGCCAGATTTAGCTAGAGGGGAGAGTCAGTCTGTAGTGGGAAAAGATAAAATTAGAGAGGTACAAAAGTGCCAGTTGACAGAAGACCTTGAATTAAAAGCCAAGAGTTTAGACTTGATATAGTAGGAGTAGCTGATTCTTGAGCAGGAAGGTGGTGTGATAAAAATGGCATTTGCAGAAGATTATTTCAGCAGCTTACAAAGGCATAATTGTAGCAAAAGGAGACAGGAATTAGGATCACCAGCAAAGAAGTTATCATAGCCCTTGTTTGAACAGAATCGGCCTGAAGCCATAGGGAAAAAAGGCCAAAATGATGAATATGTCAGATGCTATAAAGCAAGAGGTTTCAAATCTTGGTTCTTGGCTCACCTATTTCAGAATCACCTGGAATGTTTGTTAAAAATTCATTTTTCTATAGTACATGCCCAAACTCTTTAATGTCATTCTTTCCAGCAGAGGAATGGGAATGAGCATTTTAACAAGTTGCCTATGTGATTTTTTTTTTTTTTCACATGGAAGTTTGAGAAGTTCTGCTCTAGAGGAAGAATTAAGAGAACATGGTAACCATACTTGGGAGTGTAGAGGGGAAAAAGAGTACAATGATTACATGGCAGCCAGTCTAGGACTCAGGAAAACATGATAGAGCAATTAATGGGAAAAAAAAATTAATAGATCTTAATTTTTAGAGGAGTTTTAGGTTTCCAACAAAAGTGAGCAGAAGGGCCCATAGTCTCTCATGGGGTGTGGGAGGATGGGTTAGCCTGGTGATGGGTATTAAAGAGGACACATACTGAATGGAACACTGGGTGTTATACGCAAACAATGAATCATGGAACACTACATCAAAAACTAATGATGTAATGTATGGTGATTAACATAACATAATAAAATTTATTTATTTTATTCTATTTTATTTTTTTAAAGATTTTATTTATTTATTTGAGAGAGAGAATGAGAGACAGCACGAGAGGGAAGAGGGTCAGAGGGAGAAGCAGACCCCCTGCTGAGCAGGGAGCCCGATGTGGGACTCGATCCCGGGACTCCAGGATCATGACCTGAGCCGAAGGCAGTCGCTTAACCAACTGAGCCACCCAGGCGCCCCAACATAATAAAATTAAAAAAAAAGTGAGCAGAAGGTACACCAAGTTCACATATACTCCCTGCCCATACACACCCACAGCCTCGTGTTACTCCCCACAGATGGTGCACTTGTTCCAATTGGTGAGCCTACCTTGATACATCCTTATCACCCAAGATCCATAGGTGACACTGGTTTTACTCTTGGCGTTGTACATAATATGGGTTTGGAAAAATTTATAATGACCTGTGTCCACCACTGGAGTAACATACAGAGTCGGGTAGCCGCACAAATCTCTGTGCTTTGCTTATTCATTCCTTCCTCCTCCTGAACTCCTAGCAAATACTTTCACTGTCCCCAAAGTTTTGCCTTTTCCAGAATGTTATATAGTTGGAATCATACAGTATGCCACCTTTTCAGATTGGCTTGTTGCACTTAGTAATATTCACTGAAAGATGGATATCTCATTTCTTTTAGTGCTGAATAATATTCTATTGTCTGGATGTACTACAGTTTATTTATTACTCACTTACAGAAGGCTATCTTGATTGCTTCCAAATTTTGGCAATTTTGAATAAAGCTGCTATAAACATCCATGTACAGGTTTTGTTTGGATATACGTTTTCAACTCCTTTGGGTAAATACTAAGGAGCATGACTGCTGGATTACATGGTAAGAATGTTTAGTTTTTAAAGAAACCACCAAGCTGTCCTCCACAGCGAATGTATCATTTTGCATTCCCACTAGCAATGAATGACAATAGAAACTTAAAGTAAACTTCTATCTAAAAAAAAATAATAGCCTTCTATCATAATAGAAATCATGGTAGAAAAGCATTCATGGTAGAAAAGATGCTAAATTGTGTTGCCAACATGTTAGAATCAAAATGAACAAAAATCCTCACAGAAGTAGACTTGAGACAATGAGAGAACTAGTGGGAGTTCAACATTAGACACAAACATTTTGAAAATATTGCACTATTAATGACATCTGAAACCATTAAATACTGGATGTTGCTTTACAACAAAATATAGGGCCTAAGACATAGGTGTCCCCACATTAAGTGGAAAGAAGAAGTGTCAGAAGACAGTTGTTGTTGTTGTTTTTCCCCAAACTTGACTTGGGACAGTGCAATCTTGGACTGCTTATAAAAAAACTCAGATTTCCAGGTCCCAATCCAGAACTGACTCAGAATATCTAGGAGAAAAATGCAGGAATTGGTATTTGGCAAGCTTCTCAGGTGATTTTTATGATTGCTCAGAGGCTGTCTCCTCTTGAGATTCATAATACTAAAACAGTCCACAGAGGGATGGATGTGGTATATGTTGAGATAATACAGGTGTAAACTATAGGCCTGTTTCTAGGCATGGCTAAATGACATTACATTAGGTACAATGGAAGTACTCTTCTAGATTAAGAGAACAGTGGTTCTCAGTCTGAGGTGATTTTGTTCCCCAGAGGACAGATGGTAACATCAGGAGACAATTTGATCATTACAAATTGGGGTAGGGGAAAGTACTACTTGAATCTAGTGGGTATAAAACATCCCACAATGCAAAGGACAGCCCTCACCTTTCCACAGCAAAGAATTATTGGCCCAATACATTGATAGTAAAAAGACAGAAACCATAAAATAAAAAGGAATAATAGTTAAATGCAGTATGTGAATCCAGTTGGGATTATAATTTAAAGTTAAAAATAACATTGACAGCAGCTATAAAAGACCTTCTCAGGACACTTTTAGGCAATTTGTCCATGGGCTAGGCATTATATAATAGAATTGTTATTTTTTCTAAGGTGTGATCTTATTATGGTTAGAAAAATGAATGCCTTTATTTAAGATATGCATGTTGAAGTCTGAACCTAGTTTCAAATGATAGAACAAAGAAAATAATGTACATACATATGTATATATGTATCTTTAAAGAGATATGATATAATTGTGGTAAAATATTAACAAATTTTAATACAGGAAGAGGAACATAAATGTTCATTTATTGTTCTATCAATGTTTTGGTATGTTTGAAATTTGTTCAGTAAAAAAAAAAAAAGTGGAAAGTGCCATTCTCAGTATTTTAACAATATATATTTGGGATTTGGGCCAATTGGTTCTTTATGATTTCTTTGATCTTGAAATCATTTTTGACTGCCATCTTTCTACTGCATGAGACCATTCCCACTACTTACTGCTCTTAGTCATTTAAAGTCCCTGAGAGGCGTTTGCTGACTAAAACAGAGGTTTAAGCAGTTGACATGTGACTCAATGAAGAATCTGGCAGCTAGGGCCAGTCTTCTCTTATGTCACTTCTCTTCCCTCTTTGTTTCATCTAGATGGCTTTCGCTCTCTGGGGGCAAGGATTCCGGACTGCCTCACTAGAGCGAAGTCTTTCACTTCTGCTGTTGGGTCTAATTACCTGTGTGCTTACCTGTGAAAGGGAGGCTACTCAGTGGCTTTCAAAACCTGTCCCTTCAGGCACACAAAATAGGAAAAGAGCTAAAGACCCATGCCGTTTTGCTTTCACTGGAATTATCTAAACCCTACCACAGCCACTTCCTAATCATGAAGTGATAACTCGAGTGACCGCATTCCGACTGTGGTGAGGTTGTAACCTCTCGGGCGGCCTCCTTGCCCTGCCATACATTCCAGGGCCATCAGCAACTGCGCTGAAACGGGTCTTTCCCTTCTGGACAGTTTATAAGCCGTTGCCACTTTTATTGAGGTTACTGTTGCTTTTTCACTGTTGTTAAAACTCTACCAATACTTTTCAGTGTTTCATAGTGCCTTGCATCCTGGGGTGCTTTGTAGCTACTTGATGATTTAATACAGCACGGGTTTGAAATATGGTAGATTCTACAATGGCCAGAATATTCAAATATTAATGAGAAGTTAAGATGGGGGGGCACTCATTTGGAATCAGGTCAAGAATAATTTTTGAGAAGAGCCTAATTAAAGTCAGTTTCATATTCCCCAAATCCTAGATAAACAGATGCACTGATATAAATTTGTTGCATTTACTTTCTTGTTTTTGATGTAAATGGCTATATGTTGGTTACTATTTATATTCATAAAGAAATACAATCATCTGAGTTAAAATTATACTACAAAATAAGGCTGATGGTGGCTTAGTGAAAGTGGCTTCTGATGATCACAAAACTATGGATATATCTTTCTGACCAGAACGAAGGGCTCTCTAAATGCTGTTTTCTCATAGTTTCCATTTCTTAGAGGTCTGAAGCCTCAGTGGGATGAATAGAGGTATGTTGGGATTGCTTTTGAATTCTGCTGTTATGATAAGGTAGAAAATTATGTCTTAAACAGGCAGGCTGGCTCTCAGTTTCACTTTATATGACTTTTTATCAAAACCTGAAGCACTTTTTTAACTCTTCAAAAAAGTCCTATTTCTTTCTCTTATGTCTGAACATATATGCTTTGAACAGTAGTCTACATAAATGACTACTTTGAACAGTAGTCTACATAAATGCTCAGCATCTAAGTGAATATTTCTAGGCTTTATTTTTTTTTTTTCTGTGTGAGATCAAATCATTTCTCAGAAGTTTTACAATGTTATGTGAGCATCAACTTTCCAAATGAGGTCTGACTCTTTAAATAAAATTTCATAAATTAAAAAGGTTCCAGTGTAAAGCCTTATTTCCTAAAAAGAGCTACACAAATATGTTGTTCACCATCTCAGATCACTGACGCATATAATTTAAAATTATCATTTTGCAAAATGAAACATATTCTAGAATCATATGCATATTTATTGTATTAATGATTATTTTGAAGAATTACTCAGAAAGAAGAGCTGGGTTATACTTTACAGTTAGAGTTGAAACAGTTTTCTAATAGATACTTTATCTGTGGCTATGATAATTATGAAATTTAAATTGTAGACAGTCAGAATACTCAATTTTATTTAATGTTTTCTTGGAATTCATAATATGGTGATGAGTAAAAAAAAAAAAATCCCACAAAATAGTATGTGTTTTTTTTTCTCAGCAAAAGTATGTGTAGATACATATAGTTTTATAGATAAATAGATACAGATAAACACACAGAAGTCTGAAAAGGACTATACCCCAAATTTTAACAATATTTTTATTCAAGGATTGATAATACAGAAGGGATGGATGGGTGTTTTAATTCTTCCTTCGTTTTTAGTTTTATTTTCTAAATATTTTAATAAACATACATTAAATAATAATGTGTATGTATGCCTTAAAAGACACTGAACACTTACACTGCTTGACATTAGGATTCTGTGGAAAACCTAAACTTCTCTAATATGTCAGCATGTTTGTTGGACTTAAAATATTTCTGATGACAGTCAAGGTCAAGTATTAGCTTGCATGCAGCACAGGCTAAATTATCGTCTCAACAAACTGTCCCAAATAATGATGACGTGATAGGTAAAGAATACATTTTGGTCGCTAAATTAATAAAGGATTTAACTTCTAAGTGACATCTGACATGTCAAATAATTTCAATATATTCAACTACAGACAATAAATGACAACATAGTATTATTGGCAAAAACATTTTGGAACCCTTGTGGAGGAGACAGATGAGAGAATACCCTGCCAGCAGGCGATCTCTGGGGAGCCACCATAAGCAGGACCAGAGAACGGCCTCAGAGTCTTGCTAAAGCGTAACAACAAATGTAGCATATAACATTCCCTGCCAAGGAAGAAAAGCAGTTGACCCCCTCACCTAAGCACACCAATAAGAATTTTCAACAAAGGCACTGAGTAAACCATCAGCTTAAAACCAAATGTAGTAGATTGTGAATAGAGGGCTCAAGTAGGAGAGTGTAGACTATATTATTTTTGTTACATTGAGATATGCGTAGATAATAACACAAATATCACAGTTTTTTTTCATGGCCATAATGACAATCAATTGTGTTAAAATGAAAATGCATGCATTTATTTGCACTTGTTACCTGTGAGGTAAAGTTTTCTTTCCAAACATTCAGTCCTTTTTTTTTTTTGAGGTGGGGAAGGCAGATAGGAAAAAGTGTCATAATATAAGTGTGCACAAAGTAATTTGGAGGCAGAGGACTAATAAAGTAATTCTTGGGATTTGGAGAAGGCATCCCATTGGTGGTCGTGTTTGTTCTGGATTTTGAATTATAAACAGTTTTGGATCTCTAATGACAACCATCTCAGGCAGGCATTTGGCTGATGCTGTATGGTATGTTTGTCAGCAGAAGTTACCAGTGAGTCATTTATTTTCTGTTTTTGAAAGGGGAAAGAGACAAATACTTTAGAAACTTCATGTGCATATGGCAAAGCTAACGTTTGTATGTTTCCTCCCATTTCCAAAGGGACAGAGCACAAGAGACTTATAATCAAAGTTCCAAGTTTCTTCTCCAAACAGGCCTGGTTATGACTGAATAATAATTCAATTTAAAACCCCAAAGTCTCATTGGAAAAATAATATCAATTGAGTCTAAATATTAACATTCTGCTGCTTTAATAACATCCAAACAACATACTATATAGCACAATAGTTGGCCAACAACCTAGCCAATCTCTGTCTTGATTTCCTAAGGTTTCAGATTCTGACTCTACTTGAGAAGGTAACACTGAAAAAACTTTGTAGAAGAAAGTAAAACATCTGTGGCATTTTAGCATAAGAATTCATGAGTTATGGATTTGTTTCATTTATAACCTAGGTCTAATAAAAGTGATAGAGTCACAAAGTGGTAAGAAGCCTATGAAGATAAACTGGAAGTAAATGCATGATCATATTCATGAGGATATTAAGGCCCAGAGAGAATGTCAGTAACTTGTTCATCAGACATAGCATTAGCCAAATGTTCATCAGGGTTCAGCACTTCAATAATAGCTGGAAGCTTTAATATCTTACTTTAATAATGGACAGTCAACTAGTAAGAACATTAACAAGAAAATAAGAGACTTAGGGGCACCTGGGTGGCTCAGCCGGTTAAGTGTCTAATTTCAGCTCAGGTCATATCTCAGGATCCTGGGATCCAGCCCCACATCGGGCTCCCCACTCAGCAGGGAGTCTGGTTGTCACTCTCCCTCTGCCCCTCCCCCTGCTTGTGCTCTCTCTGTCTCTCTCTCAAATAAAGAAAATCTTTTTTAAAAAAGAAAAAAATAAAATAGGAGACTTGAGTAGCACTACAAACCAACTGGAACTAATAGACATCTATAGAATACTCAGCAACAGCAAAATTATATATATTCTCCTCAAGTGTGAATGGAACTTTTTTTAGTATAGACCATATGCTAGGCATAAAACAAACCTCATTAAATGTAAAAGAATAATAATAATAATAACAACAACAACACCATGAGGTATGTTTTCTAATCATAATGGAATAAAAGTAGAAAACACTAATGAAAGAAATCTGGGAGATACATAATTATGTAGAAATTATACAACACATTCCTAAATTACCAGTGGGTCAAAGAAGAAATCACAGGAGAAAACAAAAAATACTCTGAGAGGAATAAAAATAAAGATACGCAAGATACACACAATACTAAAACTTATGGGATTCAGCTAAAGTAATGCTCAGAGGGAAATTTTATAGTTATAAATGCCTATATATATAAAGAATAGATATTACATACACACACACACAAACACACACAAAGAGGCAGAAAGATCTCAAGTTAATAACCTAATCTTCTACCTAAGACAGAGGAAAAAGAAGAGCAAAGTAAACCTAAAGAAAACAGAAGGAAATAATAAAGATTAAAGTGGAAATTACTGAACCAGAGAAGAGAAAAAATAGAGAAAATCATTGAAACCAAAAGCTGATTCTTTGGAAAATTCAACACAATTGACACACCTTTAGCTAGACTGACCAAAAAGAGAGGTGGGGTGGGGGTAGGGTGGGACGAAGAGAGAGAGAAGACTCCAATTACTAGAATCAGAAGTATAAGAGAGGACAGTGAGCACTGTGAATTGTGTTAAGACTGTTGAATCACAGACCTGTACCTCTGAAACAAATAATACATTATATGTTAAAAAAAAAGAAGAAGAAGATAGCAGGAAGGGAAAAATGAAGGGGGGAAATCAGAGGGGGAGATGAACCATGAGAGACTATGGACTCTGAGAAACAAACTGAGGGTTCTAGAGGGGAGGGGGGTGGAGGGATGGGTTAGCCTGGTGATGGGCACGTAGTGAATAGAGCACTGGGTGTTACACGCAAACAATGAATCATGGAACACTACATCAAAAACTAATGATGTAATGTATGGTGATTAACATAATAAAAAAAATGTAAAAAAAAAACCCCTAATGATGCACTGTATGGTGATCAACATAATAAAATAAAAAAATATAATATTCTTATCATTTATCTTAAAAAAATCTTTCAAAAAATTAAGAGTAGGATATATGTCAGTATACTAAATAACTTAGATGAAATGGACACAGTCCTAAAAAGACACACTATTAAAACTGACTCAAGAAGAAATAGAGAATTTCACAGATCTATAACATGCGAAGAGATTAGATTAGAAGTTTTGAAATATCCCGTCCCTCCCCAAAGTCCAAGCTCAGATGGCTTCACTGGTGAATTCTACCAAACATTTAAAGAAAAATTAATATCCCTTTTCAAAAAATCCTGTGAAAAAACAGAAAAGGATGAAAACTCCCTAACTCATTCTATGAGGTTAGCATAACTCTGATTCCCTAAAACCAGACAACCAGACTAAGACATGATAAGAAAAGAAAATCACAAATGAACATCTCTTATAAAAGTAGATGTGAAAATCTTCAACAAAATGCTAGCAAACTGAATCCAGCAACATACCAAGAAAGAAGAAGAGGGAGGAGGAGGAGGAGGAGGGAAAAGGAGAAGGAGGAGGAGGAGGAAAAGAAGAAGAGCAGCAGCACCACCACCATTACTAAATGGGATTTATCCCAGGAATGCAAAAAACAATTACTGTAATACGACATCTAAAGGGGACAAAACAAACAAATGAAAAAACTACCATGATCACCTATGTAAACACAGAAAAAGCATTTGAAAAAATTCAACACTCATGATAAAAACAAATGAAAACAATAGGAATAGAAAAGAGTTTCCTCAAACTGATGAAGGAAATCTACAAAAAATCCACATTATGATTAATAGTGAAAGGCTGAGTGCTTTCCTCCTAAGACCAGAAAAAAGAAAAACATGTCTGCTCTCTTCACTTCTATTCAACACTGTGCTGGAGGTTCTAGCCAGGACATCTAGGTAAGAAAAAGAAATCAAAGGCATCCAGATTGAAAAGGAAGATACAAAATTATCCTATTTATAGTTGATATGATCTCATATATAGAAAATTCTAAGCAATCCACTAAAAAATGATTAGAACTAAGTGACTTCAGGGGCGCCTGGGTGGCTCAGTCATTAAGCGTCTGCCTTCGGCTCAGGTCATGATCCCAGGGTCCTGGGATTGAGCCCCGCACCGGGCTCCCTGCTTGGCGGAGAGCCTGCTTCTCCCTCTCCCACTCCCCCTGCTTGTGTTCCCTCTCTTGCTGTCTCTCTCTCTGTCAAATAAATAAATAAAAATCTTAAAAAAAAAAAAAAGAACAAAGTGACTTCAGTAAGGCTGCAGAGTACAAGAACAATACACAAAACCCAATTCTGTTCCTATACAATTACAATAAGCAATCCAAAAATGAAATTAAGAAAATATTCCATTTATATTGAAAAATAAATTTAGAAATACATTTAACAAAAGGAGTGTAAAACTTGTACTCTGAAAACTACAAAACATTGTTAAAAGAAATGAAAGAATATTTAAATAAGTGGAAAAAACATTTCATATTCATGGGTCTAACGACTTAATATCTTTTTTCTTTTTGAAGATTTTATTTGTTTATTTGACAGAGACAGAGATAGCGAGAGCAGGAACACAAGCAGGGGGAGTGGGAGAGGAAGAAGCAGGATTCCTGCAGAGCCGGCAGCCCGATGTGGGGCTCGATCCCAGGACCCTGGGATCATGACCTGAGCTGAAGGCAGATGCTTAATGACTGAGCCACCCAGGTGCCCCTAAAGATCTAATATCTGAAGATAGCAATACTCCCCAAATTGATCTATAGATTCAATGAAACCTTTTATCAGAATCCCAGCTGGCTTCTTTGTAGAAACTGACAAGCTAATTTAAAAATTCATGTGAATTACAAGGAACTGAGAAGAAACAAAATAACCCTGTAGAAGAAAAAAATTGGAAGCTTCATATTTCCCAATTTTAAAACTATGCCAATGCAACAATAATCAAGAATGTATAATATTGAGTAAGGGGCAAGTAAGGAAAGACAGGTAGGGGGTGAAGTGACTGTGGTCATGCAGGGTGCTATGTAACCAGGCTCACAGAAATCCCAGATGTGGAGAAATAGACATGATATTTACAAGAACCTTGTTTGTTCTCATGATAGTTACAAGTCCACTATGTTTGTTCTAAATATAGACAGGATATAAAAAAAAAAAAAAAAATCCATGATATCGACAAGAAATTTACCAAGTTCCCTGGTCAATTTCCTATAAAAGAGTCCCCATAAAAGCCCTCAGTGGCAACCCATTCTGAACCCCTCTCACTCTAGAGAGCTCTTTTCTTCCCTTTCTGTTCTTAACTTTACTTAATAAACTTTCAGTTCACCTCACCCTTCTTTTCCGGAAGATTCATTTTTCAACTCCATGAGATAAGAACTTTGAAACCCTGTGACAGTAGTGACAAAAGTCTATTGACTGATAAATAGAATCAGGAGTTCAAAAATAAGTCTGTGTGTCTATGGCCAACTGATTTTCAGCAAGAATACCAAGACCATTGAACAGGGAAAACAGTCTTTTGAACAGATAGTGCTGGGAATTCTGTATATTCACATGAAAAAAAAAAAAAAAAAAAATTAGACCCTTGTCTCACAGTATATACAAAAATTAACTAGAAATAAATCAAATACCTAAATATAAAAGCTAAAATTCTTATATATGACAAAAGTGTAAGCAACAATGGGAAAAAAAGAAACAGATAAATAGGACTTCATCAAAATTAATGTCTTTTGTACTTCAAAGGACACTATCAAGAAAGTGAAAATGGAACCCAAAGAATGTGAGAAAATATTTGCAAATCATAGATCTAGTAAGGGATTTGTTTTAAAATTATAAATAACTCTTAGAACTCAATAATAAAGAGACAAATGGGCAATGGATATGGATAGACATTTCTTCAAAGAGGATATATGAATGGCCAAAAAGCACATGAAAAGATGTTCAACATCATGGTCATCAAGATTGAAAATTAAAACCAAATTTGTTACCAACTCACACCCATTAGGATGGTTATAATGAAAAATATAGATAATAATAAGTGTTGGTGAGGATATGGAAAAATTAGATCCTTCATACATTACTAGTGAGAAAGTAAAATGTGTAGTCATTTGGAAAACACCCTGGCAGTTCCTCAAAATTTAAACTTGGAGTTTTGACCTGGCAGTTCCACTCCCAAGAAAAATGAAAACATATGCCCACACAAAAACTTGTACACAAATATTCACTGCACCTTTATTCACAATAGCAAAGGTGGAAACAACCCAAATGTTATCAACTGATGAATGGACTTAAAACTATGGTATATCCACATAATGGACTATTATTTGGCCCTTAAAAAAGAACAAAGTACAGGGGTGTCTGGGTGGCTCAGTTGGTTAGGCCACTGACTCTTGATTTCAGATGAGGTCCTGATCTAGGGGTGGTAGGATGGAGCCCCGCCCCCAGCTCCCTGCTCAGTGGAGAGTCTGCTGGGCATTCTCTCCCTCTCCCTCTGCTCCAAGTACTTCCTGTCCTCAGCGCACGCAGCCATGCTCTCTCTCTAAAATAAATGAATCTTAAAAAAAAAAAAGGAATAAAGTACAGATACATACTACAATATGAACTTTGAAACCATTCTGCTAAGAAAAAGAAAGAGTCTAGCCACACACACAAATAAAAAACCCATATAAGATTGCATTTATATGAAGTATTCAGAATAGGCAATTCTGTGGAGGTAGAAAGTAGATCAGTGATTGTTTAGGGCTGGTGGGATTGGAAAACAGATGTGCAATAGCTAAAGGACATAGGGATTTTTTTGAAATGATGTAAATGTTCTAAATTGACCAAGGTAAAAGTTTTACATGAGTATCCTAAAAACCACTGAAAACTATACATTTCAGATGGGTGAATTGCAAGGTATGTGAATTACATCTCAAAAAACCTCTTAAAAATGCTGTTTGAGGCTTCTACCAGACAAATGGAAATTGTGGTTAAATAAAATAATTTTGCTTTACAGTTTTATATTGCCTCACGCATTTCAAATACATGATCTCAAGTGATCTCAGAGAAAACCGTGAGAAGTAAAATTAAACTAGATGAAGTAGTTTGGGGAGCCGTTAATGATCACTCAAACTTTTACAGTCATATTCCATCCCTTCATCGTATTTACCCTTATTTTTATACATATATAAGCTTTTCTTTCTTTAAAATTTTGGGAGGCAGTTTCTTCTAACAGACCAAAATACACCCAAAATCTAGTGTGTGGCACTGATCTATTCACCAGCCTGATCATATTTGATCATATTCTTTTTTTTTAAATCTTTTTCTTTCTTTCCCTTTCTTTTCCCCTGGTTTCAGGTCTCTTCTGATTTGTTTAGTGTATATTTTTCTGGGGTCGTTGTTACCCTGTTAGCATTTTGTTCTCTCATTCATCTATTCACCTCTGGACAAAATGACAAGACGGAAAAAATCACCTAAAAAAAAAAGAACAAGAGGCAGTACCAACTGCCAGGGACTTAATCAATACGGACATTAGCAAGATGTCAGAAGTAGAGTTCAGAACGACGATTATAAAGATACTAGCTGGGCTTGAAAAAAGCATGGAAGATATTAGAGAAACCCTTTCTGGAGAAATAAAAGAACTAAAATCTAACCAAGTCGAAATAAAAAAGACTATTAATGAGATGCAATCAAAAACGGAGGCTCTAACTGCTAGGATAAATGAGGCAGAAGAAAGAATCAGTGATATAGAAGACCAAATGATAGAAAATAAAGAAGCTGAGAAAAAGAGAGATAACTACTGGATCATGAGGGCAGAATTCAAGAGATAAGTGATACCATAAGATGAAACAATATTAGAATAATTGGGATCCCAGAAGAAGAAAGAGAGAGAGGGGCCGAAGTTATATTGGAGCAAATTATAGCAGAGAACTTCCCTAATTTGGGGAAGGAAACAGGCATCAAAATCCAGGAGGCACAGAGAAACCCCTCAAAATCAATAAAAATAGGTCAACACCACTACATCAAATAGTAAAACTTACAAGTCTCAGAGAAAAAGAGAAAATCCTGAAAGCAGCTCGGGAGAAGAGATCTGTAACCTATAATGGTAGAAACATTAGATTGACAACAGACCTATCCACAGAGACCTGGCAGGCCAGAAAGGTCTGGCATGATATATTCAGAGCACTAAACGAGAAAAATATGCAGCCAAGAATACTATATCCAGCTAGGCTGTCATTGAAAATAGAAGGAGAGATAAAAAGCTTCCAGGACAAAAAAAAACTAAAGGAATTTGCAAACACAAAACCAGCCCTACAAGAAATATTGAAAGGGGGCCTCTAAACAAAGAGAGAGCCTAAAAGTAACATAGACCAGAAAGGAACACAGACAATATACAGTAACAGTCACCTTACAGGCAATACAATGGCACTAAATTCCTATCTTTCAAGAGTTACCCTGAATGTAAATGGGCTAAATGCCCCAATCAAAAGACATGGGTTATCAGATAGGATAAAAAAACAAGACCCATCAATATGCTGTCTGCAAGAGACTCATTTTAGACCTAAAGACACCTCCAGATTGAAAGTGAGGAGGTGGAAAACCATTTACCATGCTAATGGACACCAAAAGAAAGCTGGGGTGATAATCCTTATATCACACAAATTAGATTTTAAACCAAAGACTATAATAAGAGATGAGGAAGGACACTATATCCTACTTAAAGGGTCTATCCAACAAGAAGATCTAACAGTTGTAAATAGCTATGCCCCTCACATGGGAGCAGCCAATTATATAAGCCAATTAATAACAAAAGCAAAGAAACACATGGACTACAATACAATAATAGTGGGGGACTTTAACACCCCCCTTACTGAAATGGACAGATCATCTAAGCAAAAGATCAGCAAGGAAACAAAGGCTTTAAATGACACACTGGACCAAATGGACTTCACAGATATATTTAGAACATTCCATCCCAAAGCAACAGAATACACATTCTTCTCTAGTACCCATGGAACATTCTCCAGAATAGATCACATCCTAAGTCACAAATCAGGTCTCAACCAGTACCAAAAGATTGGGATCATTCCCTGCATATTTTTGGACCACAATGCATTGAAACTAGAACTCAACCACAAGAGAAAAGTTGGAAAGAACTCAAATACATGGAGGCTAAAGACCATCCTACTAAAGAATGAATGGGTCAACCAGGAAATTAAAGAAGAATTAAAAAAATTCATGGAAAGAAATGAAAACGAAAACACAACTGTTCAAAATCTTTGGGACACAGCAAAGGCAGTCCTAAGAGGAAAGTATATAGCAATACAAGCCTTTCTCAAGAAACAAGAAAGGTCTCAAGTACACAACCTAACCCTACATCTAAAGGAGCTGGAGAAAGAACAGCAAATAAAGCCTAAACCCAGCAGGAGAAGAGAAATAATAAAGATCAGAGCAGAAATCATTGAAACAGAAACCAAAAGAACAGTAGAACAGATCAACAAAACTAGGAGCTAGTTCTTTGAAAGAATTAATAAGTTTGACAAACTCCTGGCCAGACTTATCAAAAAGAAAAGAGAAATGACCCAAATAAATAAAATCATGAATGAAAGAGGAGAGATCACAACCAACACCAAAGAAATACAAACAATTATAAGAACATATTATGAGCAACTATATGCCAGCAAATTAGATAATCTGGAAGAAATGGATGTATTCCTAGAGATGTAAAAACTACCAAAACTGAACCAGGAAGAAATAGAAAACCTGAACAGACCTATAAGCACTAAGGAAATTGAAGCAGTCATCAAAAATCTCCCAACAAACAAAAGCCCAGGGCCAGATGGCTTCCCAGGGGAATTCTACCAAACATTTAAAGAAGAATTAATACCTATTTTTCTGAAACTGTTCCAAAAAATAGAAATGGAAGGAAAACTTCCAGACTTGTTTTATGAGGCCTCCATCACCTTGATCCCCAAACCAAAGACCCCATCAAAAAGAATTACAGACCAATATCCCTGATGAACATGGATGCAAAAATTCTCACCAAAATACTAGCCAATAGGATCCAACAGTACATTAAAAGGATTATTCACCATGACCAAGTGGGATTTATTCCTGGGCTGCAAGGTTGGTTCAACATCTGCAAATCAATCAATGTGATACAATACATTAATAAAAGAAAGAACAAGAACCATATGATCCTCTCAATAGATGCAGAAAAAGCATTTGACAAAGTACACCATCCTTTCTTGATCAAAACTCTTCAGAGTATAGGGATAGAGGGCACACCTCAATATCATAAAAGCCATCTATGAAAAACACACAGCGAATATCATTCTCAATGGGGTAAAACTGAGAGCTTTCCCGCTAAGGTCAGGAACACGACAGGGATGTCCACTATCACCACTGATATTCAACATAGTACCAGAAGTCCTAGCCACAGCAATCAGACAACAAAAAGAAATAAAAGGCATCCGAATTGGCAAAGAAGTCAAACTCTCACTTTTTGCAGATGATATGATACTTTATGTGGTAACCCAAAAGACTCCACCCCAAAACTACTAGAACTCATAACAGGAATTCAGTAACGTGGCAGGATAGAAAATCAATGCACAGAAATCAGTGGCATTCCTATATACCAACAACAAGACAGAAGAAAGAGAAATTAAGGAGTCGATCCCATTTACAATTGCACCCAAAACCATAAGATACCTAGGAATAAATCTAACCAAAGAGGCAAAGAATCTGTACTCAGAAAACTGTAAAATACTCATGAAAGAAATTGAGGAAGACACAAAGAAATGGAAAAACATTACATGCTCATGGATTGGAAGAACAAATATTGTGAAGATGTCAATGCTACCTAGAGCAATCTACACATTTAATGCAATCCCTATCAAAATACCATCCACTTTTTTCAAAGAAATGGGACAAATAATCCTAAAATATGTATGGAACCAGAAAAGACCCTGAATAGCCAGAGGAATGTTGAAAAAGAAAAACAAAGCTGGTGGCATCACAATTCCAGACTTCAAGCTCTATTACAAAGCTGTAATCATCAAGACAGTATGGTACTGGCACAAAAACAGACACATAGATCAATGGAACAGAATCGAGAGCCCAGAAATGGACCCTCAACTCTATGGTCAACTAATCTTTGACAAAGCAGGAAAGAATGTCCAATGGAAAAAAGACAGTCTCTTCAACAAATGGTGTTGGGAAAATTGGACAGCCACATGCAGAAGAATGAAACTGGACCATTTCTTTACACCACACAAAACAATAGACTCAAAATGGTTGAAAGACCTAAATGTGAGACAGGAGTCTATCAAAATTCTAAAGGAGAACACAGGAAGCAACCTCTTCGACCTCAGCTGCAGCAACTTCTTTCTAGAAACATCACCAAAGGCAAGTGAAGCAAGGGCAAAAATGAACTACTGGGACTTCATCAAGATAAAAAGCTTTTGCACAGCAAAAGAAAGTGTCAACAAAACCAAAAGACAACCGACAGAATGGGAGAAGATATTTGCAAATGGCATATCAGATAAAGGGCTAGTATCCAAAATCTATAAAGAACTTATCAAACTCAACACCCAAAGAACAAATAATCCAATCAAGAAATGGGCAGAAGACATGAACAGACATTTTTCCAAAGAAGACATCCAAATGGCCAACAGACACATGAAAAAGTGCTCAATGTCGCTCGGCATCAGGGAAATCCAAATCAAAACCTCAATGGGATACCACCTCACACCAGTCAGAATGGCTAAAATTAACAAGTCAGGAAATGACAGATGTTGGTGGGGATGTGGAGACAGGGGAACCCTCCTACACTGTTGGTGGGAATGCAAGCTGGTGCAGCCACTCTGGAAAACAGTGTGGAGGTTCCTCAAAAAGTTGAAAATAGAGCTACCATATGACCCAGCAATTGCACTACTGGGTATTTACCCCAAAGATACAAATGTAGTGATCCAAAGGGGTACATGCACCCTGATGTTTATAGCAGCAATGTCCACAATAGCCAAACTATGGAAAGAGCCAAGATGTCCATCAGCAGATGAATGGATAAAGAAGATGTGGTGTATATATACAATGGAATATTATGCAGCCATCAAAAGGAATGAAAACTTGCCATTTGCAACGACATGGATGGGATTGGAGGGTATTATCCTGAGTGAAATAAGTCAATCAGAGAACGACATGTATCATATGATCTCACTGATATGAGGAATTTTTAATCTCAGGAAACAAACTGAGGATTGCTAGAGTGCTGGGGGGTGGGAGGGATGGGGTGGATGGGTGACAGACATTGGGGAGGGTGTGTGCTATGGTGAGTGCTATGAATTGTGTAAGACTGTTCAATCACAGACCTGTACCTCTGAAACAAATAATACATTATATCTTTAAAAAAAGAAGATAGTAGGAAGGGAAAAATGAAGGGGGAGAAATCGGAGGGGGAGACGAACCATGAGAGACTATGGACTCTGAGAAACAAACTGAGGGTTCTAGAGGAGAGGGGAGTGGGGGATGGGTTAGCCTGGTGATGGGTATTAAAGAGGGCATGTATTGAATGGAGCACTGGTGTTATACGCAAACAATGAATCATGGAACACTACATCAAAAAGTAATGATGTAATGTATGGTGATTTACATAACATAATAAAATTAAAAAAAAATGGTCACTCAACTTTATGGAGTGGTTTACTTTAAAAAGATCAGCTATAAAGGGAAGGCTGGGCCAACAGCAGGAGGGACAGCAGGGTGAGAGAGTGGTGCCCGGGCCTGTCACCAAGCCTGAGTCCGAGGGACTGGAGGTGGACCAGCCCTGGCCCCCGCCCCTACAGCATGGGCAGCTGGACTTTTGAGCCGTGACCCAGAGCCTAGCCAAGGATGACATCAAGTAGCTGATGGAGACCATCAAGAAGGTCTGGAGATGGGAGAAGCACTGGGTGACTGTGGGTGACACTTCCCTTCATTTAGGTTCAAGGTGCCAGTGGTGGACCCCAGGAGGAGGAGCGACAAAGGGGAAGTGGCAGGGCTGAGAGATACTGAGGCCTGGAGCGGCAGGGCATGGGTGCCAGTCCCCAAGGGGGTGGCCTCCTCATCCTGCCAGATCTCAATGATGAGAACAGTAACCAGAGTTTCCATTCGGAAGGCTCCCTGCAGAAGTGCACCGAGCCCAGCCCTGGAGGCACCCCCTGCCCAGCCACCCTGTGTCACCTGTGGGACCACTGGCAGAGGTCCCACAGGGTTCTCAGCCCCCGAGGCTGGGCCAAGAGAGAGATCCTGGGGGCATAATTGCAGGCAGCAGTGATGAACTCTCAATGCTGTCCAAGGAGGAGCCTGTTCCAGAATTCCTGGAGGCTGAGGCCCCTGAAGCTTATCCCGTCTTTGAGCCATGCCACCTCTCCTGGAAACAGCCCAGGTTGACACAGAGGACTCATCGCATCTGCCCAAATGTCCCTGAGCCCTGAGAAGCTGGCCTGCCTGTCCTGTCGCCCCAGAAGCCCCTTTGGCTTTTTTCATATAAAGACCCTTTTGTTAAAAAAAATTAAAAATTAAAAAAAAATGAAAGATCAAGTGTATAAATTGATATTCTTTTAAACGTCAAAATCTCATTCAAATTTAAATAGCCTATATAGTGGATAGTAATTAAGCAGCCCATAGATTTCTGGCTACGTTCTTCACATTAAGCAAAATCCTTTTTGTTGTTGCTGTTTTTAATTTGTTTGTTTGATTTTGAATAATGGTAAAGTGAAGGCCAAAAAGAGATTTTACTTTTACAAAATCAAGTTTTTGGTTCCTTTAAGTTCCCAATTATTTTAGGATAACATTTCTTATAATTCTTTCCATATATGATTTTTGGTAAGTATTCATTTCATTCCTGTTCAATTCAGCTGTTTGAAGATGAGGTCTATTTTTACATCTTGACTTTGTTTTTTCAATGACTTTGTTTTTTCAACAAAGCTATATAAAAGCTAACTAACTATCCAGTGATTATTTCTAATTAAAGGGTTCTGCTTTACAAAAAAACCCGAAAAAACAAAAAAACAAAAACAACCAAACAAAAAACAAACAAAACTTGTGGGAAATTAAAAGGAGAGTGTGGTGTGCCCTTTGCATACACGTCTGTACTAGTTCCCATTTCTGGGAAAATCATTTAAAGTACAGTATGTGCAACCTGTTTTTCTGGTAATTACAAATCAAGACATATGTCTTTGCAACAAGAAGAAGCTAGCTGCCATTTTAAGCATTCCTCTGCCCCTGCCGAGTTAATTCCATTACACAAAAATCCTGACAAGGTAATTTTGAACGGAGCATCCTCCTGCTAGATCTTCCTTTTGCTGCATTTCTTCCTTTTGAATTGCAGGACTGCTCACCAGAAATGGAAGTATCCCATTAAACTGTTGGGTTTACTTTCCTTTAATACTTAAACCATGCCAGAAAGTCATAGAGGAAAAAAAATCTGCACAATGTCTAGACAAATTATATTTCCCTTTTCTGTTCTCTTGCCTTTACCATGTAATTCATCAACTAAAAAGGTTTATGGATGCTCATTGATTATAAATTTGACAGATTAATTTCACACATTTAAATTTGAATACACAGAACATAACTATCACACAGATTGAAGAGAACTGAAGCTATTTCTAAATTAGTCAATCTACTGATACTGTACTATGTAGAAAGAGTTAAGAATCAATATTAACTTTTCAACTTGTACCACTGAATAACATAAGTACGCAGTTTGTTTAACTAACAAACTATTTTCCTAAGTCTCTATCTATAACAAAAGTATGAGAAAAAAAAGTGTGAGACCAGAGCAAAAGTACACTGAGATAATCTAGCTAACTGAATGTGTTATTTTCTTTATGTTGAATATGCAAGCATACACACCACACATAAATGCACACAGGCACACAAAATAATTTCCAATTTGAGAAACCAGACTTGGAGTAGTCATGTGATTGCTTACTCTGTTATGAAGTGATGGGAAACACAATATGGTTGTATCTAATGATCTTTTACCTGCTTAATCCCTCAACTCAAGTGTGGACATAGAAAGGCTAGGGTAAAGGCAGACGGTTCTTTTATACCTGGTTAAATAATTCTGATTTATTCAGTCAACAGGAAGTTAATAGTTAGCTCAGAAAGGTTTTAGGGAGAAGGTTATGGTGGCAGTGTGGGGGATGCACCAGAAGTTAGGTTCCAAAGGAAGAAAAAATAAGTTATTGCCATAGTCTAGGAAAGGTGGTATAATACCACGATTACTATCACTACTACTACTAAAACCATCACCACTACCACCACCACTAGTGGAGAGAATTGACTGAGTACTGACCATGTGCCAGGGACTCCTCTAAACTTTTAACAGGTACAATCAGACTTGATCCTCACCACAGTTTATATGGCAAGGAGAATGATGGGGAATAGTTCGAACTTCTTATTTTCCCCATTCTTTCTTTCACCCTGTACTGCCACTTGATCTCATCCAGATATCCAGGCTCTTGCCTTCTTCATCTTATCTCAGTCAACTTCCTCCTGATCTTCCCTGTTCCTCTGCCTTCCAAAGGCCTGATCTACCATCTGTACTGCTCTCATACCAGTATCCGTGATTACTCTGCACCTCTGTCATTCCACTGGAGCTGCCTAGTAGCATCCCCACATTAGATCAGTGCTAAATCCCCCGTCTCTGCTCTGCAATTATACAACTGAGGACGCTGGCTTATATCACTTAAATATGTTGACTGGCACAATAACAATTCAAGGTTTCCAATCATACCACCCTTCATACCTTTGTCATCAGTCCCGTTTCTTACTTCCTAGCCAATTTTGACGCATTTGCCACAACTCATGAGTCATCTACTCCAACAGGTAATGGACACCACTGCACAGAGTGAATTTTGGAGTCATTGGCATATAGATTGCAGTGGAAAGCATGTGAGTGAGTGGAATCACCATTTTCATAAATGTATTTTATTTTCAAAAACACTACCCACAAATAGCATTTCCAAAAATACTACCCATCAGAGTAGTATTACCAAGGTTCAGTTCTACACTTTAAATCTAAGAACTCAGAAAATCCATTTCCCATTCATACAACATCCACAGTATTTAAATTTTTATTTAATGGGTAGAAATGGGTTGTTTATCATCTCAGAAGAAATGCTCACAAAATTAATCTTTTGATCTCAGATTTAAACCATTGTTAGACATGATTCATTAACAGAGTAGGTCTTAATACAAAGACCTAACATCTTTTCGAAAAGAATTAGATGCTTTTATGAAAGTGCAAACATCCTCCTCTTACTACTCACCTTATTTTTAGCATGGGCTTTTCAACCATAAATGTATTCTCCTTGGGGTTTAGTCCTTCTTAGGAATATAAAAGACTCAAGATAACAGAATGTTGACAGGACAGAATTGACCCAAGGAAAATAACATATTTTCCACTGTAGATGTCTAGGGAGGCTCATGATTCAGTATCACCCAACTTTTTAACCTCTCATGTCACTGTTCCTACTGTGTCATTTGTGTCCTTGTATATACCAATATCTGAATTTGCCTCTATTTTTTCTAATTCTGACATTTCCTAGTCAATGTGCTAGTCTGTAGGTTTGTCTTTCGTTTGTAAAGGAAATCAATGACCAGAAGAGAGTTTCAGGGCAGTCAGGGAAGTTGCCTCAGACCAACCAGAAAACTAGAGTTTCTCTGAGTAATAGAATTTTTTAAGACTCCTCTATTTGCACTCTGTCTTCAGACCATTTTTTTTCTGGATTAATACAAAGGGTTCTTTGTTCCTAGGTACTTTCAATTTTGGCCAAAAGGAACTGATTTCTTTTCTCATGTATTCACATGAGCTGGGCAATCAGGAAGCCATGATATGGTGGTGGATCTGTTAAACTTCTAGTTTCATTAATTTTTCCCTTTTATACCCGCTTCTGGAGGAGTTTGTCTTCATGATCCTCAATATAAGATCAGAACACTACATAGAATGAATGAGGAATTTTACCTTCAAAGTTTAAGAAAATTCTTTAACCTACAGAATAACACACATTCTACTATTTGTCTTTTTTGTCTTGTCTCTAACAGGTAGTGAAAGTACACACTTAAATGATGTTACTTTGGGCTTATAAAGGGAGGACAATAACCTTTTAGAACCCACCAGTTTGTAAGTCAAGAGGCTTCTATATCTACTTAAGCTGCAAACAAGTCCGTGGGACATACACACCACGAGCAATTGCAATATATGTTTCACGGCAGAGAGTTAATGGAAATGCCTCAGGTATTAAGCTAAAAAGTGAATCATTATGTCAATTAAAAACATTAATTGAGGTAATTACAAGGAGATCATAGTTTATACAGAATTTAGTTATAATTTATACAATTATCCTCAGTTATACAGAAAAAATAATGAAGCTGTTTATCTAAAGTATTTACCCAACTGAAAATCACAACTACTGAGAGTCTGCATTTACACAGTCAAAATACCAATTTGAACTCGACCTGCCACAAGCCTACTTGTAAGGTAATGAATTCCCCGAGGACAAGGTGGTTTGGAGAGAATACAAGACTTCTAAAAACGCGACACTTTGCCAAATCAGATTCCTTAATTTTGACTTTGTTTGAAACGAGTCTCATTTAAGTGTAATTGCTAACATCTAGCACTAACCTCCTCTGGTTGTGGAGCCAGAAGGCATTTCTGTACATATAAAATATGAGATCTGGTTCCTGATTTTCTGAAGCTGAATAAATGGACTCAAATTTCATTTTTAGATCAATGCAAGCAAGGAATAAAACATGAAATTAAAAGGAGGAGATAGCATTCTGTATACAAACTTTTTTGGTTTCTTTGCATTCACAGAATATAAATAAGATTAGGATCTGTTTGCTGGTGTGTTTTGGTGGTTTCAAATATTGGTTTTGAGCAGTCTCGAGAACAGACTTCCTTTGTTTGAATTCTGGCTTTATCACTTATACAGCTATGTGATCTTCATCATATTGGTTATTCTCTTTGCCTCAGTTTGTGTATCTGTAAAATGTGATTGTGAAAATAATACCACCCATGTGGACCTTATAAAGTTAAGTGTTCTAATAGCTGTAAAACACTAAGAATAGTGTTTGGCCCAAACCAAGCACTATATAAGTGCCAACTATTATTATTGGTACAGGAAAATGAAGTATAATTCGGGAGTATGCATAGTCATCAGGGGTCCAAAGGAATAAGCAAAGGTCAGAGAAAAGATTCTACTTGACTACAATCTCTCTCCACTTTGCATCTGGTTTCAGAAGACCGATATCCCAAGAGGGTCATTTGCTTACTTTGCTGATTCTCCAGATAATATTTTTTGTTTCTGGAAATCTGTCTTGGGATTTCAACACATAAATTGGAATCCAAGGTGTGTCTGGGTGTGCTTTACTTATAGTTTCCCATGATAGAAGTCTCACTATACATTTAACAGTACTTGCAGATTTGGAGACCTACTTTTCACTTCAAAAAAGGAGACAAACTTCAGAAATGTAGGAATTTAAATAAAATATCTTCTTTTCTCAAACCTGATCTATAATTTTTAGGATGGAATAGTGGTCTTCCTGCATATGGAAAGGCACAAATGATTTTATAATAATATACCCACTCACACATTTGCCATTATAAATCAGTAATGTATTGCACTATTTAACATGTATCTTATTGCCTTCAACCTTTTTTTGGCCATGTAAATTGAAAAATACTGCAAGTTTTGACATGTCATCGTTAAACATCAAGCTAGAGCCCTTTCTTCCCCCTACAAAAATCCATTTATATATATCAATGAATCGCTATTTAAGATGTATTTCTTCAGACACCAGTCATATCATGTCCTCTGTGTTACTATAAGATTACCTCTTTATTTATCTGTGCTGCTAAGTTAATTATAAAAATGCTTGCAGTGAGCAAACATTTTGCTTGCCTATTCAGCATCTTAAACTAGATTAATCTTCTAGCAACACTTAATGGAAACTAAATCACACATCAACATGCTATAACAATATAACGATGAAACAGCAAATGAATCACTCAATTAACTCCTTGATAAATATCAAAAACATACTTTGCTCCTATAATTTGTAAAATCAAAATAAGCCTTTCTATTTTCTTTCTGCATTTTAAAAATGCCTCAATTCTGGAAAATAATTATCAAGAAATGCATTTGGTTGTAGACGGTTTTAAAAAAGCTACTTAATTCAATAACTGGTTAGGGGTGCCTGGGTGGCTCAGTTGGTTAAGCGTCCCACTCCTGATTTCAGCTCAGGTCATGATCTTAGGGTTGTGAGATCAAGCCCCATGTTGGGCTCCTTGCTCAGCTGGGAGTCTGCTTGAGATTCTCTCTCTCCCTCTCCCTCTGCACCCCCCTGCCACAGCTTGCTCTCGCTCTCTCTCAAATAAATAAATAAATCTTTTTAAAATTTCAATAACTGGTTAAACTTCCAAACAAAGAAGGAACCATATTTGATATATGACACCATATCACATGTAATGTCAACATTCACAGAAAATATATAGTCAATCATTAAAATTATATAGCTACAAATACATATACATACATAAACTGAAGTTGGTTCATTTTCTGTCTGCATGTGAACTGTTTCCAAAATATCTTTGTTATTACTGGATTGGTGGTTAATGTTGACCTTATTTCAAGGGTTCCAATTATCAAATATCCATGATCCTGATGGTTCGAATTTTGTTTCATTCTAAATGCCAGATTTACTCACTTTTTGCCCAACATATCAAGTAAACTATGAAAATGATTATCTAAGCCTCAGTTATTTTAATAATCTAGAATTTGCCAGTTTTATTAATATAAACATATGTAGGATTATAAGAAGATCCTAAAAATTTCGTGTGTGTGTGTGTGTGGCAATTTTTTATTTACATTATAGTTAGTCAACATATAGTATAATATTGGTTTCAGGAGTAGAATTTAGTGATTCATCACTTACATACAACACCCAGTGCTCATCACACCAAGTGCCCTCTTTAATACCCATCACCATTTAGCCTAAAAAATTCCTATCAACATGGTAATTTTTTATCAAAAAGCACATTATACTGGGGCTGGAAATACCAAGTTATATCAGTCATGGCTTTTTGTTCTTAATAAGTGTACAATCCAACTGGGATGTGACAGCTCTATATAACGATCTTAAATAGCACTATAAAGTAGGATACCCTAAGATACCTACAAATGGTGGGAGTGATGGCCTTCAGAGTAAATGGATTGGGGGCCCACTGAGGATTTCTGGAGTTGAGCTGAGCCTGAAGGAAGAGGGAAACTTTAATCACCAGATTAAAAAAAGAAAAATAATTTCAGGCAAATTGTGGAATACTCTTTGGATTCCATTTATGATGGTGACACCCAAGACAATAGTATGAGATATTGTAATATATGTGCTCTCAAAAAGTTTGGGATGGAATCCAAACATTCCCACCTTCAGGTTTCAGTAAGTTTTAATTCCTAAATTCCTCTTTTAAGAAGAGTTTAGTTATGTCTTAATTACATGATATTGGCCTAATGTCTTGATGATCGTATGAGAATATAAATCCTTTATACATGAAATACATTTACTTTTTTAAAACTTTTATAAATGGGAGTTCTGAGCAAATCTTAAATGACAATGAAAAAAAAAGAAAAAGACAAATCGATTCTTGACTATCCATAAATGAATTTTCTGTGACCAATTTTCTATTGACTCCAGAAGCATGTGAAATAATTTATAAGGATTTTATGTGTTTTTAAAATCATTACCTTACTTTCCCCAACCTTGTCTCTTTGGACTTTAATCCATGTGACTCTCACCCAAAGTACAAATAAAAATATAGCAAAAATAAATAAAATAAAGTAGAAAAAATAAATTTATACAAACTTACAGCTTATCAACAATAGAGCTATATGTCTGCAACAGTACTGATTATAATAATAATAATAATAATAGCTTTCCCCTATTGAGGACTAAGTTTCCATCATTTTACATAGATTAGATCTATTATTCTTCAGGATGA
The DNA here is from genome assembly GCF_004348235.1 of Phoca vitulina. Taxonomy (NCBI): domain Eukaryota; kingdom Metazoa; phylum Chordata; class Mammalia; order Carnivora; family Phocidae; genus Phoca; species Phoca vitulina. The sequence continues at coordinate 10,287,315 of NW_022589711.1, forward strand.
CCTCATATAACATGGATATTCTTACTGTCATCATTATAATCGTCAAGAAGCCTGAAGCATAGCACCATAAGGAACTTGCTTTAGGTCACAGAGATAAGGAGTGGAAATGCTGGGAGCAAGCTGGCTCCAGATTCCAGAGTGTTAAGCGATGGTACAGGATATTTAAATAAGATGATGCTCTTGAATCAAACCTCCTCTTTGAAGACCAGTAGTTCTTATCTCTGTTTGCATCCCAGAGCGGTCTTTAAAGCCTTTAACCACTACAGATGACCATGCACCCAACCAACAGTTTCTGATTGAATAAATAGACCTGTGGTGGAGATTGTGTTTCTCTCCTTTTAAGAAGCGCCACAGGTAATTTTGATGCACACTTCCAGGGTTTAGAACCTTGATGTAGATTCTTGCTTTAGTCTGAAGCATTGTGGTATCTAATGGACATGTCATATCCTAAGCTAATTTGATATATCATATTTGCCAGCCTTCATTATTCCACATGAGGGCAAATTAAGGTTGAAGCGAGACAAAAATATTGGAAATATCCAATATTTCTCTTGATATACTTTACAGTGAATCTTAATTTGAAGGGAATAAAATGTCTTTTAAAAATAACAGCATTTTCTTGTTATGCATCTTTGTGTTAGATAAAAATTAACTTCCTAAAAAGTAATCCCGATTGAACCAAAAACTCTAGTTGCTTTAAGCCAGGAGAAAGGAATAGCTACCTTTTTAGAAGATATTAATCAAGACTGGCAAGGCTGAAAATGTTTAGATTCAATGTTGAACTCTACTTTTTCTGTATATACTATAAAGTTGGAGGGATTAAAAATATTAGTATAGAAAAGAGCAGTACTCATTAGTTGTTTGATCTCTTAACTTTTTATGGTTGCTCTAAACAATATCAGATATTTGTGAATACTAAAACTCATTGCAAACTTAAAAGCTTATTGGTTAAGAAAGGTGATACAGTTTTTGATTAAAAAAAATAATTGTTCTCAATTAGGCAAATGTCCTTAGCAGCTTCCAAAGGCAGATCAGTGCCATCTAGTGGCAAAACCAGTTCACAGATTACCTTTTTTTTTTTTCCCCTCTAGTTAACAGATTATCCTTTCTGATCAAGTTCAGTAGAGGGTAGAGGGTGCCAATGATACAAATCTGTATCAAACACACACACACATATACACACACACACACACACACGATATCATATACACATATACCATACAAACACACACACATATATAGGTATGAATTTTAAAATGTAATTTTACTTCCTCAAGAGATTTAGTTCAGTGTATAATAATGAGACAAACATGTAATATTTGCACTAAAAGTCTAATATTTAACAATTTAGCAAGGAATGAGGAGTTATGTGTATCTAAGACATAGACAATCAATAAATGAAATACATAAGAAGGTAGTTTTAATGGATAAACAAGACCTTATATGGAGAAAGGGTTATCAGTTTTTAAAAACAGTAGAATGAAGTATGTTTTCAGTGTCAAGAGTGTGCTTAAGGTTATGACAAATAAGATGGCTAATAATTCACAATAAAAACGACAACTTGTTTTTTGTCTGGGAGAGACTAGACAAAAATTTGGTAGAATTTCAAACATGATATTTAAGCTGGAGAAGTTACTGAGCAAAATACTTGAAACCCTGAGACTTCATGAAAAGCTATATAATTTCTCTCACTGCAGATCCTGAGTAATAGATAAAAATGTATCCCTCTAGAAATGTTCATGAACTCTCTTACCATGAGGAAAAAAGAATGGACTAGATGAAATTAAGTTTCCTCTCAGGCTTTAATTGTGTTAAAAGCCAAGTATCCTCCCTTATAATTCATCTTTTTGGTTTTGAGATAATAAGCCTGTTTGACCCCACTGAAGTTCTGCCTTTTGTTCGTTCTCTTCCTGAGACTCCAATTAACTTTACAAAATTTCTCTTCAGTGAAGAAAATCTAGGCAAAAGGATTAATTTAGCTAACAATGCTGTAATATAAAAACCTCCGTAGGAGCTTTTTCTGACCTATTCCAGGGACTTGGCCAACTCGAATGCCATGATGATGAAAGAGTTTTTCATAGCCCAGGAGATAAGGGGAAAAAACCATATTGCATCAGATCCAGTTGCTCTTAGAGGAATTCAAAAGAATCCAAAATAGTCTTAATGTCTAAAAAATGCCACATTTTCTATCTAGAGACTAGGATCCAAAAGGGTACAGAAGGTTGACTTATCAGTGATGCAATTTTCTCAACCTGATGAGGAAGGCTTTTATATGTTCCAAATGAGCTATCAGAAAAGGGGAGAGCCATTCTTTTTCTCAGCCACTCAGAGGAAACAATATGGTTATGTGAAACACAGAGCCATGAATAAGACCACTCATGCAGCTTCTCTTGCCCCAATCTTAACGATGATGACTTTTCTCAGTCTGCCTTGGAAACACAGAAGCAGCTGTAATTTCTTTCCTTTTCAAAAAAACACTCTCTTCAGTTAGGCCCTTTTTTTCCTTTCTTGCCTTGTAGTCAATGTGACCATGACATATAAAGAAAGAAAGAAATGTAGGGAACTGTGGTAATGTTATTTTAAATTAAAATAATTGTGCATTTCCTCATTGCTGATAACAATGATTTTATAACTTTTTTGAAGCTACTTTTAGGTGGACCATCCTCAGATTACACATCACGATTCAGGCACAAATGAGAGTTACATGGTTATGGTTACTCAACAAATTTTACCTTTTATTTACATTTATAAATAAAATGTGTGTAATTAATTCATGACTGCTAATTCTTTGCAGAGAATGATACCAGAGGGCCTACAAGCATACACATGCACTCCTGCGTATGCCCACATGTGAACGCCTATGCATGTGTAAGCACACACAGACACATTTCCCCTCATAATTCCTTCTTCCTCTGACTTACAAGTTGAAAGCCCCAATATCAAGTTCACAATAAAAATAATCATCATCATTTGAGTGATCATCTGCCAAGAAGCAATTTTCAGCACATGGACCATGGTTCAAATTCTGAAGGATTAGAATATAATGGAAGTTAAAAAATAGAGTCTGTGTTCACTTTAAATATGCTGAGTGATTAAATTCTAGAAAACATCAATTTTAAGTCATTGATAATTATGTACTCTGTCATAATTTAAATTATATGGTCACAATTAGCAGGGATTAATCAATCCAGTTTTTGTACAGTTTTGGCTCTTAGCCATACTTGCTTTTCTTTTTACATAAAATACTTTCATTATCAAAAACTTACTGACATCGAAAACTCATACAAAACATTTTTTACAGCTATTCATGGTAAGCACATGTCAGAAAACTTAACTTTAGTTTTAACATGTTTAGTAAGCATGGATATCTCCTGAATGTATACTCCTTTTCTAAGGAATTGGCAGAAAATATACTGTGGTACTGATGTAACTCTGAAGCCATGAGAGTAAATATTCTCAGAAATAGAACCCTTTAGGGCTATCTTCTCTCCTAATACATGGGGGCAATTTCCATTCTGACTGAGTTCTGAAATAATAAGTTCAGCCATTCTTCACTGTAACTACAGACTCGAATGTTTCAGTTCTCTCACTCAATTCCCAAACATATCTAAATATGGATTGCACTAGAAGTTCCAGTCCTTAGGATCTTCTACTTCCATCTTATCTATTGGCTCTCTCCTTGCTTCACTTCCTTTCCTCTCAGGATTAAAGTCTAAGGTTTACCTATGACCATAACCACACTGTACCAGTCAGTATTCTTGCTCTCCGAGTGCCCTTAATCTCCTTTGTCACTTGCTTTGCAAAGCTACAACTGCGTATTCATCCAGCTCTTGGCCTTCATGTCTGTACATCTGTATTAAACTCATTGTCAATAACCTATACTTGGTCCTGAAGGGAGAACAAGCAAATGCAATTCTGTAGTAGCTCCTTCTTCTTTTCCCAATGGTTCAGACTATGCACCATTTTCCTCTCAGTCTGAAATCTTGGCTCCTTCATCTCTGCTCCATCATCAGAGGACCTTGCACTTAGAAAGAAATAGAAACCATCGCATGAAAGTACCACTGACTTCTTCCAGTGAATCTATCAACTTGGATCTATACTTCCACTTTTAACTCTCCCTTCTATTAACATGGTACTGCTCTGCTTTGGATGATTGAGTCTTCTCTTTTCACTTCTCCATCTACTCCAGACTTCCAGGGACCTGGAGCTTTGATTATAAGCTGTCATCCTTTTATGTTTAATTCTACCTATAGAAAATCTGCTTATGCTGACTCAGTCAGACAGACCGGGTGCTCTTTAGAGTCTTGTTGCTTACTAGCTAGCAATCCAGGGTAAGATACTTAACTTCTTCAACCTCAGTTTCTTTACCTGTACAGTGGAAATAATAGTAGCAAATACCTCACAGGATTGGAGTGGTGAATAAATGAAAATAATGGTTCAGGGAAAAATCTGGCATGGATGTTTTTGATAAAATCTTGCTATTACTGTATTTCCCAACTGGATTTGAATAAACCAGTCCCATTGAGGGTGTGGGAGGACAGTAGTCTCCCTTAAGCTCTACACCTCTTTTCAATAATTATCTGAATTCATTCTTCTACTTCACTATGAAACTTCTTAAAAGAAGTGGTCTCTCCCTTTCACCTCTAACTTGCCTCCCAAGCTACTCCTTCTGGCTTTGACATTCACCACTCTCCTGCAAAGCCCCATAAAAGTCACCAACATCAGCTCCCTGTTGAAAGACCCTTATCTTCGTTGCTCTCTTGATAAGATAATGTGGGGCATCCTCTCTCTTTTCTTGGCTCCCTTAGACTCTTGTTCTCTATAGGATGTCCAGCACTCAGCTGGCAGAACACATGATTCATAACAGCCCCCGATAAATATGTGTTGCCTGACTTAACTGAATGAGAGCTCCAGGATCAAAGTCACCATTTATTTCTACAGTGTTCTGACATTGGAATGGTCATTTTACTCAAGAAACAGCTGGAGTTCTGAATTCCTTCTTTTTTTTTTTTTTTTAAAGATTTTATTTATTTATTTGAGAGAGAGAATGAGAGACAGAGAGCACGAGAGGGAGGAGGGTCAGAGGGAGAAGCAGACTCCCTGCCGAACAGGGAGCCCGATGCGGGACTTGATCCCGGGACTCCAGGATCATGACCTGAGCCGAAGGCAGTCGCTTAACCAACTGAGCCACTCAGGCGCCCGTTCTGAATTCCTTCTGAGGCAGTTTATTTCATATTAGATTTCTGGGAAGAGGCTAAAACCACATTAGTCTCCTAAGAATACTCTATATTAAGGATGTCCTAGAAAGAGAGAAGCCCCTAAGTTTACATTAGGTAGCTTTCAAAGCTGTTGCACTTGGTCAGAAATAGGAAACTGAAATGGTGAGAAATTTTCATGAAGGTTCAAATTACACTATTTTGCAAAGTTTAAAAAATTTGCCCATCATTATCCATAAATTACAGCTATACATTATAATTATTTAATCTACATTTCTTGTTAAACACTTAAATTATGTCACTTCACCAATTTACAGAAATTATGTGATTAGGTGTAATTACACTAAATAGCTGAACACAATTAAAAAATCTTACACGCAGGAAGTGTCATCTATAGTATAGTAATTTCCCCCCCCCCTTGACTCACTGTCCTTGGTCTCTATCACAAGGAGATAAAGGCTGGCTCAGTCTGAATGGGATAAGAGAATTTCCAGGTTTCAGGTGACTTCTGGCTCGGGGGCCACCTACAGCGAGGCTCTCCTTCCCGTAAGCATATTTTCAGACAACGTGCGCCCTTAGAGTCCCCGAGCTTATAACCAATAGCATCACCTGCAGGGACGCTGACTCTGGTACTTTGTACAGCTTGAGGGTCAAGCCGACCTATGTGAGACTGGGAGGTGGAAGTTGCTTTCCAGATTTCTCTGCACTGGAGCCCTGAGAGAGTGCTGTGTGATCCTCTTGAGCTGCGCGGTCGCGGTGGGCAGCGGTGAAGCCGGCGCATCGAAGCCGGGATACCTGGTTCAGGTGCGCTGCTTACTGAACCGTGCGCCTGGACTTGCGTTCCAGGTCTCAGCAACTTTGTTTCTTCCGCTCTAAAATACGGGTGCTGATCATGGACAATGACTGTGGGTGATAACAGCACCTCCTACGGTAGATTCGAGTACATATTACTACCGAAGTCTTAGATGAAATATGGCTTCCTTAGAAGCTTTCCCTGATCAACACTTAACCGCTCTTCTTACAATTCGTAATTGAGTATTATGGGTTTATTAGCTTAATATTGCTCTGCTGTATGAGGCTATGCATTTCATGAAAGTGGACAGGGATGATGTTTGCTTTGTCCCGGCACATTGCCTGGCACATAGAGAACGCCGAATGGATGAACAAAGGATGAATGAATGATACACGCTTTCTTTTCTGCGCTTGTCTCTTTGCCTCTCCTTTGTCTTTTCCCACAACCAGATAGTCAAGTGTGGTTTCGAAAGGTACCTGATAAACTCATTCAGTACTGAAGTCCTAGAGCCTCTTTGCCAGGATCACAAGCGTGACTTTGTGGAAAATCACTTTCTAAAAATACCTGCACATTATTATGCAAGTGATAGATGCTATTACTACCGTATGCACGTTGAAAGAGAGTTGACTGTATTTGCAATCCGTGGAAACCGAAACTCAGTGGGCTCAGGGGTTGGTGATGTCGTTTTCTGGGGGCTTGGAGCTCCCACAAACCAACCGCCTAAAATGTTGCCAGGTGCGAGGCTGTTATGCCTGAGAAGCAGGCTTGCCCTCGCTAACCACAGGAACGTGTTCTGTTGCTGCAAACATCCACTTCCCTTTCTCCCCCAGGCACCCTCTGCAGCTTGTCTCACTTTGCTGTCCTCACTCCTCCCCCACATCCGACTCAGACTGTAGTCTGTGGTTTAAACTACCTGTTCTGATTTTGGCCATTTAAATCCACTTCCACTGTTTTTGCTCCTGTCTCACCCAGAAAGAAATTACTAAATACAGGCGAGTCATACTTTCAGTCACTTAGACACCCCCCAAACAGATAAAATATTGGTAAATATTTTATACCATAAAAAGGTTGGTTTTTTTTTTCAGAGAACTCAGAGCAATAATGCCTTAATACCAGACCCTCTGTGCTTTTTTATCTGATTTGACTAATACATTTTTAATTTACACAACACTTTGTAAGAACACACTTTATTTTTAACTAATACCTTCAAATACCCTGTGAATTCATACCATAACATACATGGAAGTGAGTTTACACAATCTATAGGGCCATCTGAATAGTGGGAAGCAAATTAGAAAATCTTTTCTTGTGCATACATCACCAAAATTAATGTGTCTTAAACCAATTGCACTAGTTAATGTAAAGACATAAGAGATCCACAAAACTCCATTTAGGAAGATACTGTCTTTTTCTTCTCCCTGCTTTAAAATACAGCAAGCTGTAGAAAATCTGCAAATCCTTAGTCACATAGAAATCTGAATTCCCCATGTAGAAAGACTACAATATGGGAAAACCCAAATAAGTTCCATGTGTGAAATCCCTTTGGCCCACTTACACAAGCAACTTCCCTTACACATTTTAGGAAAAGTCAGCTCATAGCACTTACTGAATACCAAGCTTCCAGTCTAAGTGGTATTCTCAACATATTTCAACACAAAGAAGATCCCTGGATTTTACCTAACAAAATCCACAAAAAAGTAAAGTGGCTTTTTTTCCCTTTCCTGACTCTCCCTTCTCTGACCTCATACAATTCTCACAAAGGTAGTTTAGATATAATCCTTTGCTTTGATTTTTGCAAGTACAAAGAGAACACACCTCTTTTCCATTTGCTACATTGTTCTGCCATCTGTAGGTGGGTGAGCAAACTTCTCAGAAAAATCGTTCATTGTACAATTAGATTGTGTTGAATATGCAACCATTTGCATGGTTTCTTCTTGCAAATTGTAGAGTTTTTTAACGGGGTAGGGAGGATCTTGAATGTGCAGATTTCTGGTGTATTTCTAATATTATGCCATTGTAGAAAGGACACTATAATATGAAAAAGTATGTCACTTATATTCCTTAAATTTGTTCAAGTAAAACTGAACTCTTTACTAAAAATAATCCATCCAATTATCAGTTCTAAACATTTTGCACATAGTTGCTAAATTTAAAAGTTAGGTAAAAATATAGGTAAAATATAAATTAGAAATATAAGAGGAAATTTCACCTGATAGAGGTGGGACAGAATCCTGCTATACTTAATTTTTTGAATGCATACAAGTTCATATTCTGCACTTTTCTTGTTTATATTTCTTTTGAAGAAAAGGAAGAATATATGAAACCTGTTCCTATGCTTAACTGCTTCCCTGGATAATAACCAAGTTTTGTATATTTTTCATATGCATTGTTTCCTTTTTTTTTTTTTTTTTTGCATTGTTTCCTTTTATCCTTGCAACAACTCTATGCATGGATAGGACAACTATTATAAAAAGTCCATATTTTTGTGAAATGGACACAGAAACTCGGTGGGTGGGCTCAATGACCAGCCCAAGATCACACATCCACAAAGTGTCAAGCCTGGGATTGATATCCAAGTCTTGCCAATGCACTATAAAATTTCTTCTCACCTCCTCTATTTCTTCAACAGAATGTTATGATTTACATTCAGTGACAATAAATATTTAACCAACCTGCGCGATATGCCTTCTGGAAACATATTTGAATATCTATTTCCATGAAGATAGAATTTCAAGTTTCAAATGACTATAAACCAGTGTATCCTTTAGAGAATCTAGAGACATGTAAAAGAAATTAAGGTACTATGCAGATACATTCCATTTATGTAGAAGATAGAAAATGATGTACAAGAGAAAATGAAGCAGATAAGAAAAAGCCATGATAATTCATAATAAATATAAATCTGGTTTAGAAAAGTTTAAATTCATATGAAGGTACTGAACACCAAAATACAAATGCACAAATAGAAACAAAATACATTGGTTTTTGAAGGAATATGCGGTATAAGGGGTAATACATAAACACTGAGGATTGAGAAAGTACATCAGAACAAAATAATTTATTTTGAGGCTGTTATGAACTGAAGGTTTGTGTCCCCTCCAAAGTCATATGTTGAACCACAACCCCCAGGGGCTATATTTGGAGATGGGGAAGTAAGTAAGGTTAAATGAGATCATACAGGTCAGGCCCTGATCCAATAGGATTGAAACCCTTATAGATAAAGAGAGCTGAGGGGCACCTGGACACCTGTCGGTTAAGTGTCTGCTTTGGGCTCAGGTCATGATCCCAGGGTCCTGGAATCTGAGTCCCACCTTGGGCTCCCTACTCGTTGGAAAGTCTGTTTCTCCCTCTCCCTCTGCCCCTCCCACCTGCTAGTGCCCTCTCTCATGCGTGCTCTCTCTCTCTCTCAAATAAATAAAATCTTAAAAAAAAAAAAAAAGAAAAAGACAGCAGAGAGCTCTCTCTATGCCTCCTGATTGTGCAGAGAAGGCAGTCATCTGCAAACCAGGAAGCGAGCTATCACCAGAAACTGAATTTGCCAGCACCTTGATCATGGACTTCCCAGTCTCCAGAGAGTGAGGAAATAACTATCTGTTGTTTAAACTGCCCAGTCTGTGGTATTTTGTCATAGCAGCATGAACAGACTAAAACAGAGGCTGAAGTTAGGTTTAATACTAAGGTTTAGGGTTTTTCTTAACAGACAAGGAGATCCTAACTCCTTTACCTTTATTAAAACGAATAAAAAACTTCAATATTTGTAACTAGCAAGAAGCAAAGCTAATGATGTCTGCTTCAATTTGCTTCATACTTGAAGTATTGTATTTCATTGTTAAAATATAATTTTTTTTGCTCCTATATGTAAGCTATGTGTCTTTTGACTGTCCCCTGTCTACCCTTTATTCTTTTATTTTGCCTTACTTCTGACCCAGAATACAGATGGCAAATGATCTATGGGTTATGATCTCTTTTACAACACTTGAGAGACTGTGTTATTAATTTTGAATAGCTTACAGAGAAGGGGAATAACACATCACAAATGTTTCTCTATTGTCAGACCTTGCAAGCATAGCTAGTCAGGGGAGCTGGATCATCCTGCAGTCTACAGAAATACACAGAATGACTACAGTTCTACAGAGAACAATAAATAAATTGTCAAATATTGAGCCACTGAAATTCTGCCATTTCCCTAAAACTATGGCTTTGTATCTAATCTTTAGAATTTTATAATGGGTCAGCCTCCAGCTTATTTGACAAGATCTTCTAAAGTGAATTTATTGTGTGCAATTTATTCCAGACCCTGACTGAATTAACTTACTTTTGAGTCTTCCTTGGATGTGAAGCCAAGAGGGAACGTACCCTTCTAAGGATCTTTCCATTCAATAAAAGCTCCCAAATGCAAAATTCAGCATTCTAGGCCACTATGTGGATTTAAAACATCCCGTGGGGAACTTTAGATCTATAAACCAATCAACTGATTACCATTATCCATTTATACTATTTTCTCTCATGCATCACTTCCATCTGGGGTTTTAATTGGCTTTTTATCTCATATTGACTCTTTAATAGGACCATCATTCTTATTTTTTTATTTAGTAATTATGCCATACATTTATATTAAAAACAAAAGCAAGTCTCAGTAACAATTGAAGAACTACATAGAAAAGTTGTGGGAATGGAAAGGGCTTTTTAAAAAGTGGAATTCAAAAAGAAAAAGAAGTATCAGTCATAGAGCCACTTAGGGGTGAAGTTTGGAACTTGTTCCTTCAGGGGATAGAGGCTAATGTTTCAGCTGAATTTAATTTATCACCCTATTCCAATGACAGTTCCAAATATGTTAGTCCCTTGTGGAATATGTAAATGACTGTCATGTTAAGATTCTGAAAATAATTTCACAGACACCTGGATAAAAAATATTAAAATAATCTTACAGCTCTGACATTCTTTCACATGGATATGTTTAAACATAAAATGATGAATACATGTTTTAAAATGTAAGACTCTCTCTCTTCTTTAGAAAGAGGATACCTATCCCCAAGCTACTTAGTGACATTGACCAATGAAAATAAGCAATTAATTTTTAAAAAGAAGGAAAACATATCTGTATGTCACTTTTTTGTGAGGGGCAGTCATTAAAATATAAACAATTTTGGTATAATTTGATATTATTTTGAATCTTAAGATATGTGCATATTTTAAATGGCTATGCATAAAATGATTAGTTGTCATAGAAGCTGGCATTTGCTACACAAGCATTGACCATTTGTAAAATACTTTAATGGTATCACTGTTTAATTGCAGTATTTAGTCTTACATAGGAATGCAGCATCTCAAGCTCAAGATTTGTTTTTATTTTTTCCATCTTGAAAATTTGACATTTTAAGAGTTAATTTGAACCCACCTTTTGGTTGGAATAATGGTTTGGCATGTATCCCATTTTTCCTACTCATATTAATAGAAGGGATGCCTAACCTGTCTTTTTTCAGGCTTCATTTTATAGTCAAAAATGTTTTAAATTCAAACCCTGGAGAGAATCTGTCATCCTCTCCAATAGCTTTTACTAGACCAACATTTTAAGGTATTATGCAACCAGGAAAATTAAAATATACCAAGAAGTTAACTTTAGGCAGTATGGTTCTTCGTTCTTATTGAAGAGATTCGTACTTAAGGAGTATTTCCAATACAATTTATGCATTCGTTCATTCTCTGATTCATTTACGCAACATTTATTTATTCAGTGTCAAAGATATTTAAAACACAGTCCTAAACATCGCAGGATGAAAAAATTTGTGTCTTCAAATCTATTATGGAAATTCAAATAGTCAAGAAGTGCATTGTAAAGTGGTATAACCTGGATATGAATCTAGAGTTTAGATATGTGAAAGATGCCTCTTAGTTGGGAGGGTCAGGGAAACTTCATGGTATCCTATGGGTTGTTAAGGCTCATACAAGTTGGCAACTCGATAGTCTGATGACAGCAAGATAGACAGGTTTGGGGAGGTTAAGGAAAGGCAAGGGGGTGGTGCTAGAGGGATTGAGCCTATTGTGGACGGCCTCCAAGCAGATCTGTAGCCCAATGGGGTGACCTGAAATCGCTGCCTCTTTTTTTTTTTTTTTTAGGATTTTATTTATTTATTTGAGAGAGAGCGAGAGAAAGAGAGAGCAAGCGCACAAGCATGGGGGAGAGGGAGAAGCTGGCTCTCCGCCAAGCAGGGAGCCTGACGTGGGGCTGGATCCCAAGACCCCGGGATCATGACCTAAACTGAAGGCAGACGCCTAACCACCTGAGCCATCCAGGTGCCCCTGAAATTCCTACTTCTTAACAATGGGATTGTGACTGTTCATTAGTCAGAAGAGTGCTCCTCCCTACCAGTTCCAGGACAAGGGCAAAAGGCCCAGTAACAGAAACATCTATACTTCAGTTCTAGGGCTCAGAGTTGAAATAGTCACCAGCCAGTGGCCCTGATGATAATGACGTGGTCTATTCCCTTCAGAGAAATTCTGTGCTTTTTCGGTGCCCCCAGGGCTGCAGTTCACTTTGGGACCAGGACAGAAGTTTCCAAAAGGAAACTTTGGTGAACTGGGAATAATACCACTAGAGGAGGAAAAGCTGATGTCTGCAGATGGTTAAATGGAATAGCCTTGGTCTTTAGTCCTCACAGCGCTGACAGTGTTAACATTTTGCAGATTAAGAAGCTAGAGCGGGAACAAGCCAAGAGGTTACTATCACATAACCAGGAAATGATACAACTAGACCTTAAACCCAAGGCTTCTATTTCCCAAATCCTGTTTCATTCCAAAAACAGTAGCATGTTGGAAACCAACTAATGTGAAACAAATCTGTTAGAATACTAGAAGTTTAGATCAAATGATCTATTTATATAAAGCTGCCATTGGAATAGCTTGAAAGATCTGATAGGGCTTTGAGCAGAGGACCACTAACAGGCACATGCCTATTAAATCAGCATTTTTCACCTACATTGAGAGTGTCTGGGACATGATGCAACAGCTGGCCACTGAAAAACTCACAGATACTCACAGATTTAATTAAGTGCCTAGAGCCAAAAACTGATGAACATCCGAGATGCTTCTCTCTAGTTCTGCTAGATGATAATAGTATTATGACTTTTATTTAGAAAGACATGGATTTGTACATTTACAAAAAGGACTACTGAAAAATGTGAAACTATGATATTGTAGCTGGTTTGTTTTTGAGGCTAAAATACATATGAAAGAATAAAGAGCTTTCTCAGAAGTGCATAGCAAGTATACATTATATTATAGATCAGGTTTGGGCCTGAGGGCCATGAATTTTCACAGAAGTTAGAGGTCAGGTGACATCAAAAGGTCTGAAGGGTTTGTCTTCTCTGAAAAATGTCTATTTGGGTCATCTGCTCATTTTTAAAGTGTTCGTTTGTTTGTTTGTTTGTTTTGGTGTCAAGTTGTATAAGTTCTGTATATATTTTAGATATTAACCCCTTATCAGACATATCATTTGCAAATATCTCCTCCCATTCAGTAAGTTGCCTTTTTGTTTGTTGATGATTTCTTTTGCTGTGAAAAGCTTTTTATTTTGATATAGTCCCAATAGCTTATTTTTGCTTTTGTTTCCCTTGCCTCAGGAGACATATCTAGAAAAATGTTGCTATGGCCCATATCAGAGAAATTCTGCCTATGCTCAGAATCCTCTAGGGTTTTTATGATTTCAGGTCTCACATTGAGGTCTTTAATCCATTTTGAGTTTATTGTTGTGTATGGTGTTTGACGGCCAACAGACACATAAAATGATGTTTAACATCACTAATGAGAATATCAGGGAAATACAAATTAAAACCACAATGAGATATCACTGTATACTTGTCACAATGGCTAAAATAAAAAAAGACAAGAAATAGCAATTGTTGTCAAGGATGTGGCGGGAAAGGAACCCTCATATGCTATTGCTGGGAATGTAAATTGGTACAACTACTATGGAAAACAGTATGTGGTTCCTCAAAATATAAAAAAAAATAGAAATACCTTATGATTCAATAATTCCACTACTGGATATTTACCCAAAGGAAGTGAAAACACGAATTTGAAAAAGGTACATGCATTCCCATATTTATTGCAGCATTATTTACAGTAGCCAAGATATGGAAGCAGCCTGTGTCCATCAATAAACAAATGGATAAGGAAGATGTCTGTCTCTCTCTCTCTCTCTCACACACACACACACACACCCACACCCACACACACACACCCACAAAGAAAATATTATGCAGTCATAAAACAGGATGAGATCCTGCCATTTGCAACACCATGGATGGACCTAGAGGGTATTACGCTAAGTGAAATAAGTCAGAGAAAGACAAATGCCATGTGATTTCACTCATACATGACATCTAAAAAACAAATGAATAAACAAAAAGAATCAGACTTATAAATACAGAGAGCAAACTGATGGTTGTCAGAGAAGAGGGGGTGGGGAATGGACAAAATGAGTGAAGGGGAGTGGCAGATACTGGCTTCTAGTTACGGAAGGAATAATTCACCAGAAAAAAAGGCACAGCATGAAGAATATAGTCAATGATACTGTAATACTCTTGTAAACTGACAGATGGGAGCTACACTTGTAGTGAGTATAATGTATAAACTTGTGGAATCATTAGGTTGTACACCTGAAGCTAATGCAACGTTGTTTCAACTGTAATAAAATGAAAAAAAAATGGTCTGGAGGGTTATTTTTGCTCTGGTAATCAGTATCTACATTGTACATCATTTCCAATCCATGTAGCTTGACTATTTTAAGTTTAAATAATTAAAGGATGCTATTTTAATATATTTCTGCACTCTTCAAAATATTTTAAAAACCTCTTAAACTTTTCTAAAACTGCACCTAATTCATTTTTGAGACTCTTAGTCTATTGGAAATCATGTAGAAACTATACAGTTCTTCTTTTTTCCCCAAACTTCTGCATTGTATATAACACTGTTCACATCTAGTTATTAATGAAGTGTCCACCAGAAGCCAACATTATGATTTAGGTACCTATAATGCTTGTTTTCAGGAGCTTTTGTCAGAATCGCTTCTTAAGAGATGTTTATTGAAGCCTCAAGTTCTAGAATTTAAATCCATCCACTTACTCCATGTTAAAATGGCAATATGTAATGTGTAGTGCTTTAAACTTAAAAGTAGTTTAATAGTTATTATTATGAGTTTAATAGTTATTATTCAAACTTATGGAGAGGCCTGTTAGAAAGAATGAGTGAAGGGATTATCTCAAAGGAAATAAAGAACAGGAGGCCAAGATTTAAGGTAATCTTTGGCGACCACTTCCACTTTATCAAATGGCAAAAACACATATAATCAACAACTGCACTGTTTGGGGGAAAATAAAAATATACGATTACATCATTAAGCAAAATACATAGCAGAGCTCTAAAATGATAAGATAATTAAGAAGCCAACCTGCTGAGAAAAGCAAGTTTTTCAATAGACTGAGCAAACTTGGTGGCTGATTACTGTATTTGCAGTCTTTTAAAAAATACATTCTTTTCATCTTTATGTGGTGACAGCCATAATTTAATAAAAAGATGAAAAAAATACATAATTCTTTCAAATAAATGTCAAACCATATTTAAAGATGTTATTTAATCTGTTGCCAGGGTATTAAAAAGTTCATTTTCCTGACACCCAAAGTGTTCTGGCAGAAATTAAAATTTTAACAGCTTTTCTCCAATAATTTCTTGACAGAATATAACATTGTACAAATAATCCAATCCTGCCAAATATCTTTAAGGAAACAGCAAGGGTATTTGATAATGTTTCTACTTATACAATTATTCTAATACAAAATGATTTTTAGTAGTAGTTGGGGACCTAATTGAGCAATGAGCAGAAAAACCACTGTAGAACCACTTTGCATTAGAACTGTACTTCTTTTATTTGAAAATATCACTACCTATTTATTTCTGATTAATTTATTAGATGTAGTTTCTGCTCCACATGCATGTTTATCCTCTTCATTATCTCGGTGTCATATATTACTTTGTCCCGCGTGATTTGTCCTGCATCAGTAATTCATCACAGTTTGCACTAATGAAGAAAGGTGGTCATTCAGAACAGCTAAGTACTTTTCCCTTGATATCCGCACTGATCTGGCTCATCAGAGCCCAACTGCTCTGGTTCTGTGTGCTCCAGCCACCCTTTCCTGTTCTCTTAATTTCATATGGAACAATGTGTTCTTGCTAGCACATCAAAGAAGATAAACCTGAGCAACATTTCAAAGGTTTAAAATTTGACAATCCAAACAGTACAGACCAAGGACTTGATTATTTTAACAAAGCAGATTAGCGGGGCTTCCATAACAAGGTAAAACAGTGACTAATTGGAAGGATGGTTCTGATGTCCTCTCATGCGACAACCTTGGCTCCTTGCCACCCCCCTCCCCCGCCCCACATTGCCTACGACATGCACTTACACTTTTGATTGCAGAGAAAGTAAATATTTACTGTGCTTTTAAGTTACACATTTGTTTAAAGCACATATGGAATCAACAGCCCCCCCCACACCTGGCCCGTGCTCTCTCTCTCTCTCATACACACACACACACACACACACACACACACACACACACACGCTATGAAGTTCTGTCCACTTTAAGCCTTAGGCAGGGCTTGCCTTATAACCACCTAGAAGTAAGTAACTAGTCTGGCAAATCTCTTTTCCCATGCCCCTAGCCTTGTCCCAGGTCTTGTTGTCCTGTCTACCACATTGCAGCACCCCCAACAGGCATGCCTTCCTAGCAGCACTTTCTAATTGGCACCTTTTTAAAATTTATTTATTTCAGAGAGAGAAAGAAAGAGCACAAGCAGAGGGAGCGGAAGGCGGAGGGAGAAGTAGGCTCCCACTAAGCAAGGAGCCTGATGTGGGACTCGATCCCAGGATCCTGGGATCATCACCTGAACCAAAGTCAGATGCTTAAATGACTGAGTCACACAGTCGTCCCTCTAATCAGACTGTTACCCCCCAACCCCATCCAAACTTCCCGTTTCTGTCCCTGAATTCCTCAAGATCTTGCTCTGTGTTCATCTTACATGTAAGCTCATGCAATGGGGTGAAGAACCTACAATTGATTCGGAGAATATATAAATTCTTGTATTCTCTTTTTCACAAAATACTCCAAATTTTATTCTGGAACACTGATTAATAGGACATTTCATCCAGCTATTGTAATCTCTCTGTGGAATTCTCTTACTTGTTGCAATTAATCAGATGCTGCCTCGGGAGACCGGTTTTATTATTCTCTTATTTTCTTAATTGCATGCATTCAGTTTGATAATTTCATGCCTCTACACTTTATATTCTCAGAAGAAAAGTAAACTTGCAGAAACAACTCTTTATAATACTGTTGCATTCTCCATACCATGCGGCCTGATACTTTGGTGCACAGTACCCTGAGAAGAGCAAGGGAGCAGGGGAAGGCCTCTCTTCCTGTGCAAACTTGAACACCTAAAGTCTGGACTGGCCTTCTGAATCCTGCTTTAACCAAAACAGTGTACCAGGGCTGTGTCAAGGCCCTCAGAAGCCTTGAGCACTTCTGTTCATTCTCTCTTGAAACGGTGGCCCTACTATAAGATGACGACTAAGACAGCCTGCCTGAGACTGAGAGGGCACGGGCACGGGGAGCTAAGACAGGTTTTCCAGCCGAGGCCTTACTCGACTAGCCAGTCTTCAGCCCACTCTGCAGTTGACTGTGCATGCATGAGTGAACTCAGCTGAGTTCTGGCAAGTGTGGCCTCCATCAGCAGGGACACCCAGGTGACTCTAAACCTTTGTGAAATAATAAATTTGGGTTATTATAAACCGTAAGTTTTAGTATGATTTGTTTTTAAGATTTTATGTATGTATGTATTTATTTATTTATTTAGAGAGTGAGCATGAGTAGGGGGAGGGGCAGAGGGAGAAGGTGAGGGAAAAATCTCCAGCAGACCCCCCGCTGAGCAAGAAGCCCAACTCAGGGCTTGATCCCAGGACCCTGAAATCATGGCCTGAGCTGAAATCAAGAGTCAGTTGCTTCACCAACTGCAGTGCCACCCAGGCACCCTGTTATGATTTGTGATACGATAGTTAACTGATACAAAAGTAGGTTTTGTGTGTTTGTTTTTTCAATAGCATAATTCTTGGCTATGGGTGTCACCATCACTGTTTCACCCTCCTTGCTAACTGTGCCAGTTTATCCTGAATATATTCAACTGCCACGTCTATGTGAATAGCACTTTATAGTATCATCCTCAGCCCTAATGTCTTACCTAATCTCTAGCCTCATAGGATGGAAGTGCATTCAGATCATGACCAAGGGCCAATGACAGGACTTAGGGCAAAACTGCAAAGTATCAAAATCATACTTGAAGCTTTATTCTTTTGCCTATAAATGAAAGAATTCATGGCTTTATATATGAAACCCTGTATGTTAATGTGCATGTATAAATATATATTTATAGTGATATATACATTATCAAGAATACATGCACCAAATGTAGTTTTGTACATGTCTTCAAATTTAATATGTTCGAATAGAACTCATTGTTTCTCCATATAATCTGGCCCTCTGCCCACAGCCATATTTTCTCATGTTTCACAATCATTTCCTAATCCTTAATTCTCTTATATTTACTTAGATATCTTTAATTTCCATCTCTACTATCACCAGTTGAGCCTAACTCT
The DNA here is from genome assembly GCF_004348235.1 of Phoca vitulina. Taxonomy (NCBI): domain Eukaryota; kingdom Metazoa; phylum Chordata; class Mammalia; order Carnivora; family Phocidae; genus Phoca; species Phoca vitulina. Next base: position 10,306,030 of record NW_022589711.1, read on the forward strand.
TATCACTTCATACCTAAATCACTGCATCTTTCATCAGGCATGGAGATAGAAAGAACAAGATCATCAAATCAGATGTCATGTTAAGTTGGAGAAATAGGGAGCACTTTGGATGACACAATCAGGAAGCTATATCCCTTCCTTTCTCCTAAACATGGAAAAGTGGGAGTAACGATTAAAACTAGCAATAATAAACTTTATCAGGGATATATTTGAAAAGCAGTGCACTTAATAATAACAAAGTACCTACTGTATAATTTAGAATTAATGACTTTTGTCAAGAAGAAATAAATAGAAGTAGGAATAATGATAGAGGTATACTTCAAGAAAAATCAGTAGACTTGCTTGGCTAAGATAGATTTGTCTAGGAAAGGATTTGGAACATAAATTTTGAAACGTGATAGGACCAGATTTTCAAAGATTTTGAATATAGGGCTAAAGATGTTGGACACATTAAGATACTATAAACTAATAGATGCTGTTAATTGAACAATTTTCTTATAAAATAATTGGATAATATTGAATATAGCCTGAGAAAAGACAATGTTTCCTAGGCCAGATGTTATTAAAGATTAACTTGAAGATATGATTCTTTTTTAAAAAGGTATGGTTCTTAATAAGGCTGATACTGTAATTTTCCTAACATTTTCTCTTAGACATGTGGCCATTGAACAAAGTTTCATCACAGTCTCAATTTATATCCTTAAATTTCTTGATTAACAACTGGTCTTTCTTGGTACGTGATATCTGTTTCTCTAAAACAATGACATCTAATTTCTGTGGTTTTTAAAATCTTATTATATTCCTTCTACTCTAATTCCTTTTAATCAATTCTTAATTGGCAAGGTGCATAGGCAATGAGATACGTATTCAGATGCTGGCATTTTCCAGTAGGGCTTTGTATTTCAGCTATTTTCCCCTTACACAGAATCTGTCTCGTAAGAAATAGGAGGAAACGGCTCTATGGAGAACTCATATAATACTAGACACCAAGGACAGTTGAAACAGTTCATGCTAATATACTATGGAAGACAGAGTTCACATTAAAAAATAGAAGTCCTCAATGGGCTGCTAGGAAGAAAAGGAATTACCTATTAGCAATTCAAAAAGAGCTTCCTATTATACAAATCTTTATATGTAGGTTAATTGCCTGCCAAGATTTCCTTTTAAATCAAAGTTAAAGTATGCAAGATCAATGCCATACAATGAAATGTCATTATTTTTGACTACCTTGAATGCTGCATAAAGCTTTTGTACTGATTTTATTCCACTTGGGAGCTGTAAGTATTCTTATTTATTTATTTATTTATTTACTTACTTATTTGCTTATTTGCTTATTTATTTATTTACTTATATATCTAGGTACACACACACACACACACACACACACACACACACACACCCTTTTAACCCTGAAAGATTGATAATAGAATGGGAAAAGAATTTCTATAGGATCGTCCATGTTTAACAATGTGAGAATAAGTAATTTTGTCTACTTTTTTTTTCTAACTGAAATGTAATAAGTGACATCAAGCATTAGAAACCAAGTAAACAGTGGACAAGGTGGTTCAGTTTAATGTGATTCTTAAAGATGGTATACTATAAACACATCCTGATAGTCTCATCTCTTTGTTCCTTTCAGCCCTGCTTTTCTTTAAGAGCTGGAAATAAGCCACATTTTCCTCCTTCTCTTCCTTGGCCAAACTTTCCCTAGAAAGAAATGTTTTTTTAGTCCTATTAACCTGGAGCAAACCTGAAAAGGAAAGCAGGCATGGTCATTTCCATGTCCCTTTCGAAATCCATGTACTCCGATAGCCCATGTCTCATCTGGCTTTTATGCTGGTAATCCCCCCTTCTTTCATGGGTTAAGCTTCATTAAATGAATTGCCAGTATAGACCAGGCAGGTCAGTTAACTGCCCCTTAATCTGTGAGTAGCTTTGGTTCTTTGTGATTTACAATATAAATGCTTAGTTATCAGGATTTTTTTTAGAGATTAGACAATACACAAAAGTAACAGTTTGTGCCATATGCCTTATATACTTATTTAGTTGTTTATTTTGAGGATTCTTGGCTTAATTTAGAGATAATTTCAATTTTTTTCATAACAGATGGGCTGGATATATCACACATGCAGTACATCAAAACATCTTATCTCCATAAAAACAAGCTATTGAGAGTGATCAACTGCTGCCAAAAGGAAAATATTTGTGGATTAACAGACAATTTAATTATTTAATAATATTACAGAGCTATGAATATACTTTCATTATTTTATTTTTTAAAGCTAAGACTTATTTCTACAACTGATGATTAGTTGAATGTGTTATTCTTCAGTTTCTATCACATTGTGTCTTCTAAGTTTAAAATTCTATTTTTGAATTCTACATATGCATAGAAAACACAATGCTCAAAATTATTTTCTGAAACTGTATGTCTTAAAATACAAAGAAAGAACAAATATAAGACATATACCAAAGCAAATATGCACAGAGATGAAAACAATATATAAATAGCCATTCATCTGTTAGATATTTATGTCATGGAGTAAAGGCCAATTATATAAGAATTGGAAAAAACTAAGAAATTATGAGGAAGAGAGCACATAAATCTGAGAAAATTCAATTAGGCACTGAACAGAGAAGATTTTTTAAATTATTGTGTTACAAGTTATATGAGAGTTTATCACCAAACAATAAAGCTGAGTTTGATTTGGAATACTTCCTTCTAAGGCTTACTTGCCTAATCCCTTTGAGCAAGTCAAATATGACATTAAATCCTAAATGTTGCTTTAAGATCTATTTGTGTTTAGGTTATGGAAAATTACACATACACACCTTTTTTTCAAGCATCTATGGACATATTCATGATTACATGGAAGTATGTGCTAAGATGGTCTCATAATACCTATTTTAAGAAGAGAAGGCATGAGGCTCAGTCATTACTTGGGAAACCTTGTCCGATACAGGAAAATTCAGTATCTTCTCTTGCTTTCTTCCACAGGGACGGTGAAACAGAAACTGCTGTATCAAATTCCATGGACAGAATATTTTCAACTGGACGAGACTGAGACAATCACAATAATGTTGCTCTGAAATAGAGGTCAGCTACTCTGACATGAAAAGTGCCTAAAAAAGCTTGTTTTTCTCCAATCCTATGCTCAGAAAGATCTATCCCAATTATGAGTGAGAATAATTTTCACTCAATAGGACTTTGGCTGTTCATGTTTCTTAAATTTTGGCACTTGAAGTTAAGTTTGAATTATAAAAAAAAAAAAAAAAAAGAAGAAGAAGAAGAAACCGAATGCATATTTATCAATATTAGATGGTTTCAGTTATTTTGAATTTTTCTGTATATATCTAAATCCTAAATCCTATGTTTCCTTATGGGCAAGTGTTGTCACAAATGTTTGGAAATTGCTTTTTTTAGGACTGCAAATTCAAGAAGTTTATGACCACGGCGCCTGGAGCTGAAGAGCATAGGGACTGGTATGTTGGTGAAGATAAAGTCCCGCTAAACAGGATTTTTTTTAATAAGTCAGTATCATCATTGTAATGTTACATGGCTGCATAGAATATCTCCGTGTCTTCTTGGGTTATCTTTCCACAAGACCAGCTAATCCTAAAGGCGACATAAAGTTTGCTGGGTAAAAATGTGAAACCTGAAACTCTCATGCAATAATCAGTCATGAACTTGCAACTCCTTGTGAAACCTCCCTGGGCTGGATGCTGAACTTCTGTAAAAGAAAGAATCTCATTTGGTCCTTGTGAATGGGTTGCTAGCTGATAAAACATAGAATAATTAAAAATGACCTAACTGGCAGATGAAAGAACAAACAAATAAACAAAAAACAGATATAAAATTTTCCTAGTAAAGAAGTAGAAAACTTCAAGGAGATAGCTTCCACAAATACACATCTTCAAGTGATGCAAGCTATAAGAAGTAGTCAGCTTCCAACAATTAAAATGCTCTTTACAAATTAAATTCTTAATTATTTTCTTTTGTAAAATAATTGAACAGGGCATGATACTGAATCCAATGTGCCAGTGTGAATTTCTTGTTTCTGACATTTTTCAGAAAGTAGTTGCAGATTCCCAGTATTGAAATACCTGGATGCTATAACATTACAGTAAATTTTACCCATAATTAGTACCTAAGATTGTTTTTCACATGAGCTATTGGAGGAGGTTTTAATTAGAAACAAACACAGCACATCAGAATGTGTGATTTACTTAAAAATATATGAAAAAAAACCCTGCTATGAACATCAGTGTATACAGAATTCCAGAGACTGTGTTCACCTACTGATTCATTTATCCAAATATTTTCTTTTTTTTTTTTTTCCAAAGATTTTATTTATTTATTTGACAGAGAGAGACACAGCGAGAGAGGGAACACAAGCAGCGGGAGTGGGAGAGGGAGAAGCAGGCTTCCCGCAGAGCAGGGAGCCCGATGCGGGGCTCGATCCCAGGACCCTGGGATCATGACCTGAGCCGAAGGCAGACGCTTAACGACTGAGCCACCCAGGCGCCCCCAAATATTTTCTATTTTTATATAAACTTACCATATAATGCAGAATTTTAAAAAAAAGGGAAGAGAAAAAAATAAATTTTACTGATATACTGGTAATCTTGAGATTGGTCCCTTCATGAATGAAAGAAGAAATAGCAAATAGGAGGGTAAAAATCTCACTAATTTGAAATTATGGAGGTCTTACTATCAACCAATACAGTAAGGTCAAGAGTGAATTCTCAATGAGATCTGTGTTCTTTGTGATTGTTCTAGATGTGAGGCAGTGAAACATGACTGAGAGGTGCCCACTGTTCTCCCGTGACAGCTGACAGGGCATTCAAGTGGAGGCCGAACGTGGATCTAGGCACAGAGCCTGGTCAGGAGATGCGGATCAATCCTTCCAAATAACTGGACGAAGATGACTAGTTTAGAGTCATGTCACAGAGAATTCTGAAGCCGGATGAAGGACTTCAGGCTTAAATCTCCAGTGTGATAGCGTACAAACATCTTACAGAGTAGGAGAGGTGGTGTTTTGGGATAAGGTAGAAAAAAGATAATAATGGGCCTATATTTTTTTTCTGGTATAAGTAAACCAGAAAATAGCAAAGGAAACAATGGTAGTATTGTTTCCACTACTAGTATTATTATAGTGTTACAGTGTATCTCATTATCGAGTATTAATAATAGCAGTAACTTGTCAATACTAACATTAGCATTAATGTTATTAATTAGGATTATTAATATTAATAGTTTACTACTAATAGTTACTAATCGTTAACTAATAGTTACTACTGTTATTAATACTAGACTGACTTCTTCATCGATCACATTAATGAGTAAAAACAATTGCTATCTAAAATCAAAAGAAGATTGTGTTCAGAGTGCTATTTAAAATACTTCACCTGCATGTGCGTATGTATGTGTACATACGTATATTGCCTTCAAATATTATATATCCTTCAAATCTGTATCTATATATCCTTCAAATATTAGCTAATTATAGTAAAATGCCATTATGGTTAGCAAGATATTTTTTAAATGACTTCTATCATGTCGATCTCATTTTTTCATCTCATTATTTTTCTTTTTCTCTATTGTTTATTTTTGTATATTTTATTATGCCCAGTAGCACAAGGATACATATAGGTGTTTTATAAATAAAAAACCTAAGTGCAATGGGAAGTGCTCAAATTAAAAAAAATATTTATAAGGGTGAGCAATTAAAACACTTGTTTCTGACTATATCTAGAAAATGGAAAGCCACTAAAACTTTTCAAGTAAAAGAACCAAATGTTCAAAACTTTGCATTAGCCACATTATTCTGGTTGCAGTGTGCAGGATAAATTCGGAGGAGGATAATGGCTTTGGAAGATGATGTTCAAGCAGAGTCCATGTGACTCTATTATGTGGATAGCCTTACACTTCTTTGTAAGCTGATGCTGTTTTTTTGCCCAATATTTGTATGCCCAGTGATTCTCATAATACCGTGTACCCACAACATGCGGTATGTATAGGCCTATTGGTGTGGCTGATACATACTTGTTAAATTGAATGAGATATTCACAGACTCATTTCTTGGATAACCTTTAAAAAAAAAAAACACTATTAACAGCATCTTTTGACTGATCCTTAATAATGAAATTAAAATCTTCTATCTTTTTTTGAGGACATTTGACATTTCTGCTACAGTTGTGTAGTGTTCTGCCTTATGCTATAACTAGCCATGTAACACATGAATAAGTTTTAGATAAATTTAGAACGTAAACTCTTTGAGAGGGGAATATACGATATTAATCTAACTACCTAAATGAGACTTTGTATGTCTTTGTGTGGATCCAGGGACTCTAGTGCATTGCTCTCTCTCTCTCCCTCCCACATCCCCCAGTCAGCTTCTCTGCGGGGAGGTGTGGGAGGGGCAGGTAGAGAGGAAAACATGTCTGCCAGAACATCTTCACTCGCAAGACAACTCTGTGATAGAAAATAGATGATCTCCTAAGACTATGAGTTTAAAAGAATCTAAACAAAGGACCATTAATAAATTAGAATATAGGCTACTTCTAGAAAAATCACTCAGGTCAGGATAATGATTGACTATGTAGTGAACTCCAAAAAGGGGGTACTATTAAGCCCACTTTAGACTGAGCTAAATGAGATCCATATGCACAGGTAAAATGGGGCAGGGGGGAGGAACCTAAGTTCAATTTTGAATTTGTTATGTGTCTATACAGAGAGAAACTCTATCATCTGTAATAGCTAATATTCCCCTACATTTGGACTAATACTTATACTAATTATAATTGCAGATATCTGATACAGAGAAACAATAAATAGCAAAAACTTCATAATGGCAAATATTCTATACCACAGTTAGAACAAAAGATCAGAAAAGTATCAAGAAATTTTTTTAAAAGACACATTTGTTGATGCCAGCATCATTTAAAGAGAAAAAGGACAAGAGACTTCTAAAAGTACAACAGTGGAGAATTGGTAATTTTAACTAAAAGATTAGTAATCATATGTTTGCCATGATTTCTAAGATATTAAAGTTGGGATGGGAGCAAGTTTTCTTGGAGCGTAACTTTTGACTTATGTGCTATGTAAGTGTTTTACATATTCAGAAACAGTATTCAATAAAAAAAAATGAAAAGCTACTCTTGAACTTGAGTTGAAATTATCAACAGATGAATGTAACTATATATCAAGCAGGTAATATAACCACAGAGAAAAAGAATTTATGGAAATTCTGAACATAGAGTCCTGACCAGACACCTTCAGAGCACAGAGTCTAAGGACAAACAGAGCTGCAAAGAAATGAGAACTTCACTTGGTAGGTTTGTAGTTGTTAGTAGTAGATGTTTTGTGTGTATTGTATGGTAGAACAAATAAATGCATATATTAGTGTGGTTGGGGACCAGGATTCTCACTATGGAAGATGGAGCTATAAATATGGAATTGGGGCTAGGGGGCATAGAAAATAAATAAGAAAACAGAAATACATAATTTGATTTCCAATAGTGATAAGATCTAATGTGAAGACAAAACAGAGTCACACGATAATAGGCAAGGCAATATTACCACCAGGAAAGGTCACCTTGAAAAAAGGCAACTTTGGAGGCGAGCTCTGAATATCTAAGTGGAGCCATCCATGATCCAGTTTCAGAGACGAGCATCCTGCACAGAGGGAACAGCAAATATGAAGGCGCTGAGATGGGACCAAACTTGTGAAGTGTGTGGGTGCTACATGTCTAGTTTGTCTGTAGGACCGGAGTGAAAGCTGGATTTAGAGCAATAGGCATGGTCCAGGTTAGAAAGAATCCTGAGGCCAAAAGAGGAATTTGGATTTTCATCTGAATGAAACAAGTAGTCTCTTGGACAGCTTTAAGTAGGGGAGCAGTGTGATTTTATTTAGGTTTTATAAAAAATCATTTTGTTTTTGTGTGAGAAATGGATTGTAAGAGTACAAGCACAGATTAGAATGATAACAGTGGAGATTGAGAGAGGGTGATTAATTTAGGGTATCTTTTGGAAACAGAGTCAACAAGTCCTACTGACAGATTGGATGGGAGAGTACAAAGTATCAAGGATAAACTCAATACTTTTCACTTAAGCTACTGGATGAATGGAAGTGCTGAACATTGGGATGGGAGAGATAGAGGAAAGGCTGGATTGAGATGGAGTGGAAGAATCAAATATTTTATTTTGGCTGCATAGTGTTTCTGATGCCTACTTTACATTCAATTGGAGATATCTGGAACATAGTTGGATAAAAATGATGGAGCTCAAACAAAAAAAAAAAAAGGAAGACAGAATAAAAAGGAAGGAAGGAAGGGTGGGCGGGATGGAGGGAGGAAATTTAATGGAGGGAGGAAGAAAGGAATAAAGTCAATCCAGAGTTAGAGATAAAAAACTGGGAATTACAAACATGTACAATGATATTTATAAGCAGGTGATGACTATAAGAGATCTTTTAGAGAAAGACTGTAAACAAGAAGAAACAAGCTCCAAACCTGTGGTCACTCCAACATTTAGATCCAGGTAGAGAAGAAACATGGGAAGGAGACTGAGTGAGAGAGATGGACAAGGTAGGAAGGCACGAAACTAGGTGTGTATGGTGTAGTGGAAGCCAAGAGATGCAGATGTTTTAAAAAGAAGTGGACAACTGTCAATGATGCTAAGAAGTCAGTAAGATGAGAAGTGACGTCGTATTTGACAATATGTTGATGGCTGATGTTTTGAGCAGAATTGGTTTCAGTGCAGTGCCTAGTGGGGCGCCTGTCCAATATGATCAGGAGAGGCTGTAGTGAGGAAAGGGCAGGAGATGCATACACAGCTCTTAAGAAGTTTTGCTGGAAGGGGATCATAGAGAGAGACCTCATTCTAAGAGAGACTTTTTTTCCTTTTTAAACGGAGAATCCTAGAGCATGGCAAGAATGATCCTTTTGAAAAAAGGATATTAATGATGTTAGAAAAACGTGACTGAAGAAAACATATTCTCATTCAGGTAAGAGATGCTCAGTCCAGAGCAAATGTAGCTTTTAATACAAATAGTTGTACTGCTGCGCTAGGAAAGATGGAAGGTAGAAAACATGGATGAAATACAGATACAGCTGAGATGTGTATGGAGGTACTTTGGCAGATTTGGCAATGGAAAGATGAAAATCACTCCTACTGATAACTTTTCAAAGTAGGAGAGTGTATACATCATTGTGCACATGCCTTAGGCAGGGGCAATTGTGAAGGGTGGTTTTGGATTCCTGAGGAGAGAGGTGAGTGAGAATGAGGGAAATGAAACCAGAATAAAATGCGGTAGGACTGGCAGCCAATTTTCAGTACATATTTGCCCTACTCACAAAGCAATACTTTTAGTTCTGGTACGTGCAGGGAATGGATGACAGTATCATAGTATCATAGCTGGGCAGCTGTGTTGGGAAGAAATACGAAACATGCAAAGATGGAAAAGGAGGAAGACATTTTTAAGAATACTCCAAAGCACTTCTTTAAGGATAGAGGATAGTTCTTATTAAATTATTAAAAATAACAGCAAGAGACCATAGCATAGGTCTTACTTTGGTCCCCTAATCCAATGATAAAGTGAGGAATGATGTCTTTTTTGATCATACACTGATGTTTTCAGTCAATGAATTTCCAGAACATCCCACTCACCCATTCTTTTTTTTTTTTTTAAAGATTTCATTTATTTATTTGAGAGAGACAGAGAGAATGGGAGAAAGTGAGAGAGAGAGAGAGAGAGAGAAAACACGAGTGGGGTGAGGGGCAGAGGGAGAAGCAGACTTCCTGCTGAGCAGGGAGCCTGATGCGGGGCTCAATCCCAGGATCCTGGGATCACAACCTGAGCCGAAGGCAGATGATTAACTGACTGAGCCACCCAGGTGCCCCCCACTCCTCCACTCTTAGTCCAGGGTGGCAGGCCATTGTAATAGTTCCTCCTTGCACTGTAGAGAGAACTGAAGAGAACTGAAATTTTCACTATAATTTGCAGAGATATTTATTTATATAAACCATATACGATATTTTTCTAAATTAGTTTGAGGTATGACCTTTTGATGAGTGGAGTTCATTGTTGATGTTATCCCTAGGAGCATGAGGGACAGAGAGATATGTCATTATGGCCACAAGATGTAACTGAGAATCACTTAGTAAGAATTACTGTAATTGTTCTGTATGTTTAGCTATCATGTTTGCAAACTGATACTTCAGTTTGGGCTTCAACAAAGTTATGACAAGATGAAAGAGAAATCAACAATAAAATGAAACTGTGGTTTCCAGAAGGCAAACCAACAGGTATTATTTTTCCCTCAATCTTTATCCAAATTGGCTCCGCATTTGGTGGGTCCACACATAAAAGTGTGTTACCTCCTATCTTAAGGCTGAATCACTACAAAGCAGTCAATAACACTGCGCCAGAAGTCTGGATTTCTTTTCTCCAGAATTCTCCCTGAAAGGGGGAAAACAGAGTACATCCCCCAAAAAGTGGTTCATTTCTTGTTTATCACCCAAGGAATTGATCCTCTGAGAAAGTACCACAGAAACAATCCCAGAATGAGCACCCAAAAGTCTGACACAGGTCTACCAATGATCCAATGGATTTAACTTTAATCTTCCCCTCGTGGCTTTGCCACATTGGTTGGACAAACAGATCCTGGTCAAAGAAACCATTTTGTTTCTTTCTATAAGACTAAAGCTTGCAGAACAAGTTACTTTTAGTAAGAAATAATCACAGTTTTAGAGAGAATGCTATAAGCCACATCATTACAAGGTCAGATGAATCGGTTGCTGCCTTAAACTTCTCTTGACAGCACTTCAAGAGAAAGACAAAAGTAGGAAGGATAGGAACGATATGCAGGAGATTATTTGAATGGGTTGTAACTTCAGGGAGAAAAATATTCCAAAAGTTGGTGGCACTGTTTTCCAACGGGCGATGTACTAATGGCATTTCTGCTTATCAAATGTAAAAACATGCTTCTACAGCATGACTAAGTAAAAGATCTCACATGAAACTTCAAATACTATGACCATTTCACTTCCCAATCAATACTTTCATGTGGTTTTCCCGAAGGCAATAATAATAGGACCTTTGTTTTTTTTTTTTTTACAGAGAGAGTATATCATCAAACAAAATAATGCAAAGCCTAAGCAAATATTAAAAACTATCTTTAAAAGTTACAACTGGAAGACACATTACAGATCAAACTTCTCATTTTACAAACAAAAAAAACTGAGACTGAAAAATTAAGTGACTTTCTCAAGGTCACAAATTATGAACAGCTGTTAGCATCAGGCCTAACCTAGTCAAGTCAGAAAAAGTTTCTTCCTTTCCCTTTGAAACATAATCTGCTCTACTCTTCCAAGTGGACTGTTTCTCTTTCCTACCCTTTCAGTGTCCAGCTCTGACAAATTACTCAAGACCTTTCTTCTCTGTCCAGAAGTCACTGCCATGTTCAGCCTGTCTTCCATCCTTGTCCCATAAATCATGGGTTACAGGTAGAACTAATATGCCTTTCCAATGCCACTGCACCTCTCTGATATAGTAAATCGGAAACTGAGAGGTGCTGGTGTAGAACACTATAGTTTTTCTATTTTGAGGGATGCATGAATTTTGACAATCACCTTCTGAGGAGATGATTACTCTCTAACAACTCAAGGGAATAATGGGGATCTTGAGCGTAGTCTCTTAACTGTTGTGTGTTGGTTATTCTTAATGGATAAGAAAATAGCCAATACTCAGTGGTTAAAAGAACAGGTTCTAAAATAGTCTGTGTCGTTTGAATCTAGGTTCCACTTTTTACTAGCAGTGATCTTGGGCAACTACTCCTTCATAAAGACAGTTTGAGGATTATGTGAGAATATTTATGTGAAGCACTTACAATAAGAATAAGCACATAACAAAAGGTAAATTTTAGGTTGTAAATATTATATATACTGGGCATTATTTAACTCCCCAATCTGTTGTCATCCTGTTAAAATCCGAATTCTTCTGTGTCATTCCATTGAACTGCTCTTGCAAAGGTCACTAATGACCATCTATTTTTTTTAAAGATTTTATTTATTTATTTGACAGAGAGAGAGAGAGCACAAGTAGGCGGAACAGCAGGGAGAGGAAGAAGCAGGCTCTGCACCTAGCAGGGAGCCCGATGCAGGGCTCGATCCCAGGACCCCGTGATCACGACCTGAGCTGAAGGCAGACGCTTAACCAACTGAGCCACCCAGGTGCCCCACTAATGACCATCTAAATGACAAATTCAGTGGCCAATTTTTAGTACCTGTTCTATATCAACACTCCAAACAGGGATGCCTGGGTGGTTCAGTGGGTTAAGCATCTGCCTTCTGCTCAGGTCATGATCCCGGGTCCTGGGATCGAGTCCCCCATCAGGCTCCTTGCTCAGCGGGAAGTCTGCTTCTCCCTCTCCTACTCGCCCTGCTTTTCCCTTTCTTGCTGTATCTCTGCCAAATAAATAAATAAAATCTTTAAAAAAAAAAAAACCACTCCAAACACTTAACACTGTTTATTTCTCTGTCTTCAAATTTTGTCCTCTTTCAACTTCTGTGAACCCCCACTCTCCACAGCACTTTATATATTAGACCATCATTTTCTATCCTCTCTACCCTTTTTCCTGATAATGTAATTTATTTCAAAGCTTGCAACCATCCTAGTATGCCAGAGATTCTGATGTACATTTCTAGTATTTAACTAATTCCAGAGATAGATATAGACCTAATTTCAAACTGCCTGCTGTGTATTTTTACTTTAATGCTTGAGACCAGAAAACAGAACTCATTACATTTTCCTGGAACTAACTTCCCTGAATTCCCTATCTTTAGAAATTTTATCTCCATCTATGCCATTGAAATTCTCAAAGGCTTCTTGGATTCTTCCTTCCAGCATGACTTGAATGAAAATTCATCCCTGTTTGCTTGGGACAGTTCCAATTTATACCTGCCATTTTGTCTCCATTATTAATAGAAGTCTCTTTACTCTCAAAAGTGTTATGATGTGGGTGATAAATTATATGATTATCCTAATCATGTTAGGCATCCAATCTACTTCACAATTGACATCAGTCTTGATGTTTCATTCTGTCCTCTGTAGTGTAGGCATTTTTTTTTTTTCCTTTCTGGACAATATCAACAGATCTCTTTAAGGATCACCAAATGGCTACTAAAATGATATTCCTAAAAACAAGCCTGGTATTGGTATTCACCTTCATAAAAATTTTCATTCTTTCTCAGTTTTCTACAACACAGAGTCCAATACTCTTCTTTTTTGTCTTTTTTTTTATTAATCACCGTACATTACATCATTAGTTTTCTTTTCTTTTTTTTTATTATTATGTTATGTTAATCACCATACATTACATCATTAGTTTTTGATGTAGTGTTCCATGATTCATTGTTTGCGTATAACACCCAGTGCTCCATTCAGTACATGCCCTCTTTAATACCCACCCCCAGGCTAACCTATCCCCCCACCCCCTCCCCTCTAGAACCCTCAGTTTGTTTCTCAAGAGTCCATAGTCTCTCATGGTTCGTCTCCCCCTCCGATTCCCCCCCTTCATTTTTCCCTTCCTACTATCTTCTTTTTTTTTTTTTTAACATATAAAGTATTATTTATTTCAGAGGTACAGGTCTGTGATTCAACAGTCTTCCAATACTCTTCTATTTTCCATTTGGTCATCCCCCTTCCCTGCTACCTTTAGGTTAAAGCAGGGTAATGATTTTACACTGGAGAATGTAAGTTAAATAAAGAGTAGACATGGAGTATTGGTTTTCTACAGTAATACTGATGGAATAAATGCTAGCGGACTACAGCATTTCTTGACACTATATAGCACCTCTCGTTAAGGCACCTGTAAATCTCAAATGTGATCATATGAGCATGTTTCAATCACCGTATATGGTACATGACTACTGTTTTTCTTACTGCTATTTTTCTCTATCCTACCCAATTAATTTACTATTAATAAATGTTTTGGTCAAGGATAGAAATACCCAAATGAGTTTCTCTGTTACTCTAAGGAGGAGAAAATATACTCTCCAAAAAGTAAATTTTGTGAAAATTCCATTATTGAAATTTTCTTTCTTCAATATAAAACTATATATTTAGGACTTACATTTTATCCATTTTTAATAGCAACTGAAATCTTCTTAAAGCTGTAGCCTGTAAAATTTAATATAACCTTTTTAATTATCTACATTTTACAAATTTATAGACAGTATAATTACTTTCCTGATTTTTTAAAGTTTTATTTAAATTCCAGTTAGTTAACATACAGTGTAATATTAGTTTCAGGTGTACAATATAGTGTAGTGATTCAACACTTCTATATAATACCTGGTGCTCATCACAAGTGTACTCCTTAATCCCCATTGCCTATTTCACCCTCCCCTCCACCCACCACCCCTCTGGTAACCATCAGTTTGTTCTCTATAGTTAAGAGTCTATTTCTAAAACTATATTTGGGTGGGCCAATATCTCATTAAACCTATGTCCAAATTTAATCACCATTATCTCTAGAGAGCAATGCATTTGGAGTATATTAAGTGCAGTCCTTACCCTCTAACATTTACAATACAGGACTAAGGATGAACATAAACAGAAAATACAAAGATCAATAAAAACACTAAAATGTATCAGTAAAACATTGTGTGTGTGTATGTATTAATTCCATACTCCAAAATATAAATCTGAATATTTTTGTACTTTTATTATTACCCTTTTAGGTATTTATATCTAAGTTATAACTTATATACATAAGTTGGATTTTAGGGGTTATTGACCAGGCACTTATACATGAATTATATTGAACTATACAAAATTGCCTTTTTTTAAAAGGTTAATTGAATATCAAGTTTCCTATGGTTTGATTTAATAATAAATGAGAACTGGCTAAAAGCATTTAAATAATTTTACACATGCATATACAGTCAATTAATTTATGACGAAGGAGCCAAGAATATACAACCAGGAAAGGGCAGTCTCTTCAATAGAAGGTGCTGAAAAAACTGGATAGCCACATGCCAAAAAATGGAACTGGAATGCTATCTTATACCACACATAAAAACTAACTCAAAATGGGTTAAAAACTTGAACATAAGACCTGAAACCATAAAATTTCTAGAAGAAAAAAAATTGTCAATAAGTAAGCTTGACATCGATCTTGGCAATAAATTTGGAAGCAAAGGAAACAAAGCAAAGATAAACGTGGGGTGAGATCAAACTAAGAAACTTCTGCATAGCAAAGGAACCATCAAAAAAAAAAAAGACAACTTACAGAATGGGAGAAATATTTGCAAATCATAAAGCTGATAAGGGATTAATGTTCAAAATACATAAAAAATTCACACAACTCAATAGCAAAAACTAACAAAAAACCCCAAAACAATCCAATTAAAAAATAGGCAAAGGATCTGAAGAGACATTTTTCCAAAGAAAACATAGATGGTTAACAGGCACAAGAAAAGATTCTCAACATGACTAATCATCAGGGAAATGCAAATCAAAACTACAATGAGATGTCATCTCGCACCTGTTAGAGTGACTATTATCCAAAAGACAAGAATTAACAAGTGTTGGCAAGGATGTGGAGAAAAGGGAACCCTTGGGCACTGTTGGTAGGAATGTAAATTGGTGCAGCCATTGTGGAAAAGAGTTTGGAGTTTCATCAAAAAATTAAAAATAGAACTACCATATGATCCAGTATTCCATCTCTGGGTATTTATCCAAAGGAAACAACATCACTAACTTGAAAAGATATATGCACTGCCATGTTCACTACAACTTCATTTGCAATAGCCAAGACATGGAAGCAACCTAAGTATTCATCAGTGGATGAATGGATAAAAAAGATGGAAATATCACATTTTAAAAATTCCATTGTATGTGTGTGTATATGTTGTGCATATATATATAATATATAATATATAGATTATGAATATTATTCAACCATAAAAAAGAAGGAAATCTTGCCATTTCTGACAACATGGATAGATCTTGAGGGCAATATGCTAAGTGAAGTAAGTCGAAGAAAGAGAAATGCCACATGACCTCACTTATATGTGGAACCTAAGAAATAAAAAAGAAGAAAATTGGTTGCCAGTGGCATGGGTTGGGGCAAAATGGGTTAAAAGGGTCAAAAGGTACAAACTTCCAGTTATAAAATAAATAAGTCATAGGGATATAATGTACAACATAGTGACTATAGTTAATAATACTGTATTGCATATTTGAAAGTTCCTAAGAGAGTAAATCTTAAATGTTTTCATCACAAACAAAACAATTTTGTAACTATGTTTGGTGATAGATGCTAACTGGACTTATTGTGATCATTATCCAATATATACAAATATCAAACCATTATGTTGTACACCTGAAACTACAATAATATTATATGTCAAGTATATTTCAATAAAAAACTACTTTTATTTGCAAATTAGAACAACTGGTGTGCACTATAAAATAAAAACCTAGGAGAATTCCATTTTAGGGATAATGAAGCTAATATAATATTTAACTAGGAGTACATAATTGGAGAATATAACAGAGTATTATTTCTTTATGCTTTAATGTTAACATTCATGTTCATTTCATCTTTGATACATTTGTTTATCTTGGGACAGATTGTCATATAAGGCCATTTAAAATGACTCATTTTGAAATTTAAAATTAGGTTTAAACTTAAGTAAATAATTTGAAACATTCAATTGCATTGTTATGTTTTAAGAAGAAAAGTGGACCCATTTCAGAGACAACAAACTGGGAATTCCTTTCATATTCAGTGTTACTCAATTTTGTGGAATATCTAGTTGAAAAAGTAAGAAATGAATGAAAATGTTAGGCTAGAGGAGATCTAAACAGTCAACAAGTGGCCCAAGCCTTTTTTTATAGATAAAGAAATTGAGGTCAAAAGACTTAAAAGAATAATTTGGTCATTAAGAAGCTAAAGAAAAAGAAAAGATAACTGATATATTTATATGACCAAAAATATATTTGCGTTGGATCTAGCAGTACTTTTAGAACAGAATTGGTTGATGGAACATTGACCCTATAAGGCGGACTATGTAATGCAGTAGATAGACCCAGGAGAATACTACAAATGACAATACCATGATCTTGAAAGGACAATGGGTGGAGTGATGGTATATATAGCAATATAGTATACATACACATAGATAAATGGATGCCAAAGTAATAAAATAATTCTTCAAATCCAATCTGAAATTCTCTTGATGACTGGATTTATTTTTTAACTGATTATATTGGCCTTATGTGGATATAGGCCTTCCGTGCCTAGCTTAAAGGGTTTAATGTTTTATTTATACTTATATTTTGAATTTTTTGGATAACGTGATACAGACACATAATTTGAGGTCCCAGTGAACCTAATAACTTCTGCGTCTTTCAGAGAGTAGGATCATGTCACTGAAACCTTTCATGGCGAGAGAGTGCACTGACCCGTGAGTGTTTGCCATCACTATGAGCGTCCGCCGCAAATACTGCATTTCCCTTTCAGGTCCCAGGAAGGTAGTCTGATTTTTATTTTTTATTTTTTTTAAGATTTTATTTATTTATTCTAGAGAGAGAGAGTATGAGCCGGGGAGAGGGGCAGAGGGGAGAAAGGGAGGGAGAAGGACAAGCAGACTCCGTGCCAAGTGCAATGAGGGGCTGGATCTCAAGACCCTGAGATAATGACCCTGAGATCATGACCTGAGCTGAAACCAAGAGTCAGCAGCTTAATTGACTGAGCCACCCAGGTGCCCTGGTAGTTTGATTTTTAAAGGGTTGAAGTTAAAGAGTAAGATCCTAGGACTTCTGTAGTAATGTTCTAATTCTCAGCATATTTTTCTTATTTCAAAGAAGAGACCTTATTTTTTGAATAGCCCTTTGTATGTGATTTTTTAGTTCTCTGATAATTCTACATTTGACATCAAGCTGTGTCTCCCTGAAGTCTCTAAGATGTACCGGTTCCGTAGCTCACTACTGTGTAGTATCAGTTATCAGCCAATGTAGCTACATGTATCTTCAGCAATGAGTTCTACAGAAAAGAACATGAAATTAGAAGTTACAGGACATGAGTTTAAGGTCAAGTTCAATTATTTACTGTAGGCAAATATGGTATGTGATTATGGATAGGTTATTTAAACTTTTACACTTTAGTTTCCTTATCTGAAAATGAGGATGATAATAATGACACATATCAATAAGGTTATTACTTTGACAAAGAAATGACCAATGAGAATTGTACTCATACCCTTTATGAACTGTAATTTGCAAAGTAAACCATACTGATGCTTTGGGAAAACAAAGAGTTATATCAAATTAACAGTTTGACAAAATTATGTTGGAAATTATTTTCATACTACCCACAGCTAATGTCCTATGTAGCAATATAAGACCATGAAAGGAAAATGAGTAAGAATCTGTTCTTTTTAGATGGCAGTTATTATAACTCAGCATATGGCAAGTTTGAATGAAACTTAAGCCATTAATAAAAATTAATAAAAAAGAGGGGCGCCTGGGTGGCTCAGGTGGTTAAGCGACTGCCTTCGGCTCAGGTTATGATCCTAGAGTCCCTGGATCAAGTCCCACTTCGGGCTCCCTGCTCGGCAGGGAGTCTGCTTCTCCCTCAACCCTCCCCCCTCTCATGTGCTCTCTCTCATTCTCTCTCTCTCAAATAAATAAATAAAATCTTAAAAAAAAATTAATAAAAAAGAAATAAATTAAAAATAAAAAGCAATTAAAATTAATAAAAATAAGATATTTTGGTTTTCAATTCATTATACAATATACAACATACAATGTATACAATATATACAATATATACATTGTATAGAATGTATACAATATATACAGCACCATTCCAATGCAATGACTTATTGTACTAACATTTTACCTAAGAGAGAAAATTCCGTCGTAGGTCTTATCATGAAATTGATTGATTTATTTATCATAGAACAAAGAGCTACATTTTAATAAACTTCATTCAAAATTTATTAGGATGCCAAATCTTCAAAAGAACTGAGCCATTCTAGTCTCAATAATTAAAAATCATTTTCACAATTCAATGAATTCCTAATGAAGCTTGAAATTTTAATTTATGAAGAATTTCTCAGAGAAATTCCTTAATATTTCACTATCTAAAGCCATTTGGGATTTATAGTAACACTGAAATGCAACATAAAATGATCCGTAGCAGCAGTTATGATCATAAGATAGGCTCAAAATATAAATTATTTGTATTTTCTCTCTCTCTTACAATAAAAGATAAAGGGTTGAAAAGTCTTAGTATCACTGGGGAATACTATTTGAATTGACCTAAGATTTTCTAGGGAACATCATGGTAAAAGGATCAAATCGAAGCACCCAAGAATCATAGTGGATCATTTTACCTGACTGCAGCGAACACAGCAGAGGATTGGACATGTCAGAGGTGAGAGATGAGAGGAACCAGAAAGTTTGGCATAAACTGTTGGCAAACTTGGAAAACCTATTAAATCTGGATTTGAGTATAGTTAGAAAACAATGAAAAGGACAGAAAATATTGTGACTAAGGAAATGATGGATATAGCAATGCTGTTAAGAAAAGAGAAACAAAAGCCAAGAAAGGATGTGAAAGGAGTTTTTAGGTAGGTCAAGAGAAGGATATTTTAAAATCCACAAACCTAAGAGAGAGAACATAAGAACAATGCCTATAATAGAATAAAATGCAAACACTAGTCAGTTAGCTTAGAGGCTCTTGACATGGAAGAGATATGTGTAGAGAATTGGAGGAAAATAAAAAATAAACATATTTTGGTTCTTTTTAAAAAAGATTTTATTTATTTGAGAGAGAGAGAGTGTGTACGTGTTGTGGGGAGGGGCAAATGGAGAGCCTGACCAGGACTCGATCCTAGGACCCTGAGATCATGACCTGAGCCCAAGACAGATGCTTAACTGAGTGAGCCATGCAGGCACCCCTAAATATATTTGGTTCTTAAAAAGCATTAATATTTTATATTAATATTCTATATAATTGATATTAATATTCTATAAAAAACATTTAACATTAAATAGAGGTGAGAACTAAAAAACAAATCTTGGAATCTTTGTAAGAGAGAACCTAGTTAAAATCTTGGGAATTATTGACAATTATGATGGAGTAGGTATATATTAAGGAAAGCGATTGTTACAACCTGCCAAGATTTCCATCGCAAATGGTAGGCAGAGGAGAACTGATGGGAAAGGGGGCTATGCTTAAGTGGAGTCTTATTATAAAGAGGATATCTTTTTAACAGACAATCGATGTGTCTGATAAATGTAATACAATCAGCAAGAAAGGGAAGGGAAATACCAAATGTCAGCCTTGAAGGGGTGGGTAATTGATTTCAGTTGTAGGAAGGTCACGAAAACCTGAACATCTGGATAAAGTGGAGGAACTCTGTGAAGAAGCTGCCATGGTTATGACAGAAATTTAAGTGAATAGAAAAACCAAAACCAAAACCAAAACAATACCTTGCAGCCTGTGCAAAACTGAATGCTTCAGGACTTTGCAGGGGAAAGAAATGACAGGGCAATGAATGAGACTCTGTGAACTCAGATACCTCAGTACGGTGGGAAGAGACAAGAGGGTTGGGGATATTTGATGAAGCAAATCAAGAGGTTAGTTGCAAATAAGATCTCAATTTTGGTAGAAGACCTAGAATTTTGTTGTTGTTGTTGTTTGCTTGTTTTAATTAAAAATTTTGGAAGAGACCTGGCCCAAATTTCAGATCAGAAAAGAGTACAGTAGCTTGTATGTAATGAGGAGCTGAGGATGTGTGTATGTGCAGTTAAAATGCTCTCACCATTTGATCTTCCTATTCACATTAAAAAAAGGCAGTAAGATGAATTAACTTTGACAGAAAGCCACAAATAAACTAAGTAAACTTCAGCAAAACACTTAAATACCCTCAAAATTATCTAGTTGCTACAAGGCTTTTTTAAGAATCAAATGAATTAAATGAAATAATGCACTGTATATAGTTTCTATAGTATATATATGCCATATGCACACACAAACACATGTATTCTTATAAGATTATATATGTATATTCTTTACATATAATATTCTGGAAATAAGAAAGCAACTGTATAAGAAGATATATAAAGTGTTATGTTTTATTCATTATTCATTTTAATATTGTTGATGAGACGCAATTTAATAACCTTAATATCATTCTTTCTTAGTGAAGTAAATGAAATTATTATTGGACCTCCTATTCTTAATAGAAATGCCATCTACAAAAATTAAATTTACCATCATCTTTGAGGATATTCATAGGCAGGTGCTAGTGAGCATTAAAATAAAATAGAATATTTTAAAATTGGAATCACAATCCTAATCAGTTATCTTAACAGATCTTGTAGTATGTATTTTCTGATATAGAAATTCTCTTTTGTTAGCACAATGCACATCTTATGGAGACACAAAATGAGGTTTTACCTACATTAATTATTCCTGGAAGAACTTAATGGGATCTGCATCAGAGTATCATTTCTATTTGTAATAGTTAACAAAATAAGAAACAATGCTTCAGTGTCTTATATTAGTGTTTTAAAGCAGAATTGTTTCAATTTTTGGCATCATAGATCCCCATATTCTCTTCAGGATCCCATTGGATAAGAATTTTCTGATCTGGTGAGAGGGTAGATGAAAAGAAATATATATGCAGAAATACCTTAAAAGTATTTAACTTTTTTCAAATATGAAATTTAATATGCTTATTGTATAAAGTCTCAAGATATGAAGTAAGAAGTAAAATTCTTACAATTCCAATCACTGTTAACATCTGCACACATGCCCTACCAATATTTCTTCTATCCTAAGCACAGGCATATGCTTTTATTTATATGGTGGGGATTTCACTAAATAAAAAATTTTATATCCTCTTTCTTGCATAACATTATATGAGTTTTTCTGATATTATTAAGAAAAGAGAAATCTTCATAAACATCACTTTACTTGCTGTAGAACTCTACTAGAATTATGTTCCAATTTATTTGACTAACCCTCTGTCATGAGATACCAGTCCATCTGTCTTTCATTCATTCAAAATATTCCCTGATGACCAGGGAATACTTCTAGTTTATAAAACTTTAGAGGCATTTTGGAAGACTTAAAGTATACACACATTTGTTGTGTTTGCTCTGATTATTAGTCAATAGACCCCAAAGACTATTGCTAATTTTGCAGTTCAGAAGCTAGACACATTCATTAGCTATCTTGCAGCAATGATCAATACTATTTTTCAGTTGGTAAACATTTCACCATCTTTGATATCGGACAAACCTTTCCCAGTGTACTCTAGTTCTGGAGAAACATCGGAGAAGGATCAGCACATTGGACAGAGAAGATTCACTAAGACCAACTTTAAAATAAGTGATCAGACACATCCAATATGACAAAAAATCCTCACTTGTTTATGAAACAAAAATGAACAACTTCACCATAAATTCAAAACAAGCATCCAAAGAAACAAGCAGGCAAAGAGTTGGACAAATTAACCATGACCCATGCAATCAGTACTGAGATATTGTGTATTGGCTATTCCATAAAACCCAACCTAGTCAGAGACTAGGGGAGCATAATACCAGCCAAATGACAATGATAAAACTTGAACCAAGGACCCTCTATTTAAATGTCAGCTCTACCACTTCCTAGCAATGTGTTTTTGGGCTATGTTACCTAATCTCTATGTGCCTCATATTCTCCATCTGTAAAATGGGAAAAACTTCCTGGGTTTACTGAAGAATTTAAATAAATTAAAATAGATTGAGTATTTACAACTGGACTTGTCCAGAATGAGAATTTTTTAATAAGTTTTAAAAAATCATATATAGTTAGCAATTACCAGTTAGTATTTAGAAAGGAAACAATTTTTATGTTCTGTATATTATTAGATTTCAATTATTATTAATTATCCTCTGCCAAATTTCTATCTGATAGTGCAAGAATAAGATTAAAAAAAAAACTTTTCTTCAATTATTTAATTTCTACAGTTTGAAGAATCGGGAGTTGTCTCCCACGTTCTGTTTCTTCCTTCCAGTTCAGTACACCCTTTCTATTACACTATTTTATGTCCTGAAAATAAACTAAGTATGTAATAAGCTATCATGTAATTAAAAGAAAAATGAATTCTAGTAAAATCTTGTGTATTTCAATATATATTAAAGTCGTATATTGAAGGCATAATGAAATAATCAGATGTTTGCACTGATTATTCATAGAGAAACACTGTGAATATGACAATTATTGAATCCAACACAAAAAAATGAAACCTTTGTGATGCGATGATCTATGCAAAATAAAGTAAATCTTACCTCCTTTCACAAGGTAATTTTGAAGTAAGAATTACTTAAAAAAAAAGAATTAACTTCTATACTCGGGTCATTAAAGCCAGAACTTTGCCTACAGGAATTCTTAGTGGGAGATTTGAAAGTTATTTGGGAGAACCACCCTAAGCATTGCAGGACATGTAGCATCTCTGGTTTCTACCAACTAAATGCTGAAGGCAATGCTTCTTTTGCACTTACAAAAACCAAATGTCCATGCAGATTTCCAAACTGTTTTTTTTTTTATTATTTGTTGTTGCCACCCCCCAGAGAGCCTTTTAAACATTTTTATCCTAGTGGTGTTTCCTCAATGAAATTTTAATAACATAGATATACTGTACTTTATACATACAAAAGTATGATTTTTTTTTACATCATACGATCAGATTTTCTCCCTCATGGGGTCAAAATTTTCCCCATAGAGAATTTCTATCTTAAGAGGACTAGAACACCCCATTGAGAACCATAGCTCATCTTGAGAAAGAGAGTATGCCATGGTGCCAGAGTCCGGTGTGGGCTGCCCACTGGGGTCTTCTGATCAATAACACATTCCCAGATCTGCAGCTCCCCTGACACATGATTAAATAGAGAAATGTGAGATGCTATAATTTTGTGCACATACATAACCAGAGTGGTTCTATAATGGTGTCAGATCATTTCACTCTTTTGCTCAAACCTTTCCACTGGCTTCCCATTTTATTTAGATTAAAATCTGAAACCTTGACATTGGCCTATACAGCCCTCCATGATGATTTCCTCCTTTACTCTCCCTCTCATCTCTGGGCACACTCCCATGAACAAGCCATGCACGCTCTCAACAGCCAGTGTTTTGCATTTACTGTGCCCTCTTTTGGAACATTCTTCCCTCTGATAGGAGCAGAGCATACTTGCTTACTTTGTCCAGGTCTGTTCATTTGTTTGACAAGTGAATATATACTGATTAAACATATATTTTGAAATCAAAGGTAATTGATTATGCACATTCTCGCATGCATACATTTACTTTGAGGACTGCCAGAATACCTTAAAATACTTCTAAACTGAAAATGACCACATATCTAGCACTCCATAAAATTTCCCTTAAAAACATCAAGATTGTTTTTAATAGGAAAAAAAACCCTGATGATTTCAGGTTGACAGAAGAACATGGGCTCATTGCACTGAGCATAAATGAAAAGGTGTTTCATATTTTTCCACCTGTAGATATTTTCATTGTCTATTTATATAACATTACATGAATGTGACTGTGAAACACTGACATTGTCCTTTATTCTTGAGATTGTACTTTTTACAGGTGTTTTCCAAACAGGATCCAAAAATGACATTAAAGACCTAAGTTGCTGATTCACTCACACTGGATCCTTGTGATGCCAAGCAGAACTCATAATACTTAAGTTTAAAAGGTGCACATTTACCCCAGTTATATATTTAATTACTTATTCAGAAAAGCTTAGTGTGTGCCTGATCAGTTCTCCAAATTATGTCACCAAATGTAAATTTATGTCAAAATACGGTAAATGTGAGTTCTCAGCCAAACTATTAAATTAGAAAAATACTGCAATCAGTTAAAATAAATTCAACAGTTTGCATTATTTCCTATACATAAAAACCAAAGTGTTAAAATATTTTTCCAAGTTTTTCTATCAATTTCCTGAGTCACTCTACAAGAAATACATCGTTAACAACCCCCACAACACACACACACACACACACACACACACACACACACACACCACACACACCACACACACCAGACTGCATATTTAACAACTGATAATATCAGGGAAACATATGTTCTAATTGAATTTCTTTTGACAAACATCTGATAAATTTTTGTATATGAATCCCCAAAACTACCCCCACATTTTAGGTTATATAAAAATTGTTATGTGAAAATATGTTACTCAAATCCCTCTAACACACTAAAATTTTGCACCTCTACTTTGAAGACTTCACTTTACAAACCTCAAGGCAAACTTTCACAATAAGAGTAATTTTCAGTTTTTCTCAAGTTTGATAAGTTAGTATTTAAAAATGAGAACTTGATTTCAAAGCATTTATGTTAGAATGCTGTATGTCAGTTTATACAGTATGGGTTTCATGTGGGCAAAAAGTGTCAATTCTAAATAGTGTAAGTATATGTTTCTTCGACTAAATATATTATATTGGATGGACACATAAAGTAACTTCTTTTTTTAAAAATCAATATTAAAATTTTGGCTAATTATTGTCTAAGTCTGTAAATGGTTGAGTTTCATTTAGTAAGTCAATGATTTGATAAAGATAATTCTAACATATCCTCTTAGTTTTCCTTAAGTTTTCTGAATCCACTCATCTTGTAATAAATAATATTAATTTTATAAATACAATTTGACAAAAGGAGAAGACATAGGACTGTGATCAATTATTACTTGCTGAATATTACTGACTCCATACCACAGCACAGACTAAAAGCTGAGGAAATGTATACACCAATATTTAAATTTGAGATAATGAAGAAATTTCAAAATGGGTTTCTAGTCAAAAGTTAATCACTTGGTTTTCTTTGTTTTTTTTTTGTTGTTGTTGTTGTTAAAAGTTAATCACTTGTAAATTACACTTTTTTAATTCAGTGGCTAGTTTTTAAGAATCAATGATTTTTTTAAAAAAGCAAGTACCCTAATATCTGTTAATTATTAATTCATTATTTATTTACTTATTAAGGACCAGTCTCTGAAATGTGTTGCTAATTTTTTTTTTATTATGTTATGTTAGCCACAGTTAGCTACAATTTAAAGGCTAAAAGTATAAGAATTGATATTTATGTTCCTTCTACATGTTCCTAATTGAAGCACTCAAAGTTTTCTGAGAGTAGATATTATAAATGTGAACTGAGTCTGCTTTGTTCCTCGTAGGGAATGTTGTTTAACAATAGAGGAGGGAAAATTAAGGTCTTTAGCGAACAGCTAATGTTGCAAAGATAAAAATTTTAGATAATGAAGAGGAAGAGATAGGATCCCTTACATTTGAGGTATTTTAATCAATTAAGTTCCTGAAAAAATTTCAGTGACTTTGAATACTCACACCCCTTCAATACGTGTTTGCAAAAGTAAGTATAGGCCCATCATGATTCAGTGATCAGTGAAGTACAGTATACTTTTTAATCATGAAAATCAGAAAAAGGAGGGGGAGTGATAGGGTGATAAATATGGGTACTCTGCAAATAAAACCAAGAGATCTTTAATAATTTCTAGCATATAAAATGAAAATATATAGCAATAAAAATAAAATTAATTCTTGGCAAAGACTAAACATTCAAATTTCTGTCATTTTTTCCTAGATTTCATCTTGGCATCATTTATGAGAATCTTATGTGATCTTTCAAGGAGCTTTTCAGAGAGAAATACTCAGAGATTTTATGTGTATGTGTGCGCACACATGCAATGTAAGGAACATATTGTTCAACTGATTACCAATTTATATTTGTTAACCATATCTTGACTCTTTTTTTATAATTATTTGATATGAAATATCACCTATTTGTCAGTGTGTTTTATATTAAGTTTTGAGAGTGTAGATCTCAAAATACAAAGTAATTGTTTTTCTCAGCTCTTACCCCACAGTACCATAGGAATTTATGTGACAATTAGAGAAAATAAACATAAATAAGATTAAATTTGTAGTTTGATTTGTGTTTTATTTTTTCAGCCTAGAGAAAATTTCTTATTGCATTAAAATATATTCTAATAATTTTTGTCTTTTGCCAATGTATCTTTTGGTGTTACCGACTGTAAGAAACATAGATCACCCTTTCACTGACATCTTTATGTTTTATTTTCCCACTGCATATAGTGATCTGGGTTCTGTACCAACCAAGCAATATGCTCCCAGGAGACAGCTATCTTCCTCTTGGTAAATATTACAGAGATGAATGTGCAACAGATAAAGAGGCATTTTGAGGAAAAGAAAAATTTAATATTAATAATCACACCAATAAACTGTCACCAGTGTTAGAATATTTATGTTCCAAAACTTTCTGATCAGTGTGGTAAACTTTCACAACTTGTGGGAGAGAACAAGTTATCTCCATTTAACAGATAGCGAGACCCAGGGAGATCATGTGAGTTCTCACAACATGTAGGTGGAGGATGGGATTTGGACCTTGGTGTGTCTATCTCCAGGGTACCTGCTCTTACAGACTCCATACAACATAATGATTTTGAAACATGCTGGAGATTTCTTAAGTGTTTTTCCCAAAATTAAATTTGGGTTTGGACTGACCATTGTTTTACTCTAACTGATGTGTTACTTCTCATGGGAAATGATTTTGATAATTATTTTCATAATGACTTCATTTATTGAAGAAGAAACTTCCTTGGCAGTGACTAATGAAATTTCAGCTGGAGTTCATAACCTTCTCGCCCATAAACTTTGTTCAGGTTACTACGCCACTCTAGGATTATTTAATCATTAAATGGTTCAGGTTAGGGGCACCTGGTGGCTTGGTGGTTAAGTGTCCAACTCTTGATTTTAGCTCAGGTCATGATCTCAGGATCTTGAGATCGAGCCTTGCCTCAAGCTGTGCATGGAGCGTGGATTCTGCTTAGGATTCTCTCTCCCTCGCCTTCTGCCCCTCCCCTGCTTGTACTCTCTCACATGAGCAAGCTTTCTATCTCAAAAAAAAAAAAAAAGTTTCAAGTTAATGGGTTGCCTAATTGTCTTCAAATTATTGCTCACTCTCTCCATCCACTTCTCAATTATACTGTCTTTTATTAAAGAACCACCATTCCTTCCCTCTGTCTCTATTTCTCTCTGATTGTAACAAGGCTAGAGATTTTAATGCTAATAATTTCATGGATTTTTTTCTTCATGAGAAAAATGAGAGATGAACCAAGACCATATTACTTTTGAGCCCGCTCAGCATTTTCTTACATTAATTAAACAACACTAAAGTGACATATAGTGTGAAAATCTTAATGGTGAGAGTGTTAAACAGATTCATAGAAAAAAATGTGGCTACATTGGCAGGGATTTTGGACAAGTTACAGAAATGATATATTCATCACCACATTTCCTTAGGCACACTGTTCTACTTCATTACACTGTCCAAAACTAACTGAGCTCTAGCACATAAAAAATTTTAACACTTCTGTAACCTAAGAACAATTTCAAATGGCAAATAATAGGTGGCTGGTTTCTAAGAAGGACTAGTGAACAGTAAAATTTTTAACTTGTCTCTTTTTGAAAGACGTCTTTTCAAAGACGTTATATTCTTAGGTGTGGCTTTATTACCCTTAGGCTAAATTTTTATGACTTCGAATCTCTAATTTTAAAATCAAAATCAGTTGGAAAATAGTAGTCAACTGACAGAAATAAGCTACATAGCCAAATTTGTTGGCTCACATTTGTACCATAAGTAAGATAAGGGGAAAAAAATTGTATAGTCTCCCTTTTAGTCTCTTCAATATATTACTGTGTCAGAATGAAAACATTATATTTGAAATAATTACAGAGAAGTTGGTTAAAATCATCATGGTGGAACAATTTACAGTGATTTCTCTATGCCAAAGGCCAGGATGAATGTTGGATTTACCAAAACTGAGGTCTACTCATCCTGTTCATCCTGTTGGATTACTCACCATTTTATAGTATCTGTACACATTTAATTCCTGTTACTTGTATCAAAATGAAATCAAAGTTGTTGTTTCTTATTATTTTGAAATCCTGTTTCTGTAGAATTCTAACCTTTCAACGTGGAACTGTTTGAGAATGGATTACCTGGAAAATTGCTTTTCTATTCGTGTGTGTGACAGCTGAGTTCAGCTGTTTTCTTAAGCATCTATGGAACAGCTGAGCACTTTCTCCTGGTCCCAAGATTTGAGACTAAAGGATTTTGAGGTGACAAAGTTCAATGGAATGCATATGATCAAGGAATTTACTTTCTCTTCATCTGCTACAGCTTTAAGTTATTGACCTTTATGGCACAACTATGGGCAAAATCATCTTCTGTAACTCTTGTCTTCCCCACCTTCTCTACACGTATATTAACAACTATCTCCACCATAGTTGTGGGTTAGAGGCTCAGTGCAATACAAAATACAAAATAGGCAAGCTCCGAATTGGAACAGCAGTCTTACAAACTTAACTAAGAGTAAAGTCCTTATCTGTCATCTGGTATTTGTATTCATCCTCAGACAACAGGCAAGCAATCAGGGGAAATGGGATGAAACAAAGTTGCTTTTATGTTGCTACAGTCCTCAAGTTCCTTGGGAGTAGATAAAATGATTTGGTGTCAGCCATTGAAGGCAGCTCATATTCTGCCATCAGTTAAACTTGCTTTTCTGAACAATCAAGTATTGACCAAATGGGAAAGGACAGAGGTAGAACAGGCTTGTGATACATTAATAATTTCATTGTCTATAAAGTCTATATTTACCATGACCATTTAATAAAACCAGAGTTCAATGAAATTCTTGGTGTTTGAAAAAATATTATTTTACATATTATTAAAATAATTTATTATTATTTTAAAAATATTAGTTGAGTTTCAGCCCAAATGTATCTTTGAATGGCTTCAGCTCAAACGTATCTTATCTTAAAGAAACAAAGCACTAAAATATATATGTGTAATCAAATTCATTTTATTTCAGTCCTGTTCTAGCCATAACTATTAAAGAAGGCTCACTGTATCTTTCTTCTATTAAAAAATAATAGCTTAAATATCCCAATATCACCTTGAGTTGAATGGAAAGTGCCTGAATTGTCCCACTGAAATCATGGTCATTTATTTCAGCTATAATTTACAAAGAATTAATGATAGAGAACACACTAGTCCTCCAAAAATGCCATACCACAAATGACCATGGACATGAACACTATATTGTTCTCCATAAAACGAAATATGGTACACTTTCCAGAGTTTCACTATGATACATTGCATATTTTTAAAGTATCACGATAAAAGATAATTTTCTTGGAATTATCAGACTGCAACTGGTAGCTCACGTGGTTGCAGAAAGGAAGATCTGCTCTGCAAAGGGAACAGTGTCAGTTAGATGTCATGACATCCAGTTCTGCCTTTTTATCTTCAAAGAAGCACATTATGCTCTTTCTCTGATAGGGCCCAATCACCCCGGTGGCTGCTCACTGGCAAATCCTATCAGTTTCTCATGTTTCCCAGTTGTCTGCATTCTCTTGTCAGTTTCAGCCTGTTGTGGTTTATCTGGGATACTAATCTTTGACTGGAGGTAACTTACTACTTATGCTTTAGTTCACCATAAATCTATTGATTTTTTTCATATCAATCTCATTATCTGATCAACATTATAAGAATATTTTCTCTTTGAGTATAAAAAGGGAACAAGAAATAGTAAAGACTCTTGTAACTTTGTACTGTGGATTAAAGCTAGATGCTATTTTAACTTATTGAAATGGTATTTCTTTACAAGAGGGTTTTCTCAAAAATTCATAAAATGTGAAGAGTTGGGGAAGAGAAGAGACAAAAAATAAATGGTGAAACATTGTTTTTCAGTAGAAATAATTATAAGCCGATTTAATAGCTCATAGTTTTATAAAACTAGTGCTCTTAAAGAAGAGTTAAAAACTGTTTTTGCAGTAACAAGCTCTTGGTGGATTGTGTCATATGTGAAATTGTCAATGAAGTGGCAAAGATGAACATAAAATTGGAGACAGTAATGGTAGCAAGTTTTGTGTTAAGCTTTTAACAATTTATTTTAAATGATAGCAGTGCACCTCTGAAGCACCCTGACCTGAATAATCCTAATATTTCAAAATTTTACTATAAGAAACATTTGACCTGTAGCTACTAGTAGAAGAAAAGGAGTAGATGGTTAAAAATAACTCTAGATAGTTCATTTGAAAATATTCAGATGGGAGGTTAAAACAAAATATCAAAATAAGAAATGCATTGTGGGGGGCACCTGGGTGGCTCAGTCAGTTAAGCATCTGCCTTTGGCCCAGGTCATGATCCCCGGGTCCTGGGATAGAGCCCCACGTCAGGCTCCCTGCTCTGCGGGAGGCCTTCTTCTCCCTCTCCTTCTGCCACTCCCCCTGCTTGTGCTCTCTCTCTCTCACTGGCTCACTCTCTGTCTCTCAGATAAATAAATAAAATCTTAAAAAAAAAGGAAAAAGAAATGCATTGTGGTATTTTTAGGGGGTGGGATTTTTTTGTTTTTCCCCCAGAGGATAGACGCTTTGGCAATCTTAAAGGGAAGTTGTAGTGCGCATGCGTGCGGGTCTGTCTAGCAGAGAGTTCCATAAAGGAATGGGACAAATTAAGCTTAAGGGATTTCAGCCACAACAAGTTGTTCCTGGAAATATGTGTGTTAGGTTTACAAGTTTAAGGGCAAGAATAAAGTTCACACTTGGAGCATTTGTATAAAGATTCTGGGAATTGTCTGATTAAGTTAGAGATTTAATAATATGATCCAGCTCTTTTTTTTTTCTTTATCCATAATCCTTTTTTTTTCATTACAGTTTTGTAGAATACTATCTGCAAATTGTATAGAAACATGAGATTACCAGCACATTTTTTGAAATATGAAATTACAGAATAGAGGGGCGCCTGGGTGGCTCAGTCGGTTAAGCGTCTGCCTTTGGCTCAGGTCATGATCCCAGAGTCCTGGGATCGAGCCCCGCATCGGGCTCCCTGCTCCACGGGAAGCCTGCTTCTCCATCTCCCACTCCCCCTGCTTGTGTGCCCTCTCTCACTCTGTCTCTCTCTGTTAAATAAATAAATAAAATCTTAAAAAAAAAAAAAAAAATTACAGAATAGAAAAGACAATGTGGATGCTCATACCACTCACATGGCCATTCAGAGGTGGCAATAAAGAGATGGTATACATAGATTCACAGTTCTGAGGCCTCATCTTGTTGAAAAGATACTAGAAACTTTATTTTCCTATAATACATTGAAAGCCTGCCTTTCTAATTCTGGGGGAAAAAAATAAATGATACAAATATGACACTTATTGTGTTGAGTTCCACTTGCATGAATCTGAAGAATAGATATCATTTCCTTAATAAAATTCTTTCCAAGTCATTGTTGCAAACTTCATTTCATTCTAGCAATGATTTCCTTTCTGTGTTCTTCCCTGCTTAGACTACTATTTAACACATGCTATTTGAAGAAGTTCAAATTCTTTCCCTAGTAGAGTCTACTACTAAAGTTTTTGTAGTTGTGGTTGTTATTGGTGGTTTTAGTTTCTATATGGTTTGTTTAGAAAAGATAAACATACTAATATCTCATTCATTTTTTTTTCTTTGCAAAATGTTAAGTATTTATTATAATGTTTGATTTATTGTTATCTACTTTAAAGACTGAGGAAAATAAAGATAAGCACATTGTATAAACTGAAATAAAATAACCACTAAGGTATATATATGTCATTAACCATCAATGTACAATGAAATTATGGCACATCTATTACCAATGTTCTATTTCTTTTCCTTGTCATATTGTTGTTGGAGTTCTATGACATAGAGGCTTATTTTTTCTTTATAAAAATATTTGCTATATTAGTCTAAAGGATCAAACCTATCTATCTATCTATCTATATGCTATGACTATGATCCAGTCTTTTCCATGGATAATATGCCTGCTTAAAAAAGAAAAACAAGGGACACCTGGGTGGCTCAGGTGGTTAAGCTTTTGCCTTTGGCTCGGGTCATAATCCCAGGGTCCTGGGATCGAGTCCCATGCTGGGCTCCCGGCTTAACAGGAGAACCTGCCTCTCCCTCTGTCCCTCACCATGCACCCCCCACCAGCTCGTGGTGCTCTCTCTCTCTCTCTCTCTTTCTCTCTCTCTCTCTCAAATAAATGAAATCTTAAAAAAAAAAAAAAAAGGAAAACAAAACTGATATGTTTATTTTTAAAAATAGTGAGAAAAACCTTAAAGAGCATTTTAAAAATAAGTAGAGATTTTACATAATAATTATTCCTAATGAAAACTCTTCTTAACTTGGAGCATTTCTTTTTCATTGAATTTCTTTTCAAACACTGTTTAATAAAAAAATATTTGTTGAATGACTGTCTCTCTTACATTCCATATTAAAGTTGAGGAAAGAAACAATAACAAGAGAGAGAGTTCCTGACTTGTTGGAGGTTATATTCTATTAGTGGAGAAAGAAACATAGAAATAAATATATTAAATGAAGGTAGACAGTAAGTGCTATAAAAACCAGAACTAGAGGATTGGGAGTTAGATGGCATGTAGTTCTTACTAATCTAAGAAGGCCTATATGAGTTCTTGTTTTGAATCATAATGTATATAAATCTGTACAGCTTTTTTTTCACCAAATGTTACATTCAAGCATTTTTCTATGCATTATGTCTTAAAACTCACTTTTTAAAAAGATTTTATTTTTAAGTAATCTCTAAACCCAACATGGGGCTCGAACCCACAACCCTGAGATCAAGAGTTGCACACTCCATTGATTAAGCCAGCCAGGCATCCCTCTTAAAATTCACTTTTAGTGGTTGAAAATGATTATGTTTTACGGGATCTACTACATTTATTTACCTTTCTTTCTATATTTTACATTTATTTACTTTTTGCAATAGTTTGATGGATATTTTTGCACATAAATACTTTTTGTCAAAGAATAAGACCATATTCAATAATTGTACCTATTCTAAAATATTTACTTAAATTATATATATATATATATATATATATATATATATGCATGCACACACACTAATTTATACACTCAAATTTGACTGGTATTGTTGAAGAGTCCATTTATTTAAGCAAATGCCCAATGAGTTTCTACAAAGTGTCCAGAAATCTACTAAATGTTAAAAATGATACAAGGAATAACATTCTTGAACTCACAATTTCAAAAAATAGGCAAAATTATAAACAGATGCAGAATATTAGATAAATACCAAAATACATCATCAAATTCTACTTACTGAAAAAAATGTAAGTGAAGGAAACATTTAAGGGCACTAAAGTCTCTCAAAGAACATAACCAAAATCCATTTTGAAGTATAGGAATGGTTTTAACAATCTCTGAAGTTGTTTTATGCCCTCAGAAGCCCATGAAAAGAATATGACAAAACAATTACAGTTTCTGACAGAGGCAACAACAAATATAAATGTTCTCAGATATTCAGACCCGTACCTAAACTTGTGAATTGATGTTCTCTGGAAATCAAAAATTTTGATTGAGGTTTCTTACCTTAACTTTCATTGCTGCCATATAAAGTATATAACTCTCAGTTTATTAGAAAATGTAATATCCCTCTAAACATGTCACAAATTCCCTCATAAGAGATCTATTTAGTTGATATAAGCTTTCTATCACAATTTACTCATTGTTGGGAATTAATTGATCTGTATTCTCTTTGCTGAGAAATTCTCTTAGCTGAGAAATTCTCAACGAATTGCCTCCATTCTCCTTACCCAAACTATGTAAAGCAAGGGTGTGCTTGGATTATTCAATTTTGTATCTCCTAGTGGTTTATCTAAAAAGTAAAAGGTTGAAACATAAGAGTTTAGGATTTTGTATTGCCCCCTGTTTTTTTATTTTTATTTTGTTTTGTTTTTTGGTTTTGTTTCTTTCTCTTCTTTATCTTTTTCTCTTTCTTTCCTTTTTTTTTTTTTTTTTTGAAAACCACCATATGAAGACCACAATAGTGATCATAATACAGGAAATTACAGTGTACTAAAACTCCTGAGAAGTCATATAATCTAAAAACAAAAAAGTGTACCTCTACAGTAAGAATAGTTTATCATAATTCCATCCCCCCTTTTTTTCGGAACCCATCTTCATCCTCAATTTTTTCCAAGCATTTTTTCCTTAAAATTTTTTTTTAACTTTGGAAATTCTCAGAATTGCTATTTGTAGCTTGCTACAGTTCTCATAAAGATATTTATTCATGTCCAACCAGAAAGAAAACTTTGAGAGTGCCTAGATAAAAGAGTATCATCTTGAATATCCTCTAACTGATTCATTTTGAGGATATTGTTTTAAAAGTGGACCCAAAGCTCTCTCAGGAATTGGTGTATGGGTTTTCCACAGTTAGCTTTTTCTCTGAGGGAGCTTTGTACAATGGAAAGTACCCTGAATTAGAGGTCTAAACACTTTGGTTATAGAGTTGTGTCTGTAAGTTAACTGGGTGAATATTCTGGAGCCAGTCATTCAACTTTTTGGTATCTCAATTTCCTCTTCGTTAAATGGAAGTATTTATATCTATCCTTGCTAATCATGAGATTATTGTATATATATTGTCTTGTAATGCATATGAAAATATTATGAACTTATAAAGCTAGACAGGTAAAAATTATAACAAATATCATGGACTAGAGTGATTGGATTTAAGTCTAAGGTGTGTAGTAAAATGGGTGAATCTTGGACTTTGGGGAGAAATGAATTCCTCCTTTAGCATTCTCCACTGGGAATACACAATTTAGACTCCATGGTCACACCTTAGAACAAAACATTAAAGCAAACTGCATGTCCAGAGGAGAAATGGTCAATAAGAGCAATCACTTATTTGTAAATATCAGACCTATAAGTAAGCCTTTTCTGAATCACAAGAAGCAGAAAGAAGAGACAGATTAAAGGGGAAAAAAGGAATAAGAGAAAGGAAACCAAAACGTCAGTCATAACTGATCACTGAGAAATTTGACTGGAAGCTGAGTAGTTAAATCGAAAGCTTTTCCAGCTTGTGTGGCTTCCAGTTCCCACTGATCTAGCCATCAGAGCATTCCAACTCCTACTCAAGTCAGTAAAACAGAGCCATAAATTGGCCAAAGACACGATTGAAGCAGAAAACATAAGCTTAGCAATTAGCTTTAAGGTTACTTAGAATCTTCTGGAGGAAGTTCCAGTGAAATAAGCTCATTGGCACGCCTCCTCTGAGCATTCAATGACATATAAGAGAAGTATTCCTCTTCTCCAAACAGATTTCTGGGTCCGTTGCTATATCTCTTTTTTGAAAAGAGACTTAGAGAAGAGGAAAACTTCTACTTCTAAAATTGGAGAAGAGGAATATATCTATGTGTGAGCTTTCTACACACACACACACACACACACACACACACAGACACAGAAGCATGCGCGTGCACGCGCACACACACGCACGCGCACACGAAAGTGGAACCTCTGGTGGCCAATAGGATGATAAAAGCGAGAAAGGGCGGTGGCTGGGTCTGGCCAATTAGCTCAGAGGGAAACGAATGTCAAATCCATTTCTCTCTCCTTCAGTAATACCAGAAACAGATTCAGTTCTAAAACTACAATAGTAATTTAAACACTATATGTCTTAAGTATATACATTTAATAGTGGAAATTGTGGAGGTCCCTTTTCATAGGGAGAGAATAAAGAACTAAACGGCTCTGCAGAACCATACATTTATCAACCTGCAACTACCAACTGTAAAGCAGCTCAACTCTTAAGTTATTCAAATCAGAGCTCTTACGACATTGGTTATTTCTCATTTTCCTTTCCTGTTACCCTCAAAACAAAATGCGTATATGTAGGAATTTTATTACACAGCTAGCGCCTGAACCATCCACAAATGTCAGCAACATACTGGAACTTTATGAAGAGGTGATGTTAATTTACATACATGGCCTTTGGATCTATCTGCTCAGTCTTTACAAGTCTCAGGAACTGTAAGAGTTAATGAGGAAAGCCAAGCAAAGGTCTTGCAGTGAAATCCAGAACAATACTGCAGATGTGTGGAGCCTACAGAAGGTGGAGCCCGTTTATTCTGCATGCATATTTAATGTGTAAAATTATATTTAAGTCTTAAAACAACCTCTTGCAATTGCTGTGAACTGCAGAGCTAGGCAGATCTGATGCATTCTTAAATATAAGGAAGAAAGATAAGAAATGCACCAAGAGTAAAAAAAAAAAAAAAAATCCCGGTTACTCACGATTCTTTTCACCTCTCCACCTTGACCCAGCTTTCATCATGCCCGAGACACCCACAGGAGAAGTTATTTCTGCCATGGAGAGCAGTAGCGTCAGGAACAGCACAGCCATGCCAGGCAAAAATCACCTCTGTGGAGAGTCCTGTCACAGACGAACCTGAGGCTTTTCCTGGGACTCGAAATCTGGAGCCAATCCTGTCATTTCACTCAGCAGAAATGCAAAAATGCCGTTTTCCCCATAAATTTTAAAAAAGCAGGTACGTTCTCATCAGGCTCTCCATTTGAATTACGCAGGAATGTTAAAAAAAATTAGAAGGGATGTAAACCCTTCCTCTATCCATAAGCAAAATGTCAGGAGAGATAAGCTGACAATTTGCTCTCTCCGCAGCTAGCAGTTCCTAACCTGCTCCTGCCAACTCTCACTTCTTCCAAATGTTTGTCAACATTTTTCATAATATGATAACAAGAAGAAGCTGAGATTTCAGCATTTTCCCACCTACCCATTCCTGTACCACAGATTATAGTACTTGACAAACCTGAATATTTAATCTTGGCACTGCAAACACACCTCATTTCGAACAGAGGTGGTTGTTAAGGAAAGGGGGAAAAAACACTTGTTCTCAAAACTCTTTCTAGCGTCTTAGAGAAGGGATTAGATATATAAATATCTGCTGGTAAGGCATGATAAAAATACCTCTGAAAAGAGGGAGTGGTAAACAATCATCTTTCCTACTTAGCTTGTACCATGTGTTTTTTGTTTTTTTTTTTTATTCAGAGAATAATGTCAAGAGACAATCGGCCAAAAATATCCCAAATCCATGAAGCAGGGCAAAATATTCAAGGATCATCTGCATTGTATCCTACACACTTGTTTGCTTTGTAAATACATGTTGGTATATTCTATCTCTCCTGTTTCCTGCAGA
The DNA here is from genome assembly GCF_004348235.1 of Phoca vitulina. Classification (NCBI taxonomy): domain Eukaryota; kingdom Metazoa; phylum Chordata; class Mammalia; order Carnivora; family Phocidae; genus Phoca; species Phoca vitulina. Next base: position 10,344,212 of record NW_022589711.1, read on the forward strand.
ATGATTTTTATCGCCTCATAAGCTGAGCAGATTTTTCAGCAAATTATACTTCTCTGTTTTACAATTAAGTCTATTTCCCATGGACAAATAGCAATATTGTCTGGATTATTTTGCAACTACACTGCAATGACATAAGAAGCTTGCCTTGGGGCCAAACTTATTTTTTTTTTAATAATAAAAATAATTTGGGCGCCTGGGTGGCCCAGTTGGTTAAGCGACTGCCTTCGGCTCAGGTCATGATTCTGGAGTCCCGGGATCGAGTCCCGCATCGGGCTCCCTGCTCGGCAGGGAGTCTGCTTCTCCCTCTGACCCTCCCCCCTCTCATGTGCTGTCTCTCTCATTCTCTCTCTCTCAAATAAATAAATAAAATCTTTAAAAAAAAAAAAAATAAAAAAATAATTTTATGCCCCTAAGAACATTACAGAATAATAATCTACATACATTTATTTTAACAAGCATATAAAGCTATTTTAGGATACTGCTAACCACATAATAATATTCTACAACTTGACCTACATCTACAGTGAAATAGTTCCAACAGCTGCCAAAACGTATTTCTAGAACACATACCTGAGAATGTGCTGTTTACTGTTATCCCCTGCACTGCAGCAAAGAGGAAGGAAGAAAATAAAAGTCTACAGCAGCCAAGCAGATAACCTAAGTCGAGGAAACAGGCTGAGTGGAAAACAAGAGGGGGAGGTGGGGACTGGGGCAACTGCAGAGAAAGTCCCGTGAAAGATGGTGGCCGTCACTCAACTTCAGCTGTGAGTTGCCACCTCCTGGGGTACCAGGTGTTTCAAATTTTAATGAGAAGATAGAAATTCAGATTATTATGAGGAATCTCCTTAGTTTTAAAGCAAAAATGACACGACTCTAAACATTTTAACTAGTTATAGAGACAGAGCGTTCTGAATCTAGTTCTAACTTAAATTTTCCAGACTCCTTGATTCAAGAAATATTCTTTGAATTTCTATAACATATCAATATATCATTAATACAAAATATCCATATACTAAGCTCACAGTTTAAAGGGAGAGACATATTTTTTTAAAATAATTTTTAAAAATTTATTTGTTTGAGAGAGAGAGCACAGAGAGAGAGTGAGAGGGAGAAGTCGACTCCCCACTCAGCCGAAAGCCTGACTCAGGGCTTGATCCCAGGACCCTGATATCATGACTTGAGCTGAAGGTAGATGCTTAACTGCCTGAGCCACCCAGGCGCCTCTGGGAGAGACATATTTAAACAAATAATTTTTCATGCGATATGTATGATAAATGCAGTGAAAACCCATATGTGATTTCTGTGGAATCCCAGAAGAGAAAATAGTCTGACTGACTGGGGGGGCATTAAGGAAGGCTTTTTATTTTCTTCTCATTCCTGTTATGAGCCATAAAATCTAGCCATACTAGGAAACTCTCTGTTCTCCAAAAGAACATGAACTTCCAGACTCTCAGGTTTTTTTACATATTATCTTTCTACTTGAAATACCTTTTCCTGTCACTACTTTGTATAATCCTATTAATGCTTAATAGCTTAATAGTTTATCTTCTCAGACTTTCTCAGGTACAATTATCCATTTCTCCCATGACTTATTCACCTGGAAGTAGAGATCTTAGCAATTATTTTAAAGGTTAAATGTATATGTGTGTATATGTGTGTGTGTTTTTTCAATACTAGGTGTATACTTCATTGTGGGCCTGACTGTATTTTATTTTCTTTATATCCCTAAATTCAGTAATGATTGCTGTACACAGAAGAAACTCACTAAAAGTTTGAACTGGTGGTACATTTTTCCCATGTTATGGATTTTAATTTGAGTTGGTAAGTTTTAAAATTAAAACATAACTTTTTTAAATTTATTTTTCATTATGTTCAATTAGCCAACATATAGTACATCACTAGTTTTTGATGTAGCGTTCAACGATTCATTAGTTGCATATAACACCCAGTGCTCATCACCACACGTGCCCTCCTTAACTCTTTAAAACAGCCAGGATAACTTCTTTCATGCTCTGGACATGTGTTTATTTATATGCTGTCATTTGCTTTCCTTGGGCATATTACAAGATATTACAGATAAATAGGAAACTGTACTTATGTTTATTCTCTTTCAGTTACAGTCAACTCTAGGGGTGCCTGGGTGGTTCAATCAGTTAAGCATCCGATTCTTGATTTCAGCTCATGTCATCATCTCAGGGTTGTGAGATCGAGCCCCACATTGGCTTAAGATTCTGTCTCTCTCTCTCCCTCTTCCTCTGCCCCCCTACCCCCTCTAAAAAAAAAAAAAAAAACCACAAAACCTTAAAAATAAAAAAATAAAGTCAATTCTAACCATAAAATAAAAGCACATCTTAGTCTTCTATGATCTACACTGCACTAGTAAAAGCTTAAAACTTACATTCTGTATTAACTTTTAGGTGGTGAGAATTGGGAGATCATCAAAACAGAGCAATTATGAATATGGGATACACATTTATTCATATGCTATCATTTGCTTTCCTTGGCCATTAGTATTATAAGATGTTAACAGTTAAAAAGGAAATCCTAGTTACATTCTAAGACTAGCTTTCTAATCTGCAGACACATTCTAAAACCAGCTTTCAAATATGCAAACTTTTTAACAGAAAGGCACTGAAGATTATCAGCAGATGGGCCTAGTCTGCTCTAAAATTACAAATTGGTACAAAGCCAGTTATTTGGCAGTCACATCCTAAATTCCACATGTCCACAGCTATTTCAACTTAAGACACTGAATAGGCAAAGTGCATTTCTGCACCTTCTCTTCCTTCCTTCTCCAAGCACTGCCTCTACTTGGCTGTGCAAACAAACACTCTGGTCTGAGCCAATGGAGTTGAGCAGTCTCACTCTTCCTAAGTGAAAGTGATCAGTCAACTAATCAAATAGATCAATCCTGACTCAAGGAAGTTAATGGAAGCAGTCAAAAGACTCCTATCGTTCATTCATTCAACAAACGTTTTCTGAGCATCCAACATGTGTCATGCTAGGCTAATTACTGAAGAGTTGCAATAAATCCATGGATGTGGTCACTGTTCTCATGGAGCTGATGTTCTAGTGAGTGGAAACAGACACCATATAATACAGTCCCACCAGTAGATACATACTTATTTTATTTTTAAGATACATACTTTTAAATTGCTTCTGCAATGAAGTGAAAGATTTTAAAGAGAGATTATAATAGGGAGACTTAATTTAAAGGTTCTTTGAAGAAGTAATGCATAAGCAGAGAGAGGACAAATATGCACATACAAGGCAAAAGTGGGAAAAACAGAAAATAGGTCCAGCCAGACAGAAAGCTTATGCAAAAATTTCTCAGGCAGCAAAGAGCTTGGCACATACTAGGACAAAAGAATAGCTAGGGAGGTAGGGGAAGACATTTTCAGTTTGGGCCCTGGAAGCTATATTAAGGATTCTGAACAATATTCTAAGGTTTTCAGAAGAAATGTATTTTTGCATTAAAAGGTTACTCTCCTTTCAATAGAGAGAATAATTTGGAGGGTGTCAAGATGGAAGGGGGGGCTGGTTAGGTGACCATCTCCTTGGTGAGTGATAGCAGTGATAGACATAAAGAAAAATAAATAGAAAATAAATAGATTAGAAACACATTCTGAAGGCAGGATCAACAAAATTGGCTGGTGAATTGCACATAGAGAGTGTGGGAAAAGGGCTTCAAAGGTTGCTGCTGGCTTCTGGAATAGACTTCTTGGGGTGGAGCTATCTAGGCAGACTTGAGGATCAAAGGTGAAGAGAAGGGTCTTTTGAACTCCTCCTCCTCCTTCTTCTTTTTGTTAAATAACTTTCCGAAACATCACTATCATTTCAAACCAAATAGGGAAGGAGTACTGAAAGTTGTGTGAGAAGAAGAAAAACACATACCAACATAAAAAATAAGACCCTACATCTAGTGAGAAATGGCTTATTTGTCCACACATATAAAGGTCTTAGTTCCAAATAAGGTAGATTTGAATTAAATAAAGCACAATGGCTACAATGTGTAAATGGATCTGAAGGGGTGAGCGTTATTACTGGAAAACCAGTTAAAGGCTATTGCAGCAGTCCAGACAAGATATGACAATGGCCTAAGGTTTCTGGCTGTAGAGATGCACAGATGCGTAGAGATGCACAGATGCATAGAGTTGAAAGAAGTAAAACTGGTAAGATATGCGGTTGCTTTATGATTGGGAAACACGTGTCCATAATGGTCAGTTATAGACAGCATGGCCCAACTATGAGTAATACTAGTGGTTGCTTCTTCAGCTATAAATTAACAATAGTATCAATAACATGTGAGATATCCCCGTATCATATTTTACAGGAAAACACACTTGTCTAGAGTATAATATCACAACTCAATTTGGGTTTGCGGTTTGTTACACAAAATTCTCTATTTTTTTAAATTACCTTTCCCAGATTTATTGAGATATAACTAGCATATAACATTGTGTGAGTTCAAGGTATACAATATATTGATTTGATACACTTAGATATTGCAAAATGATTACCACCCTGAATTAACACCTGCATAATGTCACATAATTACCATTTCTTTTTGGTGGTGAGGACATGTAAGATTCACTTTCTTAGCAACTTTAAAGTCTATAATACAGTATTACTAACTATAATCACTATGCTGTACATTAGATCCCTAGAACTTATTCACCTTATAACTGGAAGTTTGTATTCTTTGACCAACATCTCTCCTTCCCTCTCCTGCCCCTGGTAGCCATCATTCCAGTCTCTGTTTCTATGAGTCTGATAAAATACCCTATTTCTAAGGGCTCTCTGCCTATCAGGTCCCAAGGACAGCACTGGACACACTGTAGAACCTCAATATCTCATATAAATGATCCATTGGCATGACTTCCACCTGGGAAGAACAACAGGAAGCAAAAATTGTGAGTGGTGGTGTTCTTATCTTTTTTTTTACTCCAGGAAGCCCTAAATCCATCCTTGGCATCTGCTTTTTAGAAGGACATCAGTGGGAGCACCTGGGTGGCTTAGTCATTAAGTGTCTGCCTTCGGCTCAGGTCATGGTCCCTGGGTCGTGGGATCGAGCCCCGCATCAGGCTCCCTGCTCTGCGGGAAGCCTGCTTCTCCCTCTCCCGCTCCCCCTGCTTGTGTTCCCTCTCCTGCTGTGTCTCTCTCTGTCAGGTAAATAAATAAAATCTTTAAAAATAAAAAAAAGGACATCAGTGAATTTCTTTTTATGTATTATGAAAGAGGATTCCCCATTTCTTAAGAGCATTCCACCCACTGCTTTTTTTGCTATCATATTACAATAATCAATGGTATCATAGAACATTAGAGAAGGACAAGAAGTTAAAATTCAACCACAATTAATTTTATATCACCTGAAGTGGATTCCACCCATTAGATCTATAAAGATGTACGTGGGCTAAAAATACTTTTGCAAAAATGATTTCTTTGTGTCCCTACTGTCATGATAAATAAAAAAATATTCAGCCATGACAGTGTCTCATTCTTTCCACTGGTAATTAGAACAGCTATTTATACATAGTTTCAATAATTGTTTAATTAGATGAATAAATTAACAAACAAATAAAAATAACTGCTTTATGCAAATAACATTAACACCAGGTTTTAATTGGACACATGGATATATAAAATAGGCTACTAGCAAGCCTGAAATTCTTTTAGTAACTATACAAGAATGATAGATACATACGTTGATAGATAGTATAGAGGTACTGTGTTGGGTCCTCAGTTAGGACCTCATAGTTATTAGACATAACTATGCCCATTAACTTATGATTTAGTTAATCAGACAGCAAGAAAACTTAGAAAACTTAGAAAAAAGAAATACAGACACAAATGAATCATGTTCTAAAGAATTAGAGAAACATCTAATGCAGAAGGAGTCTGGGAAATAGATTATGTATCAAGGAAATGCGTACAAGAAGGTTTGACATAAGCAGGACTAACGTAAAGATTCATCAAGGACAAAGGATGACCAGGAGTGAAGTACAGGAGTGAAAAAGTGAGAAAAAGAGACTTGGATGTGCATTGGTAGGGCCATGGGAAGAGGGCCTCCTGTGACCGGGCTGACACCACTTATAGGAAAGCCGTAGTGAAAGGCAGGAAGGCCTCACGGAACATACAGTGCTGATTCAAGGAGCATGGAGTCACCTCTGGGAACAATGTTACAAGTACAAATGTTACAAATTCTGAGCAAGGCAGCGTGAGGAAGAAGGCCACTACTATCCTAAATGGAAAGGTAGTGTCCCAGCAAATCGATAGATCCTTAATGTTTAATTAGACAAACAAGATGATCTCTTTGTCACATACTTAAAAAACAAAAAACGTAAGTAGGCTCCACACCCGGTGTAGAGGCCAACAGGAGGCTCGCGCTAACGACCCTGAGATCAAGACCTGAGCTGAGATCGAGTCAGACGCTAAACCGACGGAGCCACCCAGGCGCCCCTTTTTTAAATTTAAATTTTAAGGTTTTTTTCTTTGTCATGTTTTTAATCACCTGGTCATAGTATCACAGGTTTTCCTTCCCTGAGTATTACAAGCTCCACCCTCTGTTGGATGACAAGTCAGGTTTTCAAGTAGATTCTAAGGTCATGCCTGTGGAAATGAAACACTACAATTTGAACCCAATAAGAAACTAAAGCATGTCTTTAACTTTGCTTGTGTCTGGTGAGCTCCACGCCCCAGAACTCTGGGGCCTTCTTGCACAGAGTTTTAGTGAACGTGAAAAAAAGGTTTATTTTGAATTCCAAGTCTGTGTCTGATTTACTAAAAATGTAATGCCATGAGAGGGTCTAGGCCCATTAATTGGGAATCGATGACAGGGAATTGATGTTCATCTTGACACTTCTCTGGAAAATGCATGGGAAAAGGAGACTGCAGGTCATCATTTTGCCGGAGGCATGATCATGCCATGGTCAAAGCATATCTGGCATTTAGGTTTGAATATCACTGATTAAGATTTTTCTTAAATAGAGTAATTTTTAGCAAGACCAACTTTTGGAAGACTAACCTTTTGAGTGTGGTCTTAATATCATTCCAAAATGAAATAATAGAGGGAGCTATGACTATCCATCAGATACACAGTATTTCCAATATTTCCAATTCTCATCCATGAAATGTACTACTGGCCTTCTAATAAACCACTGAAAAACATTATAGCATTGATAGAAAAATGAAGATATCTGCTAGAACTTAAAAATACATCCTCACAAATATTAAACTAAAAACCATGTGCTTCCTTGCATGACATCAGATTTTATTTAACTCGATCTAAAAGTATCAGTATTTTCCTACCTGAACAGGTGTTTCAGAATTCACAGTATTCTGCACTTTTTGTATAACAGTCAAAGCTCTAATTTTTATCACCGACAGAAGAATTGAGAGGTTTATATACATAGGAATATTGAGTAATGAACATTCATGAAAAAAGAGAATGCTGTATTCAATTTAATTTTCCAGTTAACTGAGAATAAACTAGAAAATCTTCAACTCATATTAGTAAAACCTCTCTGTAATATGTCTTACCAATAAATATTTAAGCTAGCATACCAAATTTAGTTTTCCATTAATAGCTGAGGTTCTCATGATACCTGACTGTCTTAGACCAAAACTAAGCACGGAAGTGTGAATGTGTCCTCTGGTCAAAATCAAGGGCACCCCTGGAAAATCTGTGGTAGTGTTTGCAAAGATGAATGCAGCAGCTGCTGCAATCCTACATGTTGCCAATGTACATGCTGCTCTGGCGATCCTCTTCATGGAGAGGCCGAGTCTATTTCAACCCCACTTGAAGCTGGATTAGCCTTGTGACTTATTTGACCAGTGGAATGCAGCAAAAGTGACATGTCTGACTTCTGAGGTTGTGTCTCTGCTTTTGTTCTGGAACTCGGCCTGAGGACTGCCACAAAAGGCATCTGGTCTCTCTTACTGGAGGCTGAGGGGCCATGAGGAGCTGAGTGAGGCATCATGGCCGATGGCTTGCACCAGCTGCCAGACATAAGAGCGAGGCGCCGTGGACCTTCCACCCCAGCTCTTAGCAGCACTATGTGTTCTGCATTGGGACTATTTGAGTTAAATCCATACATGCTCAACTCTGTGTTTTTACTTGACCTCCTTTTGGCCTTCATTTTCTGCTCTGTAAAATGAGGGTAACAATGCTATCTACTTGTAGGTGGTTGAGAATATTAAAGAATTAAATGAGTAAATGCAATGAAATATCTTAAAACATTATGGGGGGGTAAAGCAAGCATTAATAAGATGCTAGTAAGCAACATCATTATTGTTGTTATTGTTGCTGTTGTGGCAATTTTTATTTGTCTTTTACAGGAAAAGGAACAGACTCAGAGAGATCACATGTTTTTCCCAAAGCCCCAGAGTTGTGGAACTAAAATCCAGAGCCAGACTTTTTGGTCCAGGATCCAAGTTCTTAACTACCACACATCTTTGCATCCACTCTGTGACTCTGATTTATGCAGGATACCATGTGCTAGCCATTGTGGTCAATGAGCTCACGTAGATAATATCGTTCCTATTTTAATTAGCTGAGTGTGACAAAATCAAGCATTTTGATATGACTTGGCCCAACATGCCAGTCTCTCCCTACCTGTCTGGCATCTTCTCTGCGTCCTTCCCTCCTACTCGCCCTACATGTCAGCCCATATTTTCTGTGCCACACCTGTGTGCTGTTCTCTCTGGTTCTGATGATCTTGCCCTCCTGTTTCTGTAGTAACTTTGACAATGACTTTTACTACTTGGCCCTGCCCCAAATTTCCTCCTCTGTGAAGGTCGATTCATCACTCTTTGAAGGCTATTAAGTATTCTCTCTGCTCCTATAGTTATCATCAACATATTATTGCCAAAATGGTATGTGTCTCAACAGTTTTTATTTCCTTACATGTTTCCCATTAGACTGTGAGCTCACAGAAAGCAGGACCATGTCTTACCCATTTTTATATTCATGGACCTCAATAAATACCCACTAAATGAGTGCATTCTTGTGGTACAACTCATACCATTTGGGTTCAGATACCTCTTTCTTGTGTTGGTATTTTAATTCATCTTGATGTTCTATTGTGAAAATTGCCACTTGAGATTCTAGAGGAGAGTACTGGTTTAATGCAGAAACCTGGGTTTAAAGAGTCAGACTGCGCTCAGACCAACTCCATCAGTTTTTAGCACTTCAGTCCTGGACAAGTGGCATAAACGCTATGCCTCAGTTTACTTCTGCACAGTAAGGAAAATAATAGCTATATACTGCAGAATTCATTTATGTACATATATAAGTAAATGTGAAGATGAATTGCATGGATGTATGTAACATCTATTCAGTATGCGGTGGCTTAATTTTCTGTAGAAATTACTATCATTAAGAAAGACTTTATGAATGAAGCTCTGTTTTGCTTTATTGTTTTCACATGTATGCAAGAGGCCAAGTTTTGTTCCGTTGTCCTGTGAACATTAGTTAGGTTTTAAAAATAGTACATTCACCAGAGAGTCTAAGCATTTATAAGAAAAATGAGCTGTTAGCAGACTGAGAAAACAGGAAAACTGAGCATCTGCAAATAGGCAATCTTTAAACTGATAAAACTTATTTTTTTTATAACCAGGACTTCATTTTTTAGTATGCATATTAATATAAGCACACAAAGGGGCACCTGGGTGGCTCAGTTGGTTGGGCAACCAAGTCTTGCTTTCAGCTCAGGTCATGATTTCAGGGTGGGATCCAGCCCCAAGTCCTGCTCTGTGCTCAGCAGAGAGTCTGCTCTTCTCCCTCTCCTTCTGTCCTCTCCACCCCCTGCCCCCTGCTCATGCATGTGCTTTCTCTCCCTCTCTCAAGTGAATGAATTAATCTTAAAAAAAAAAAAAATAAGCACACCAAACAAAACCTCCTGACTGTACAACTATGAACAATGCAAATCTACTATAAAAGACCAAAACTAACAAATGCCACCACCTACAAAGTATGTTTAGATTTTATTTTCCGTTATTATTATTATTATTATTTTGTTCTTGAATGTTCTGATCTTTCAAAAACATGGCATACAGTCAATTTAAAAGTTAAGATATTATAAGTAGAAATAAAATAATAAAGCACCTAAGAATAAATTTAACCATGGAGGTGAAAGACCTGTATTCTGAGAACTATAAAAAACTGATGTAAGAAATTGAAGATGATACAAACAAATGGAAGGCTATTCCATGCTCATGGATTGGAAGAAACAATATTGTTAAAATGTCCATAGTACCCAAAGCAATCTATGGATTTAATGCAATCTCTATCAAGACACCAACAACATTTTTCACAGAACTAAAATAAATGATACTAAAATGTGTATGGAACCACAAAAACCCCAAGTTGCCAAAGCAATCTTGAGAAAGAAGAACAAAGCTGGAGATAACACAATTCCAGATTTCAAGATATACTATAAAGTTTAATAATCAAAACAGTATGGTACCAGCATAAAAATAGGCACATGGGTCAATGGAACAGAATAGAGTCCAGTCATAAACTCATGCATACATGGTCAATTAGTCTACAACAAAGGAGGCAAGAATATACAATAGAGAAAACACAGTCTCTTTAACAAACGGTTCTGGGAAACTGGACAGCTACATGCAAAAGAATGAAACTGGACCCCTTTCTTACACCTTAAACAAAAATACATTCAAAATGGATTAAAGACCTAAATATGAGACCTGAAACCATAAAACTCCTAGAAGAAAACATAGGTAGTAATTTCATTGACATTGGTTATAGAAACATTTTTCTAGATATGTCTCCTCAGGCAAGGAAACCTAAAGCAAAATTAAACTATTGGGACTACATCAAATAAAAAGCTTTTGCACAGCAAAGGAAACCATCAACAGAGTGAAAAGGCAACCTCTTGAATGGCAGAAATTTTTGCAAAGGTTATATTTGATAAGGGGTTTACATTAAAAAAATATAAAGAACTACACAACTCAATGCCCAAAAAACCCCCAAATAACCTGATTCCAAAAATGAGTAGGGGGCCTGAATAAACATTTTTTTTCCAAAGAAGACATACAAATGGCCTACAGGCATATAAAAAGATGCTCAATATCACCGATTATTATGGAAGTGCAAATCAAAACCACAATGAGATATCACCCTACATGTGTCAGAATGGCGAAAATCCAAACGGTAGGAAAAACGAATGTTAGTAGGATGTACAGAAAAAGGAACCCTCATGCACAGTCATTGGGAATACCAACTGGTGCAGCCACTGTTTCTATTAAAAATAGAATGACCGTATGATCCGGTAATTCCACTACTGGGTATTTACCCAAAGAAAACAAAAACAAAAATGAACAAAAAGAAAAGACACAAGCAAAAAAATCCAGACTCTTAAGTATACAGAACTGGAGGTTGCCAGAGGCAGGGTTGTGGGTGGAGGATAGGTGAAACAGATAAAGGGATAAAGAAAAAAAATACTATAAATAGAATTTAAAATATATGTATATGTATATGTATGCATATGCATATAGGTATATATAGAGAGAAATATATATGTTGATGTATGTGTATACTTTGAACAAATTGTAAATTGAGTCACTGAATCATAATATTTATGCTTAAGAAAAAAGGAAATCATTTGTGTTAGCTTACTGATATAAGCATACCATTTCTATTGCATCTTAAGTTCATATTTACAGTTCTTACTTTGGTGACACGTTATACATACCATTACCCGCTCTTAAGACAGCTTTTACATCCCTATTTCGATCAAATATTTGAGGTACATTACATTTCAGTGCCTTTGTTCAATACAATTGAAGCCAACAGCGTTTCTTTCTAAAGGCTCAAGCCTCTCTGTATGGAGAAAGAGCAGTACACCTCTTCATATATTTTGTGTTTCAAGCTATCTACAAAAGATCTGTGCATCCTTTTTAACTTCAAAAAATAGCTACATGGCTGAAATTGCAGAATATTTTAAGACACTTTTTTTTCTCCAAATGGAAAAACACTTTGAAAATAAATACTATAGATAAAAGTTAACACTAGCACTTGTAGCTTATTTTAAGAAGCCTGTACAAAAAATACAATGTTGATTTTTGGAGAAGTATATAAACGTTCAGGTAATGTGCAAACCACACACACAAATGCAGAGAATGATAATTCTTTATCTTCATTTGCTTTAATTACTGCATTTATTTGATATTTTATTGATAATTGAATGATTTCCTACAGGCATGGCACTTCCTTATTATAAATCTGATTTGAATTCATATCTAAAATATGTTTCTATCAACATTCTTGGGAGTACATGCACTGTATTCTACACTGGGTTTTCCTTCTTTACCCTGGTCACTTTTTGAGAATGGAAAAGCAAATAGCGCACTTGAGTCACTAAAACCATTTTAACCAGCAATAGAAATTTTGCCTTTTTCATTTCAATCAAACAATGTAGCCAGGGCATTTCTGGCTTTAAATTGATTAAGGACTTAAAAGAACTGGAAATTATGTTAGTGACAGAGTAGGTAACCCTTGGCAAAGCATGTATGACAAACATTTAAATTCAAAACTTGTGCTGAGTACCTCACCTCATATACTAATTATTTCCGTTGAACCATCTTCAGGAGGATTGCCTGGCTCTACCTTTGAGTCTTTCACCATAGAAGATAAAAATATTCATTCATTGCCATGTTTGTCCAAATTCTTGAATTAGCACCTTTCTGAAGGGACAGAATCATGAAAAGGAATCAGAGATTTTCCAATGAGTTTAGAAATAGGATGATCTAATGAAAAATGAGGGCTCTATTTAAATCCCAGTTGGAGGCTGAAATCAGAATTTGCTTGGGTTTTGGCAGATGGCATACCTAAGACCCCACACTATCTTAAAGCTATTGGTGTAATCCTTAAACAGAGCAAAACAAGTGTGCGAGGATGTAATAATGAAGTACAATCAAGACTTCTCCAGGTTTGTTTGCTGTGTATGCTTGTGTGTGTGCGCACATGGTAAACCCCTCACTAAGAATTCTTCCCTCTCCCTCTCTTTTGGTTGTGTGTCCTTGAGCTCAATTCATATTATGCTAGTGCAAATCAGTCTCTCAATACAACTTTGCTTAGTACATTGCACAGAAGAAAATACCTTGAGATGACATGAGAGAATTATCTATTCTGCTCAAGTGTCTAATATATTCTGAAACAAACTTATAAATTACAATGGAAAGCATTCAAAATCAAACAGAATCAATCTACAACATTACAGAAATAAAAAGATTAAAATTAAATCAGAATTCTGGTTTCACCATTTGCAGACAAAGAGGAATCTGGAAATAAGTGGAATTAATCAGGGCTGAGTCCACTGACCCTCAGGAAAGGGGAAGATAACCCTCCCTACAAATAAAATCTCTAGAGTTGTCAAAACATCTTATTTTTTACTACTAAGGAAACTTTGGGTTATACTTTGCCAGTCTTTACTTTCACATTAAAGTGTAAATATTCATAGGAAGTAGTGGCATGTTAAATTGTTATCACACTTTCATAAAGTGTGAAATCTCAAGAGACAGTTTTAATGGTGTTATAAGGCCTACATTCAGATCGTGATGATACCACTCATGGATCAATAGATCTGGGTAGGTCTTTCCTCCTAAGAGAGCCTCTGTTTTCTCACCTGTGAAATGTGTACTAAGAATGCTCACCACATTTTTGTATGGCTCAATTGGTATGATGCATGGGCATAGGATTTATGACTGTAAATAAGCATACCAGTACTATTTGTATTAGTTTTCCTAAGAGCAGAACATTGAATGGTTTAGCATTTAGCATTTTGATGAAAAAATGTAAAGAGCAGCTTTCAGGAAATATAATGTGGAGATTCATAGGCACAAATGCATAGAAACTTCTCTTTAGCAGAATTGCAGAGAAGAGTGAAAAGGACAGGGATGGACATGGATGAGATGAAGAATGTCAAATATATTTCTTTCAGAATTCTCCCCAGTGGCCATATTAATATCCAGTTTTGTCCATATGATTTCCCTTCCTTCTTGGTAGGGTTCCATTTGAACCTTCCAAATATAGGGATGTAGAAGAGTTTTGTTTCTGTGCAATTATGATGCCTTGGATACATCTTCAGTAATGTTATTCTTGAATTTTTTTGCTTACAGACATCTCTGAAGCAACACTTCTAGTAGTTAGATGGTTGCATGTGGTTTAAGAGATGGTCCCTGTATTCTGTGGGAAGGCCCGTGCTCTTGATCTTATTATCTTCTTAAACTCTAAACAACAAATTAAATATATAGAAAATATATGGAAGATATATTCAGATATACATGACCTGGAAGAAGGTGACTGAGGCACTCTGTTCTCTGGTCTGGGTTAGTATAAGATTTCCCTCACATTAGTCATGCATGAATTTATTCACTGGATCCACACCTAAGCAACTATTTAAAGCTGGTTCACACTGAACATGACCTGGACCAGGTTGGATCTTCTGGTTTCACACCATCCTGAGGTCATTGCACAATCCTTAAGCAAATCCAAATGATCTGTTAGTCATTCCTTTATTCATGCATTCAATAAATATTTGAGTTTTCACAATGTATCACACTGTTCTTGGAACAGGAGACATAACAGTGTGTTACAAAAAGAAAAAAATCCTGGCTCTTATGGAGCTTATATTTGATTCTCCTTTGACTTTCTGTGGAAACATCCAAAAGTGGTGCTTCTCAATGCCACAACCCCTGATAAAGGAGTAACTTGGGAGGCAATGTTTTTCTATGTAACTTCCTCTGGACATCTGGTGGAAACATGATCTAAGGGAAACCAATCCAGTTTGGCCAATGATCTGTTCTGTGAAGATGTATTGGGTTAGTCAGATTTTAACTCTTAAGAATATGAATTAAAATACAAAGAGGCAATTGAGACAACACAAGAACAAAGATTAAAAGGAAATGAAGTAAAAAGAGATTTTTTTTAGAGAGAGCAGAGGTCATGCTAGGAGGCAGTAGAAAGCCCGGAAAGAATAAACCATGAAACTGAGAAGAGAAGAAGTTGGGGAAACCAGCAGATGGAATGGCCAGGCATTCTAGAGCTAGGCTCCACCTGACCCAATCATAAAACATTCCATACACTTCTTGAGGAGTGGCCTTCATATTATTTCTGCTTTTCCCAAGGAGTATTCATTCCTTGGAAGCCATGGGTATGTGTCCTTACAATAAACTCTGATTATTGGTGCTAACTCGGGTTGGATTTCTTCATCTTGCAACAAAGAGCTTAAATTAAACAAAGGGCATATCTGCGAAAGATGTATATAATTTTTCCCTTCCGTTTCAACTATGCACCCGTGCACATTGTATTCATTCATTAAGATGTATATTTATACTGGATCATATGGAGAACAAAGTCCTGGAAAAAATTTGTTAGAAAATGAACAATGCTTCCCTGATAACGCAGTATCCATTTTAATGATAATTTATTTCAGTTGTTCTATACAAGAGGCTAGCATAACTGCTTTATAAATAAGTGGTGTTCAAGTGACACTAAGAACAAAATGTCTAAACATCCTTGATCTACAGAGACCAGGGGAGATATTGAAATGTTGTGACAGTTCAGGTTTCTACCTGATTTAGGATTCTTTTCAACTTGCCCCACAACAGTACCATGGTGCGGAAATAAAGGTGGAGAACACCAGTGGCTAGTTAGAGACGCCAGATTTCCCCTACAGACACAAAAAAATCCATGACAGATGTAAAGTTTTATGTTGATAAATTCTACATAAAGCACAGATTTGAAATCTCCTGAAAAAGTCAAGACCATATCTCAAAAAAGCATAGAATAAGAGCAGTGTGGGACACATGGACACACACACACACACACACACACACACACACAGAAGAGGTTCTAAAATTGGGGTGCTACAGACCAGACCAGAATTCTAGAGATCATTTTCCTAGACTCAAATCCATCTAAACAAGAAATTAGAAATAAAAACCTAGATTCTACACTGTCTTGCTTGTTGTTGGTACACTGTTTTGTGCTCTGACAACTCTCTATTTTGGTTGCATGCCATGACTGTTGCATCAGCCATTCTCAGTTTTTTTAAATCTTCACAAAGATTTGAAAATCATTTGAGTTTTTACAGAAATCTAGGCAGAGTGCCCCCTACTTGTCTACATACATTTAGCACCCAGAATGAGCTGACGAGGTAAGTAGCTGCCACAGTTGATTAATTCAGTCTACATATACTATTGTTACATAAACATAAATTGGAACTTACACTCTGAATTTTTATTAAAAAACAGTGAGAGTGAAAATAGTCTTGCATCAACACCTGATAAAGATATTCAAGTAAGAGAGAAGAGGCAATGCCTTTTTACATATTGTCACTTAACACATAATAAATGTAAGACACATAATCTCAGATACCAACATGACTGTCACTTTTCCTCTCCCTTCATATATTTTTTATCATGCTGATCTCCAAAGATGCTGGTACAGCCAGGTCTGTCAGAAACAGCTTCACTGTTTTTCTCTTTGCATTCAACTAAATTACAAGAAAACCATCTAATGCAGTTTGAGAAAAAAAAAATTATTTTAAGTGTACATTGTTAAAAAAGAGGCCCTAACCATTTTCCAAACTAATATGAAAACAAATAATTCTGGGCAACATGAAGTTGCCAAACTATTCAGTGTCTGTCAATTGTTGTGAGCAGTTTTATGTAATCTGCAAATAAAAATATGAAGTCTAATTATTCCATTAAATCCTCCTCCTGCTTTTAATAAAAATATGTCATGTTCTATTTCTTTCTCACATTAAATAGGATTTTGTTTGTGTATTGGAGTCTGACTCTTTTAACCTCTGTTCTTATTCTCCAAGATTGAAGTTATTTTTCTTTCTGATTATAAATTTAGGTCTTTTATATTCAATCCAAACCTCACATCAGTTTGCAGAGAACAGCTCCTGTTTGAATAGGGATTGTGTAAATACAGAAAAAATAGGGCAACTTGTACATATGAATGGCTGTTGTACACACTTGCTAATGGCATTTTCTTGAGTTCCTGGATGCTAACTTTTCAGTTTATGTTCTGCTTGAGATGCCTTTCAACAGTGTCCTTAAAAATGCAATTTTTAGGATTCTTCTATTTTTCTTTAAGGTGGCTCACTCTGTATTAGCCCTAATGTCTATTTTACCAATAAACTGAGAGGCAGTAGAACACTGTGTTTTGGGGAGGCAAACCTACAGCCACATTATCCAGATTTGAGTATCTGTCTACCACTTGTAGGCTGAGACAACTTGGGTAAGTTACATGACATTTTTTGGCATTCAATTTCATCATTTAAAAAATAAAGATGATAATAATAGTATCTACCTCATGCATCTCTGTGATGATGAAATGAATTAAAAATATACAAAGTGCTTAGCATAGTGCCTGCCTCTTCCAGCTGGCCCTGACCAACAGTCTGAGCTAGGAGGAGGAGGAGAAGGAAGAGGAGGTAGACCACCTGGGGTTGCACCTGAATTTGGGGTGGGGTGGGAGTGGGGTGAGGGTGGGGGTGGGGGTACAGCTGGAGATGAACAGACCATACATGCATGAATGGATGAGCTCTCTGTCCTAATCTAGTATGGATTCCTACTCCCAACCAGCCTCAGCTTCCTGGCCCAGCTGCTGCTGCTAGACACCATCAAATTCCAGGCAGCCGGCTGGAAGATGACCCCAGCTGTCCACACGTATGGCCATAGTGAGCTCTCTGACTAGGCGTCCAGATCAGGCTTTCTCACCAGCAGCACCAGCCTTTCGTCACCCACCTCCCAACTTGGCAGCAGACTCTGCCTCTCCCAAAGATGTTTTCCCTTCCAGACCTTTAACAGCCCCCAAGATGTTTTCCACTTCCACCAAAGTCCTGCCCTGGCCATCTTCCCTCCCCTATTCAGGGGTTGGGACAGACACCAAAAGACCTGCCTCCAGAGTCCCATTGGCCTCTCTCCCACCATCTCCCACCTGGGCCAGGCAGAGGTGGGCAACTCCTAACAGCCACCACACTGTGCAATCACTGGGGCCATAGTTGGCTTGGTGCCTCAGTGTCCCCATTGGGAAAACAGGTATCCACAGTCATCGGTGGGATGCTTTGGGATGTCAGGAGGCAGAGGCAGAGCACAAATCACACCAGAAATTGGTTTTGATACATTTTGTAAAAGGACCACTTTGGACACAAGCATATTTCCAGTTGGTTTCAATAAAGGGCAGTACTGCATCACATGTTATACTAGTTCAGGGAGAGAATTTTCTAATAAACTTTTCTAAAACACACACACACACACACACAAGCTACAGACTAGTAGAACGTATTCACAAATCATATATCTGACAAAGGAATTGTATCCAAAATATATAAAGAACTTTCAGACTCAACAATAAAAAAGCAATCAAAAATGAGCAAAAATGCAAGAGCAGACATTTCACTGGCAATAATATACAGATGGCAAATAAGCACATAAAAAGACATTCAACACCATTAACTATTACATAAATGCACATTGAAGCCATGAGGTATCACATCTATCAGAAGACCAAAATGAATAATAAACTCCTGAGTGCTGGTGGGGATGTGGAAATCTTTACATTGCTGGTGGGAATGCAGATCTTGGCTGTTTGGAATTATAGTTTTAGTTAAACCCCTACATACTCTATGGCTTAGCAATCCCACTCCTGGGTATCTAGAGAACTGAAGACCTATGTTCACATAAAACCTGTACACAAAATATTTTTAGCAGCTCTGTTAATAATTGCCAACAACTATAAACAACCCAAATCTCATTTAATTGGTAAACAGAGAAGCAAACAATAGTACATCTATATAATGGAACACTCTGTGAGCAATAAAAAGAAACAAATTATTGATAAATGCAACAACTGAGATGAATCTCAAACACATCCTGCTGAGTGAAAGAAGGTTCCATAATGTGTGATTCCAGTTATAGGGCATTCTTAAAAAGATGAACTATAGGGATTGAAGAACAAATCAATGGTTGCCAGAGACTGGGGGGGAGGAGGGTAACTATGAAAGAATAGCTCTAAAGAGTTTTTTGACGTATACTTACTGTGTTGGTGGTTACATTAATCTACATATGTATTTTTTTTTTAAAGATTTTATTTATTTGCGAGAGAGAGAATGAGAGACAGAGAGCATGAGAGGGAGGAGGGTCAGAGGGAGAAGCAGACTCCCTGCTGAGCAGGGAGCCTGATGTGGGACTCGATCCCGGGACTCCAGGATCATGACCTGAGCCGAAGGCAGTCGCTTAATCAACTGAGCCACCCAGGCGCCCGAATCTACATATGTATTAAAATTCATTGAACTGTACACACCTCCAAATCTCCATAGATTTTTTTTTTTTACAGATTTTATTTATTTATTTGACAGAGAGATTGACAGCGAGAGAGGGAACACAAGCCGGGGGGAGTGGGAGAGGGAGAAGCAGGCCTCCCGCCGAGCGGGGAGCCCGATGCGGGGCTCGATCCCAGGATCCTGGGACCACGACCCGAGTCGAAAGCAGACGCCCAACGACCGAGCCACCCAGGCGCCCCTCCATAGTTTTTTTTTTGAGGGTCAAGGTATGTAATATATTTAAGTCTTTTGAAGCATGTTCCCAGGTTGACTTTCAGAAGGGCTGAGATAATGTACATTCCAATAAACAGCACCTTACAGTGTCTGTGCTCTTGTGACCTCACAAATAGATACAAAGTGTTTACTCAGCACAATGACTGCTACATGATGGGCGCTGAATCAGTGCTCAGTAAGACTGCTGTTGTTGCTGATATTGCTGTCATTGTTATTGCCGATTTATTACCGTTATGGTCGGAATGCAAAATGGTAAAGCCAGTATGCTTAAATAGTGTGGCCATTTCTTGAAATCAAACCTACTCTTATCCTAGACCTGGCAATTTCACTTCTAGGCATTTACCCAAGAGAAAAGAAAACATATGCCCACACAAAGACTTTATGTGAATATTTATATCAGCTTTATTCATAACCACTTGAAACATGAAACAAACCAATTATCCATCAGTTGATGAGTGGATGAGAAAGCGGTGGCCCACCCATACAACAGAATACTAATCAACAATAAAGAGAATGACTACTGATACATGCAACAACATGGATGGATCTCAAAAGTATTCTGCTAAGTGAAAGAATCCAGAAGGAGAAAGCTACATATTATAAAATTTGATTTAGATGATGTCCTAGAAAAGGTCAAACTATCAGAAATCTCATCTAAGTTTTCCAGGGGGATTGACTACAAGGGGACATGAGGGAAGTTTTGGGCATGATTGAAATATTCTATATCTTCATTACTGTGATGGTCACATTACGATATTGTTCAAAACTCACAGAAATGTTAACTGTGAAGAGTGACTTTTAATGTATATGAATTAAACCTCAATAATTTGACATAAGAAATGAAACCAGGAATTTGTGCATGTCAAGTTACCACATAGGAATAAGTGGAAATACTAATGTTGGCCTCCAAGGGCCATAGATACATGCCTGTGAACTAAAGCCTAGGCTATGATTGGAGTTTCTGGTTTATCCTAAAACTTTATGTCACCATCAAGCTAGGTCCCCAAAATTTATAGCTGTTCCTAAAACGTTCCTTCCTGTGCCAGACTATAAAGCTAGTTCTGATCGAAGTCTAAACCTACCTCAACCCTCACGCTCTGGGTCAGAGAATGTGATTCATTAAGAATCCTGAAAGATGTTGGGGCACCTGGGTGGCTCAGATGGTTAAGCGTCTGCCTTTGGCTCAGGTCATGATCCCAGGGTCCTGGGATCGAGTCCCGCATCGGGCTCCCTGCTCGGCGGGAAGCCTGCTTCTTCCTCTGCCTCTGCTCTCTCTCTCTCTCTGACTCTCATGAATAAATAAATAAAACATTAAAAAAAAAGAATCCTGAAAGATGCAAAGTTTATTCCAGTTTATAGAATTATTGACAAGGGTCAGTTTAACAGCCTCAAGGGGCAAAAGAAGCATCATTAGCAGGCATTGAGCTAAGCAAGGAAATTCACTGCAGCAAATGACAAAACAGCCTGTTGTCACTAAATTCATAAACTATGCAGGTTTGGAGCCAGAAAATTTTGTTGGCAACATCCCAATGAATATTGTCACCGTGGCAATTCAGAAACAATCAATTTTGGGGTCACATACCTCTCTGAACTGACTACCCCATATAGCACCAATTAGGCCTTCTTATTGAATTATGTCTGTTAGCTTTTTATTTTTTTAGTTGGAAGATCTGTTTTACAAGCAATTAGCAGATGTTATAGCATTCTTTGGATTCATTTTGTTCTTATTTCATTTTCTTCTTAAATACAATATATGTGTGATGATGATGATGGTGACTTTTGTCCTGTATTTGTTTTTATAAATTTTCTGAATTGTTACACCTTTCTTTCTTTTGTCACGCTTTTTTCTTTTTCTATTACCTTCCTATTGGCATTTGATGTTCACAATTAGCTAGTCTGATTTATGATGCAACTTTAAAACTGATTATTATAATTTTTAATGATTAAAAGTGTTCTACAATTTTATGAAACAAATAAAAATGAATACAATTTAAATAAGTCAACACATTAAGGTAGTATAGATCATAAAACTTAAGAAAATTGATTTTTCAAAATATTTAATCACTAAATTATATGCAATATAGATTTGTAAATTTTCAGAAATTTATTAAATAAAACAAAAATGAGTAACAGTTTTATTCTACTTAATTTGTGCTTAATTTTTGACATTTTTTACTATAATTTAATTTTAAACATTTTCAAGAATGCAGACAGCCTATACCAACAAGCAAGAAAACAAACATACAAAATCTCTGAAGTTCTAAATGCCTAGAGCCCCTTTCAGGATTTTAAACTTAAATAAATAAATTTCATTTTATAAAAAATTATGTTTCTCCCTGTTGATGAGATCCCTAAGAAATCAAGGTTTGGGTCACTACCATGTAGAAAATCCCAGACAGCTGAAGTGCTAGAAGAAGGAGTACAAGAGTTATACAAACAATTACAGTTTTGTGACCAGTTGCAGAAATGAGAAGAGGTAGATTTCCATATTATTTTCATTTCATTATTGTGTGTGTATTTGTACATATTAACCAATTTCTAGCTTTCCTCCTTTCCCTGTTCCCTACATTTTTAAAGATTTTACAGGATGGGAAATTGGGATTGCAACTAAACTATATGAGCTTGAATACAACTCTAGAGGTTTATTCAGTTACTGATGGGATTTGGGGTCTCCATTTTTGGGAAGAGAAAGAAACATGTATATATGGTAGGGTTACATTATTTTAGACTAGATCAAGCTAGTTATCGTTTCTATTTGGAACTTTAGTTATTTGCAGAAGAATGTAAATAGGTGAAGATATGGACTGTAGAAGATGCTGGGTAAGTTCTCTCTACTTCCATTCCAACTTGCTTCTACAGATCTTCCTCGACTTATGGTGTGGTTACAGCCTGATAAACCCACTGTAAGTTGAAAATATTGTAGGTTGAAAATGCACTTATTACATGTAGCCTACTGAACATCATAGCTTAACCTAGACTATCTTAGATTACAGTTGGGCAAAATCATCCAACACAAAGCCTATTTTATAATACATGGTTGAATGGCTCATGTAATTTATTAAATACTGTACTGGCCATGAACCACAGAAAGGCTGTATGAGTGCAGAATGGTTGTCCGTGTATCAGTTGTTTACCCCCGCAGACTGGGAGCTGCAGCTCACTGTCACTGCCCCGCATCACGAGAGAGGATCTTACTGCGTGCCTATCGCTAGCCTGGGAAAAGATCGAAATTGAAAATTTGAAGCATAATTTCTACCAAATGCATATTGCTTTTATAGCATCATAAAGCCAAAAGATCGTTAAGTCAGACCATCATAAGTCGGAGACCATCTGTAGTTGAAGATGTCATAAAGCCAGAAACCACATTCCCAGATTCCCTTGCAGCTAGGGTTTTAGATATAAATAGGGTTCCCTCAGGTAGATGCGCTCACATGACCTTCGAAAGGCAAAAGAAGGTGGCAGGCATTTGCTGCTCTCTGTGCTGCACATGTCCGTCTAGTCACCAGCAACCTGGCAGGAGAACCTGCTGTGGCGGAAACGGGCAGCACTCGGTTCTGAATCTTTTATCACAGGTACAGGGGGGAATCTTTATTCCAATCTAGTAGGTGCTTCCTCATTTTCAGGGCAACAGCTCTTCCAGCAAATTTGTAAAGCACTCTATTCCATGGGTTATTTTTTTTTCTTTTTGAAAGAATACTAGTATTTTCTGTTTTCTGCATTGAGCCCTGACTGGGATACCACAGTAATGGAGACTTTTTTAAAAAAGAATTAAAGGTGAAAATTCAACAGATGGAGAGGACAAAACATGGTACAGAAAAAGGAGTACAAAGCACTTACTGGGTAATATGAGGATTACATCACATATGCATTTATTTGCACAGATATTTCTTTTTTTAAAAAAAAACCCACTTTATTGAGGTATGACTGACATGAAAAAAACTGTACATTTAATGTGTACAACTTGATTAGTTTGAAGATAAGTATACCCCTCTGAAACCATCACCACACGTGTGCCATAAAAAGATTCATCACCTCCAAAAGCTTTTACTCTTTTTTAATTTTATTATCATTATTTCTGTGTGTGTGTGTGTGTGTGTGTGTGTGACAAGAACACTTAACATGAGGTCTACCCCCCTGGAGGAAATGTTTAAGTACATAGTACAGTATTGTATGCTACACAGTAGATCTCTAGAACTTACTCATCTTGGATTATTGAAACTTTATACCTGAATATTTCTTCTTCTAATTAGCCTACATATTTAATTTGTAAGGAAATATAGAAAGTAACAAATTACACAATGAAAGTAAAATACTACGCAGACATCTTATAGCAAAATACTCTCCGCAGAAAGACACACTTCACAATTTTACAACAGTGAAATGAAAATGTCTGAATCATCTATGAGTGAGTTCCAGCGTTTCCTGTTCAAGCAAGACACTTCACAAATTCTGACAATTTATAGCTAAACCAGAATGTGCTACACCATTACAGAGTTACTCATTTTCCAAGCTTGTACTATTTGGGACTAAGAACAAAGTAAATAGAAAAGGTGCCATTTTTGAATAACACTCTTATAAAAAAAAACAAAAACAAAACAAAATAAAAAAAATGTGTATGATGATAATTTAATTATTGCATTGGTAAAGAAAGTTTTCACTACACATTGATACATCAGGAGATGTTAATAACTGTGCTTTGCTAATATCCCTAGTTAGAATTTAAGCTTAGTGTAACACAATTTATTCTTCAAACAAGTAGCAAAATAAAAATATCAGTGATCAAGTATTCTAAGTGGTAAATGAACATCTTAAAATATATGAAATATTATGGAAGTATAATAAATTAGATATTGATAGAAAGGAAATCTGATATTCATATAAACAAATTTTTTTCTCCAGAAAATCTTGCGTATAAAAAGTTTGTCCAAATGAATTACTCATTAAATGATAACATCACAATAGTTAATCTAATACAAACAGGACACTGCACTCATTTCTGTTTTGAATTTTTTTTTTTTTAAGATTTTATTTATTTGAGAGAGAGAGAATGGAGACAGCATGAGAGAGAGGAGGGTCAGAGGGAGAAGCAGACTCCCTGCTGAGCAGGGAGCCCGATGTGGGACTCGATCCTGGGACTCCAGGATCATGACCTGAGCCGAAGGCAGTTGCTTAACCAACTGAGCCACCCAGGCACCCTTCTGTTTTGAATTTGATATGAAGAAACGGAACCAGAAAACTCTCTAGTGATTCACACCAAAGTGCATTGTCGGAGGAAGAACTTTGTCAAGAATTTATGAGCAAATAACTTGAAAACAATTTTTGAAGGATAGTTTTTGGATTTAGAAGAAAGACTGATTTTGATATTTTCTAGCAGCACAATAAAATTAATTAAAAATTTGCAATGCCCATGCGAAACTATATCAACATGTACAAACAAAGTTTATGGAGTCAACATAAAAATTCAGTTTTGGAAAAATGAGGGTAAAAATAGTCCATCAACTATAAATACTAAATAAACTTACTGAATCTTAAAAAGTTATTAAGAGTAGTAGCTTCTTTATTTGGCAATATTTGATATGAAAAAAATTGGATTGAATTCAAAGTCCATTTGCATTATCACCGGAAATTTCTATTTCAATTTCAAATTTTAATTTCAATCTTTTATTTGTCAAGAAAACGAAAGCGTTCTTAGGCTTAAAAAGTAATCACACATCAAATCCCATTTAAGGAGATCAAATTACCTGAATTCTTGTTAAAAATAAGAAAGTTCTTTTTGTTAAGTAAAAAAGAAGTGATAGAAAAAAAAAGAAGTGATAGTATTTTCCTGACTTCTGCTACAATTTACTCATTCGTTCAGTTCATCCATAGTGACTATGATGACTTTGAAAGATCATTGTCAAAAACTCTATATCTAGAATTTATTATAACTATTTCAAAGATATGGAACATATGAAATATTACATTTAGAAAAGCAAGCTGATTTTTCATTAAAATGAAAATAGTTTATTTGTACAGTTTATACAATTTTACTATTACAATTTCTCTAATGTTTCGCATTTTATCTTAATAGTATCAAGAAAATATAACATTATGTTTTTTAGCAAACTGCATGTAGATACTCCAAATTCTCTCCAATTTGTTCTTGATTGCCATATAAATATTTTTATGTGTTCTGTGTGAAATGGGTTGAGATATTTTGGCCCAAAGTATAGGGAATAAGCTTGAGGACACTGAATCACTCAGTGGGATTTCACACCTAAGTGGAGATTAATAGGTTAAATTAATTATTTAAATTAATTAATTAGTTAATTAAATATTCAATTAATAGGTGTCTACCATGAAAAATAATATTTCACCTCTTTGGTGTACAGTCCTAATCTTGATGCACTTAAAAGTATCTTAGGAAATAACAGACAACAACGAAAAAAACATGATAACTATTTTGAATTACTTCATTCTATTACAAAGAAGTATCTGGTGCTTCCTAAAGATCTTCACCAACTATAATCACAGCCCACCTAAGAGAAACAGAGAGTGAACTTCTCTTAAAGTCTGCTCCCAAATTACATGACCTCCCACAAAGTTCTGATTACTGTCATACTGCTTACTGGACCAGGCTTTTTTTTTCTTTTTTCTTAATCAATGCTAAAATATTTCTCTTTGCCCAGGGGTCACTAATGACATCCTGGTTGATTACATATTACCAACACATGTATGATGTATGTAGGCTCTATATTATCATTGGCTTTGAAATACTGGAAAGCTCTATCCTTGATATTAAGCCCAAAACTGTTTCCTAAGAGTTAATATGTTCTAAAAGGAAAGTTAGGTACAGTAAATTTAACTAAAGTAAAATTTTGTGTTTTTTAAACTGTTTTGAATTATATTTACTTCTACATACAGTTTTTCCACTACAAATTTCGACTGCCTCCTATTAATTTTCAGCCTACCAGAGTGGCAGGCCCACTCTTCTTCAAGTTTATTCTTCTCTTTTACCTAGGTAACAAAGGGGAGTTTTCATGGTCCTTGAGGTAGAATCCAGTGTAGGAATGACCATATTCTGCACAGGATTAGTCACCAACAACCCTATTGAGTTTCTAGAAGGAACAACCTAAATTTGAGTTCTGTAAAATATTGATCAAATTACATAAAGGAATTTGGTTGAGAGCACCTTGGGGCAATTCCTTATAAAATTCTGTCTTTCTGACATTGTGGGTATCCTGTTAATTTGAGCAAACCTCCTGTGAAATGTGTATGAGGACCATCCTTCCTTTGATAGCTCTAAGTAGGCCAAGAGCAGAGTGAACGGAAGGTAATTGAGCCCTCCCGAAAATAACCTCTACTAACTCTTTTGAGCTTATTTCTCTAAGGGGAGGAGATTCCTCCTTTAGATACATCTTTTAGAAAGCTGATTAATTTTAAAGTTTGAAGCCTAAAGAAAGGAAGAAACTACCATGAAAATTGGAACCATTCATGAAGAATTCAAACCACTGTAGCCATAAAACCTGGTACAAAGGGTAACACCCCTGTATTCCAGGAAAACATATTGGACCTTTGTGAAGAAAGGATAGGAACTCCTCAGTAAACAAACAAACAAACAAACAAAAGAGGCAACTTAGATTTTCATCCTCTAAATCATGGTTTCATTTGAACTCAATAATATGTGTTAATGAATAAAACACCATTTTTAAAAATAATTAAATGAAACCAAACAAACTGCATATAGTTAGCTTGCATTTAGAAACCCAAATTATTTTTCCACAGCAATGTTTAGATTTCTACTGATGGACAAAACCTTTTAATTTGAGTCTACCAACCTGTACCACATTTGATTTGTATCTTCTGGTGAACATTATAATTCTATAGTAAAAATGATAATTCCTCTTGACCAGGGTCTTTTCTTTTCCATCTTCTTCCAACACTGATAGCAACAGTGTCTTCAGTCTTCCATTTCAAAGTATTTATATTCAATGTTTATTCCCAAAGAAAGAGAAGGCGTAGGCAACTCACTGTTATTTATTTATTGTGCTTTGATCTGCAGGTTGTCATGTAAACTAAACAGCACATTTCTTTCTCACTTACATATGGGCTTGCTGACTGACAGAGCTCTCAGATTGCCTTGTGGTTAAGGAAAGTTATTTTTGATACAGTGTGAGATATTTTAAAAGAGTGTTTGAAGTGTTAAAGCAGATATCTGGGCCAAGAAAAATGAAGATCATGTTCTTAATTTTGATCATTCCAAAATCTTCAGGCTGAGCATTTTGGTATCAAAAGAAGCATTGTGAAAAGTGAGGGTGGTTATAAAAAGATGCTTGTAGCATTTTGGGTTCTAAAAATTAACTTTAGAGATTAAAACATTATCTTGTGCCCCTAATGTGATGTTTGGAGTGTTTATTTTTTTTTCCTCCCACATCACGCATATGGTTTCACCTCTTCTGTCCTGTACCCTGATCTCCTGATCAGGTAAATATCCGAGTTTTCTCACTCTGGGTTCTAAATTGTGACTTGGTGTCAAAAAAACTAATTTTGTGCATTTAAAACATGCATTATAATGGTGAATCTACATGTCGTCATTAATTTTTAAATCATAATACTGGCACAGACTGTCCCTCCTATATTAGTGACTGCTAATAGAAGTCAAGGTGAGGTCAGAGTACAGAGAATCAAAGAGACAGATCTGCTTTATAAATAATACAGAAAAAAGGCCATCAGCTTTCTTCAACCTTACCAGCAGAGCAGGACCAAATGAAAGAGATGGAGATAAGTGATAACCCAGGGATCAATGACCATTACTATTGCCTGAGTTAATGTGAACAGCAAGCTTGTCTGTATATGTAGCAAATTCTGGTCTGTCCTTCCTTCCTTCCTTCCTTCCTTCTTTTCTTCCTCCCTCCCTCTCCTCCACTCCTGTCCCCTTCCCTTCCCTCTCTCTGATTCTCCCGAACATAGATATAACATGACCCAACACATATACTCCCTTTAGAAATTTATACATGTTAGCCAAAGTACATTTGCAAGAATGTTCATAGAAGCTGTATGGGTCCTAGCCAAATCCTGGAAACTATACAAATGGCTATCAACAGTAAAGTGTGTAAATTGTGATACATTCTTACAATGGGATACTACACACAAAAACATGGGCAACTATTACACACATATTGTTGAATGAAATAAGCCAACAACAACAACAACAAAAGGTACATCCGTTTCAAAAAAAAAAAAAAAAGTACATCCGTTTCTACAGAAATGAAAAACAGCAAAACGAATCTACAGTGCTAGATGTTAGGGTAGTGGTTATGTTTGGAGGCGGACAGTTGCTAGAGGGGGGCAGGAGAGGCACTGCTGCGGAGCTGATAATGTTCTGACACAGAAAATGTGTGTTTACTGTGCAAAAATTCACTGGGTTGCACATTTGGGGTTTATCTACTTTCCTATGTATATTATACTTCAATAAAAAAACACATACTCCTATAGAAAATTTAGATAATAAAGAAAAGTAAAAAAAAAATCAGAACCTCATAAACATAATTATTATTAACCTTCTGGTATTTTTTCCTTCTAGTCTTTGAAATAAAATAAATGCTAATATATATGATCTCACTGATATGAGGAATTTGAGAAACAAGACAGAGGATCATAGGGGAAGGGAGGGAAAAACGAAACAAGACGAAACCAGAGAGGGAGACAAACCATAAGAGACTCTTAATCTCAGGAAACAAACTGAGGGTTGCTGAAGTGGAGGGGGGTGGGAGGGACGGGGTGGCTGGGTGATGGACACTGGGGAGGGTATGTGCTATGGTGAGTGCTGTGAATTGTGCAAGACTGATGAATCACTGACCTGTACCCTTGAAACAAATAATACATTATATGTTAATAAAAAATTAAAAAAATAAATGCTAATATAATGCAGAGACATAAATTGGGCTGGCTATCAACTATCTATCTATCTATCTATCTATCTATCTATCTATCTATCTATCATCTTCCCCTCACTGTTTATTTTACTTAATGTTATATAAACCATTTACATTTGTCTTTTATATATAATTTTTAGTATCCCATCATGTCAATGTATTATAATTTAAATGTCTGCATTTTTATTATTTCTTTTTTATTCTTGGAAGAATAATTTATGAATCAAAGCCATGTACAGTTACAAGAGTCTTGATCTTTTAAGATTTTTGATATTGCCAACAAAAATGTCTACTTTAATTTATATTGAACATCATGGTATATTATTTAAAAAAAATCATCACAAAAGAGGGTATGTGCTATGGTGAGCGCTGTGAATTGTGTAAGACTGTTGAATCACAGACCTGTACTTCTAAAACAAATAATACATTATATGTTAAAAAAAAAAAGAAGAAGAAGATAGTAGGAAGGGAGAAATGAAGGAGGGGAAATTGGTGGGGGAGACGAACCATGAGAGACTATGGACTCTGAGAAACAAACTGAGGGTTCTAGAGGGGCGGAGGGGTGGGGGATGGGTTAGCCTGGTGATGGGTATTAAAGAGGGCACGTTCTGCATGGAGCACTGGGTGTTATATGCAAACAATGAATCACGGAACACTACATCAAAAACTAATGATGTAATGCATGGCGATTAACATAACATAATAAAAAATAAATAAATAAAGTGAAAAAAAGGGAAAAAAAAAGAATGTCTTTTTTCCCCCTCAATGTACTTTTAAAAATCTAAATATGCAATATTAAGATATGATGTCCCTTAAATCAAATATGGATGAGAAAATAAAGTGCACCAAGAAAATAAAAATTGGAATATTTATATTTTAAAGTATTTTTATTTATATAGACTAATACATTCTGACCTATGATCACTGGTACTTATAAGTATAGATGTGAGATTGCTTGGTGTGGATTCTTAAGTACCCACGTGGAAACCAGGTAATGAAACTCAATAGTTTATTCCCATTTTATAGAGAGGAATGGTAGCAGATTGTTTATTTCTCCAAAATTATCATCATGTGTTCACGTACACTATGTTGATCAGAATCCTTCATTTTCATTTAAATCAAAATACAATATTTAGCTATATGAAACCATTTTAAACCAATTAGATCAATGTTATGTTTTTCTTTCCTTACAAGCAAGAGTTGCTGCTGTGTGTGCTACCCGAGTAAACAATCAGTGGCTCAAACTAATTCACAGATCTGGCAAATTCCAATGATGTGTGCCAGCTCTTTGCTAATATTCTAAGTGGCTGTGAAATCATTCACTTTAAGCATTGATCCCATTGCCTCGTTAAATCACTGCAGTCTCGGGGTGTTCCAGATGCATTAGAGTAAATGAGAAAATCTGCCCAATAGTCTACATCTTCACTATCAGGATCTTAATGTTTAGATAAGAGATAGAAAAAATTTATTTTGTGCTTTTTAAATACTTGGGAAAAAACAAGTATATTGTTCAGGTTAGGTTTCATAAATATTAATTACTTCTATGTATGGAACCTAACACAACTTAGAAAAATATCTCTAAAATACTTACAAATATGATTCTGTTTCACAAAGTGAAGACAGTCTGATCTGGTCCTGTAGAATGTGACCATTGATAATTACCTTAAGTCAATGAGTCCCTAGATTTAGGGGAAAATGTTTCAGAGGTAAGGCAGCCTTTTGTGGACAACCTATTTTTGGTATAAAATTCACATTTCCTCCTCCTCTCAAGAAAAAAGTAATTTAAATATCTGACAGAAATGAATTTACTAGAAAGCATTATTAATTAAATCTATTTTTAGGCATGCCTACATTCTTTTTACTGTATGAAGT
Organism: Phoca vitulina; assembly: GCF_004348235.1. Classification (NCBI taxonomy): domain Eukaryota; kingdom Metazoa; phylum Chordata; class Mammalia; order Carnivora; family Phocidae; genus Phoca; species Phoca vitulina. The sequence goes on from NW_022589711.1 coordinate 10,375,590, forward strand.
AAATTGAGAGGACACTTGTTTTCAATCTTTGCTTTCAAGATCAACAATCATTTGACAGAAGAGGAAGTTCCTTCCCCAACTGGTACATAGCAGAGAGCTAATGAAGTAACAACAGAAACAAACTTAATAGCTACACTATAAATAACATCTACAATTAATTTTACATAGTTTCCAAAACCTCTCTTCTCTTTTAAACGGTGCATTATTTTCAGATTTTAATGTAAATCTATGACTTTTAAAACTTCATGAAAAGTGCCAGTTCTGCAAATATTTATTGAGTGGCTACTCCCTTTATATGTTTATTCCTAGTTGGAAAGATAACACTATGTAAATTTTAATTCAAGAGCCAAAATGAAGATTAGAGAGAAAAGGAGGGAGGGAGGGAGAGAAAGTTGTGGGAATAACTGAAAGAGGGAGACAATATTTTGATGGAGGAAAGATCTAGAAAGACACTTCATTGAGATGTAACATTTGAGCCAGACTTTGATAGATAGATAGGACTCCAACATAAGAGCTAAAAGACAGAGGGTATTTCAGGCTTGGAAGAGGGAACTGGAAAATTTGTCCAATACTCTATATCTACACCACCAGGGTCTTAACTCTGAACTCCATCTCACATTGCTGTGAGTGTGATCTTTCAAGGAGACAAAGAACATCAAGTTACCCTCCCCACTGGCTGAAAGTACAATAAACCCTTTAGGAAGTCATGAAAATGTTTATCATCAGCTGGACTCAGTTTCTCTCTCCAGCCCCATCTCCTATTATTAGCTCTTCCTGCCCCCCACCCCACTTATCCCAGACGTACCAAACTACTTGTAGTTTCCCAGAGACACCATATTGTGGCATAGGCTTCATTTTCTTTCTGCAATAACCCTTTGCTCATTACTTACAGCCCTGATTTCTACTCATCTTTCAGAACTAGCTTGACTAAAACTACAAATGCTAGGAAGCTATAACTAAAGTAAAGACAAAGATAACTAAAGATAAACTAAAGTAAGATTAAAATTGCTCATCAGCTCATCAGCTTTATGTAGCTGTCCCCATGAGGACTAGAATAGTCCTTGTCCTCAAATAAGTTCTGTTTATATGTTATCCTAAGCACACTTTTTAGCTCTAATGACAAATGCATTTTCTGCTTGTTTGTTCCTCCTCAGGACCCAAGCTAAAATTCAGGTGACCTGAATTTTCTTCATTTAGAACCTGATACAAGATAGGAATTAATTTGTTTTAGTTGGTGTTAAATTAGACTGAATTGAGCAAAGATATGGAGATGAGAAAATGCAGACATTGGGGATCAAGAATTGATCCTCTGCGGTTGAGGTACAGAAGAAGAATAAAGCGCCCTAAGAATGGTGAAGAAAATGGTTGGTGGAAACAGTGGTTTGATGTGGAGGGCTTTGGATTCCATCTCAGGAAATTGTATCTCTATTCTATTTTCATGGGCATTTTAGCAAAGTTTTCAACAGATCATTGATCCAATTTATACTTAAAAATCTTAAATAGGGAACATTCATATCAAATTAGAGTTTTATGCAGAGAAAAACTCATATTGCTTTTATTAATTAAAGCCACGCTTATATATTATTTGTCAACCATAACACATATATGCTCCATGGATGTCTCTTTAATTACGGTTGTTAGAGTCTCTCTAGAATCTAGACACTCAATAAGAGATGTTGAGATTGAATTTCAAAAGAGTATAAAACCTGTCAGAGTATATTATATTTATTAGTAACAGACAACTTCAACCATTTTTAAAGAGGCAATTATTAACAAAATACTTGACATAAGATGACATTCAATGAGCCTTGACAATTTTAACTGCAAATGGAACTCTAATTAATCAGTGAACTGTAGGTACTAAACACTAGGCTACATTTTGTTCTTTTTCTCTGATATTTTGTGTATGTTTATTTGTATCTGTATGATTTCAACTATCTTAGTGTTCCTTTAAGGTAGGCCTATTATCATCTCTTATAATCATGGCCAATCAGTTTTAGAGTCAATAGCTTAGTATCATTTTTACAGCATCTTTTGGTGATTCTATTCTATGGGATAGGCTATGGAGCTGGAGTAGATCTGTTTTAAACATTTTCACAGCAAGAAAATAGAATATGAACATGTGAAAAATTCATCATTACTCTCCTTAGTCCTTCAAAGAGCCACATCTTGAATTACTATTCTCAGAAAAAAGCAATTGGTCATCCTGAATATAATGATATAACTCTGGTGTGCCTACATGTATAGTATGTCAAAAGGAAAAAAAAAAAAGAATCTCATTTCCCAGAGTCTGCAGATTGCTAGTGTAAAGGAAGGGTAAAAGAAAACTAAAATGATTTAGAAGTAGTAATAGGTAGGGCACTCCAAAGGCATGAATCTGTGCTCCAGAGATTACTTCAAAATTGACTGAACTTATAACCACAACATAAAATGATTTTGTATTTAACATAGCAATAGTTCTATAAATTTATCTGCTGTAGGCATATCAGAATTTGATTTTATGAATTAAGTTATGCTGATCACATAGTGGCTTCAGAGGCTGACTTCCAAGAAAATAAAAAGACCGATTTCTCCATGAAGGGAAAAAATGTAATTGAACCCCTTTTCCATTTTCATTATTATACTTTTAATCAACAAGAACATAGAATGATAGCAATCCTTATAGAAGAACATAACCTCTCAGCTGCCCAATTCTTATTTTTTATTTTGCCCAGCTGCAAAATATAAATAAATAAATAACATTCATAGAGAATTGTCTGAATATATGCAGTCCATCCTTATTTTTATGTTTTACGTGACGCCCTTGGATCAACTCAAACCATTAAGAGTTATTCAGGTACCATTTCTCAGTCTTCTGATAGATTTTCTTTCCCTGAATTGCGTTTTGGTAGAACACTGTTAACCAGTATTGAGTAGAGATATAAGAAAATTCATATATTATCTATCACTGCACTTACCGTGGAGATAATATAGAAAACACAGTCCCATATATTTCAGAGTATCTTTTAATGAGGATTTCTGGTGGAAATTTCTCAGGCTTTTTTCTGGTTTCTATTCATCTCTTAGACTTAGAGAATAATGTAACTAATCATGTGTTCCTATATATATGATTGCTAAGAGGTCAATTTCAACTACTGATTTTCAGACTTACAGAATATACTTTGATGGTGGGTCCTATTTTTGCTGCACCCAAATCCCTTTTCCCCAAAGTGCATCCATATCCCAGCTGCAGGGAGTTGTGGCTGCTCCCAACTGGGGCAGTAGTCCCTCCTATAGAAAGGTGCTCCTTGAGAATTTGGGGGAGCACTTTTGGTGATTAAATAATACAGAGACACTATTAGAATTTAATAGAAGGAAAGCAAGGAGGATAGATGTCCTGTGATGTGTACCAAGCATGGCTTGAGAATGTCCCACCTACCACTGACAGGAAAACAGACTGTCTTTCATAACAGTATCTACAACATGAACTTCATTTCACTTAACCAATACAAAGAAGTTTGCGTTGCTTAAACATAACTAAATTGCAATAATGCATAAATGGGGAGAAATTTTTAATTTTATCCTGAACTTTATCCTGAACAATTAACGATTTCAGACAATCAGATTGCCAAGGACCACAAAGTTTTTCATATTTGAATCATCAATACAAAACACCATTATCAGTGTTTTAAGCTGTCACATAAATGACATTGGATTCATAAGCCTAGGGCAAGTATCTTATTACTAAATTAGATCTTCTTATATATTTTGCTTGAGAATTTATATATTAAAGGGAGTGCCTTTATAGTTATATATAATTTCCTTTAATATCTTTTTCATCTTATAATTATAACACTGAATTAGATTTTTAAATAATGTATGCAATTAGATTATATTAACTATGAATTTCCTAAGTATAATGAAAAAGAATATTTTTCTTCATAAAACAGGGAAATTGGATTAGATACATTTGAGAAAATCAAGAGCATAATATTAATATTTTTGTGAAACAGAAATATAAAACAGTTTAGGTACTAGTAATATATTACAAAAAAACTGAAAGCCAAAAGAATCTGTGAATAATAATAAAATATTTGGAATAGAATAACAATTCAGCAATATTGCTGAGTTTTTAAAATGCCACCTTTTTTTAAAAGATTTACTTATTTATTTTAGTGGGGGAGGGGCAGAGGAAAAGACAGTCTTAAGCAGACTCCACGCTGAGCATAGAGCCCCATGCCGGACTGGATCCCAAGACCCTGAAATCACGTTATGAGCTGAAACCAAGGGTTGCTGTTTAATGGACTGTGTCACCCAGGCACCCCAAAAAGCCACCTTTAAAAAATATCTATGACGTCAAGAAAGATATTAGTAGCACCAATTACAACAATAATGAAAATCAATACATACCTAGATACAATTAAGAAAAAAAGATATACATGATCTTTATCGATAAAATAAAAATGCTTTATAGAAATATACTAAAGATGCCTTAAGTAAATGGAGAAATACACAACACAATTTTGTAATAAATTTTTTTGTTGTAATAAATATTACAATGATATGAAATCTTGACAAATTGATCTAAGATGCAATATTGTATCAATGAAAATCCCATCAATGTTTTCCACTGAAGTTGACAAACTTGTTCTAAAATTTACATGGACAAAGGGCCAAAAATATAACAAGGTAGAGAATTTATCCTACTGAAAATAAAAACTTACGGCATCTTAGATGATGGTTTTGCTACTGAATTAGAAAAACTTACATATAGAATGGGACAGAGAATTCAGGAAAAGATTAAGCATATATGGAATCTTGATCTATAACAGTGGACATTTCAAGTCAGTGAAGGAAAAGATGGAATTTCCAGGAAATGAAGGTAGGATAGGTGGATGTCTGCATGTAAAAAATTAAATCGAGTCCCAAATCTGCATGAAGAAAGTGAAATTGAACACCAATAACAAAAATAGATGCCAACTGGATTAAGAATTTGAATATAAAGCTAAATGATAAATCTTTAGGAGACCATATAGAATACTTTATCACCATGAGATGAAATGCCTTTTTTAAAGATCACAAAATTACAAACTATGTAGAAATAAATTGTTAATTTCAACTATATTAATAACTTCTTTTCATGAACAACATCGTAAAAAGAATGAAAAGTAAAATCACAAACCAAAAGAAGATATCACAGGCATATGATTAATACTGATGCTATATAAAGACTGCTACCAATCTAAAATAAAATGAAAGACAAAAGAATTTTTTTTAATGGACAAATGTCTTGAATAGATATTTAATTTAAAAAGACATCCAAATGCCCATAAACATATAAAGAGCAGTTAAGAAAAAGCACATTAAAACTATAATGGGATACCATTTCACAATTACCAGATGGGCAAAAATGTAAAAGCTAGTCAATATCGAATGTTTGCAAGGATAATGAGAAACTGACATTCTCATCCACTGCTGGCAAGAGTGTAAACTTAAAAAACAGCTTTGGAAAGATTTTGCATTACCTAAGAGATCTGAACATTCATATGTCCTACAATCAAGCAATTTCACTCCTAGATTTATATCCCAAAGAAACCTTTGAACATGAGTACCAGGACATAAATATGTTAAAAATCAAAAAGCTTTGTTTAAATTTTATTATTTTAAAATAATGGCAAATAAAATGTCCATGAATGGTAAGATGGATACATAAAATGTATTTTCAGTTGACTACCACATGGTAATGACAGAAATTTAATAATGCTGTATGCGTCAACATAAATATCAAAATAATGTTGAAAGGAAGGAGTCATGAAAAAATACACACACTAAGAGTCCATTCGTGTTAAGTTTAACAACTGGCAAAGTAAACAATTCATACACATTAAAACAATAAAGGGGGTGCCTGGGTGGCTCAGTCAGTTAAGCTTTGGACTCTTGATTTTGGCTCAGGAGATCATCTTGGGGTCCTGGGATCGAGCCCTGCATCAGGCCCCATGCTCAGCAGGGAGTCTGCTTGAGGACTCTCTCTCTCCCTTTGCCCCCCGCCCTCGCCTGCTCATGTTCTCTCTCTCTCTCTCTCTAAAATAAATAATAAAAATAAAAAATAAATAAAACAATAAGGAAAGGCAGGAGAAAGATTAACACAAAGGGATGATTGTGATGGAAGGAGGTGAGTCAGAAAGAGATTATCCAAGAAGACTAGAGCATGGAGGATCCTAACTTACTGGTAAAAGACTGGTTTTTTTGTTTTGTTTTGTTTTGTTTTTTGGGTTTTTTTTTTTACCTCAGTAGTTGATAACTTCAGCAGTGTCTGTTTCAGTATTGTCAGTCCTACTGTACCCCATTTGCAGTTACTTACACACATGTAAATGCCCATCTATAATCTAGCTTAATTTCAGCCTTGGAGTCCCATTATTTTTTTAATGATATACAAAATGTTGGGAAAGGCAGTCTTGTGCATGCAGTCTCTTGGCTCCCAAAACTTGGCCATGTTAAAACAGGTCTTGGAGCGCCTGGGTGGCTCAGTTGGTTAAGGGTCTGCCTCCGGCTCAGGTCATGATCCCAGGGTCCTGGGATCGAGCCCCACATGGGGCTCCCTCCTCCGCGGGAAGCCTGCTTCTCCCTCTCCCTCTGCCTGCCGCTCTCCCTGCTTGTGCTCTCTCTCTCTCAAATAAACCAATAAATAAAATCTTAAAAACAAAACAAAAACAAAAACAGGTCTTGGGTAGGCTTGCAACACTTCCTCACTAATAATGAGCCTGCACAGCCTATGCTGGGCTTATCAGCTTGTGTGGGAATATCTTTACTTGTTTCAGGCTCAGTGAATGTTCCTTTGTCTCTGCTTGAAGCATGTGCATCATACGGTACCTGGCCAACCCCGGTATTGTATCTGTCTTCCACGGGGAGTGCACGGGGTCCCTCCTCTGCAGCACCAGAGGACTATGCACAGGCAAACTGTCCTGTAACATTTGCTGGAAGAGACCCACTGGCCATGTTAGACCGAAGCACATTTTTAAAGCTCATCTTGATTTGTCTCTTCTCTTAGTAAAGCATTGTACCATCCAGTGCTTGACTCCATTGTGTTTTCCTTGGTGACTCCAATACCAAGATGCAATGGGCAGAAGTGTTTAGGGTCCTTTCCTGGGATTGGTAACTGATGCAAGTACCTAACTCCTTTCAGATTGATAACTGGTATACTGTACTCTGCTCAACACAAAACATCATATATATACATACATATATATATATATATATATATATATATATTTATGCATGTCACATCCAAATTAATATATACATATCTATATATTAACATATTGTATATAATACATATATAAATATATTGAGCTTCATTATTTAACCCCAGAGTAAACTTTTAAAGTGTTTATTTCAAAAAAATTATATTGATTACACCAAAAATACATCAACAGTCTTGTTCATCCCTAGAAATTCATGAGTAGAATTATGTGCATAGTAATTTTCATAGATCATACTCCATTTCTGGTTTGCTTATTTTTCCTAAATAATATAGAAATTGTTTTTACTCATTATTTTGGTCTGTTCTCTGTTACTTACAAGGACATAAATATCCATCTTGCCTTTTTATTGGATCTCCTTATACTAAACAAATCTTGAGCTAATGTAAGTGGTGAATGCAAACTTTTACTTCTGTTGGGTAACATCAAAAGCAAATTTTCCAAATTTGTACAATCCTCTAAAATTTCATTTACCATAAATCAAATTATGGGTCCATAACTGCAAATTATCTTTCCTAAAATAAATGCATGAAATTTTACTATGCAACATGTCCTGTATAATAATATTTCAGTACATATTCAGTCACTTGAATTTGGCACTATATACATTATAGCCAATTTTTAGTGTTTTAAAATAATTAAGATCATGATACACTTAGTGTTCCTTATAATAGATGTGTACAAAACTTAATTAAAATATGATAAATGGAGGATTTTCCCCCATCAAGATGTCACATTATTTTGGAGAACACCTGTTTATTTACAAGCCATGGTGTATATCTTGTTCTTGATGTACATGCTAATGATAATATTACAATATGCCACAGTGAACTTATACAAGATTTATGATGGTTATGAAACTATAAATTTTGGACTATATCTGTATATTTTAGATGACATTCTACTCTCTTAATCTAGTCTTCTTGGCTTAAGAATATAAATGTAACACTCTTTTTTTTTACCCATTCTATATATTTTTTTAAAGAAAATATATAAATTTTAAATCAACAGGAAGATATGTGTAACTTGATCATATACTTCATAATTTAAAATCTTGCTGTAGTAACTTTAATATGATTTCAGTGACAACCAGAGTAGAGGGAGATACCAATTAAAAGGTACCCTGACTTACTCAGCAGGTCACATGGATGCATGTGAGGGGGGAAAGTCAAATGGCTCCTTGTCATGTAAAATCCTGAAAATAAATCTAAATCTTAACTACCCAAGTATAAAAGAGAATAAAAATGCATGTTAAATGAGCACAAGAGGAAAAGACTTAAATATAATTTTAGTTAAACAGCATAACATAGATGCAAACATAACATTAAACAAACAAAAGGCAATTAAACTAACGTGATCTTGGGTTTCATTAATAGAAAGAAACACTGTCCAGAACAGGAGTTGATAGTTTATGATTTAATATAAGTGTTGACAGAATGGACCGCTTCCAAAAAGATAGACAAGTGATAAGATGAAACAATATCATAAGATGATTATAAGCCTCACTGAAGAAATAAAATGGTGTGACCTGGACGACAGAGAGACGTGATGGACACAAGAGAAGATTTCCAATAATGTAAAGTCACTCCTACAGCTGAATGCTGCACTTGTTTTAAGTGGCTCTACAGGGAAAGTTCAACAGAAAGTATTTCCTAACAAAACAAACTCTTCAAAAATGGAATGGATAATGCTATCTCCACCAATGGATGTTCTAGCTGAACAAAATGAATGTCACTGTAAAAAGAATGCAAGTGCTGGATAGGGATTCAACAAATAAACTGGTTGCCTCTCTTCGGACTTTAGACCCATTGCATTATACCACAGATTGTTATATAACTTATTTGCTTAAGGCTTAACCAAAAGCAATAAGCTTCTAGAATCTAGACAATTAGTTTAAAGATTAAATTGATTTGACTACAACATGAGTTAATTTGAACCAAACAATTATACTTGAGGATGATAAATATAAAAAATTAAAAAACAAAAAACAAAAACCAGTTCTAAAGTATGCTAATGTTATATACACACATTGGGTTGCATGGCTTATTATTCCTAATCACTAGGTAATACTAATTATAATGTATGCAATAAAAAAGATACAGCTTGTTGAGCTCTTCCAACCTTTGTCAATGACAAAACAAGGGGCTTAGGCTGTTGGGATAATCTGTTCCACTGCACTACTATGTTGCAGCTACTAATAGTGTTACTACGATTACTACTAAGACCACTTTTATTACTGCTACTGCTACCACTGCTATGACTACTGCTTCTATAACAACTAGTACTACTACTCACGCTACTGCCAAGAAGTTACATTGATCAAGTTGCTATGATATCATATGCTAGATACTCTTCTTGGAATTTTATATAAATTGAACCATTTATCCTATCAAGGAGGTACTATTACTAGCCCCATTTTATGTATTTTATTTTATTTATTTTTTGGCCCCATTTTAAAGATAACTATATCACAGCAAATTTAGGTAAGCAACATATCGTAGACCTTTTAGGTTAAAAGTGGCAGGACCCGCATTTGAAATCAGGCAACGGTTTCAGATTTTATGCTCTTCTTAACCTATATGCTATCAAAGAAAAAGATTCAAATGAATCATGAGTGTGATTTTTTATTTTTTTTTATTTTTTTTTTTTAAAGATTTTATTTATTTATTTGACACAGAGAGAGAGAGAGTGAGAGAGGAATCACAAGCAGGCAGAGTGGCAGGGAGTGGCAGAGGGAGAAGCAGGCTTCCCGCGGAGCAGGGAGCCCGATGTGGGGCTCGATCCCAGGACTCTGGGATCGTGACCTGAGCCGAAGGCAGACGCTTAACGACTGAGCCACCCAGGCGCCCCAAGAGTGTGATTTTTTAACATAAAAGTAATATTCATCTATAGCAGGAAGTTTTCTCCAAATATAGCATATCATTCAAATCACATCTTGACACTATTCTTAGCAGCTGTAAGCTCAATCTTTGGTAATTCTGTTCATTTATTTTTCTCATGCTTTGCAAGTGTCCTTTATACAACCTAGTATTTTTATAGTATTAAGTTATGATTAAGTCCTGTTATTTTGTTGATCATGCTTTATATTTGTCCTCCACTATGTTTTAGTCTTCTTGCCTATGATAGGGTATCCATGCCCCCACCACAGAACCCAAGTTTATGCTTCTGCAGAGAGTAGTTCTCTTTACCATAATATGAGCTTGATGTCATTTAAATACAAAAGTTGATAAGGACCTTTTTCTTCTTTTATTAATATCAAGAAGAAGATTAATGGTTTTTTAAAAATCAGTCATGATTAGGGGCACCTGGGTGGCTCAGTCAGTTGGGTGTCTGCCTTCAGCTTGGGTCATGATCCCAGAGTCCTGGGATCGAGCCCCGCATCAGGCTCCCTGCTCCGCGGGAAGCCTGCTTCTCCCTCTCCCACTCCCCCTGCTTGTGTTCCTGCTCTCGCTGTGTCTCTCTCTGTCAAATAAATAAATTAAATCTTTAAAAAAAAATCAGTCATGATTACCATTTAATTTTTATTTAATTAAATTTTTTTGAGAGAAAGAGCACATGCGCATGCACACACGAGTCGCGGGAGGGGCAAAGGCAGGAGAGAAAGCATCTTGGGCAGGCTCCACGTTCAACACAGAGCCCCATGTGGGGCTCAGTCTCAGGGCCCTGAGATCATGACCTGAGCTGAAATCAAGAGGCGGTCGCCTAACTGGCTGAGCCACCCAGGCGCCCCGGTTACCAGGACAAAAGTAGTGGCTTCCAAGAGTATCAACATTTCACAGCCTGGGAAATAATGCAATTAAAAAAAAAAAAACTGTGATTGAATGTATTAGCCATCATATACCTGGTTCAGTAACTCCTTTCTTGGTTCTCTTCCCATATTTGTACCCAAGCCTAGAGAATGGCAATTTCTACCTACAAGGTTCAACAATATGTGTAGGGAGCACCCCTTGACATGAATAAAGTAGGGAAAATCCTGTATTTTTTCAAATATTTTATCAACTTGGGAAAAATCACCAAAATGATTTTTTTTGATTTATTAAAGAAATTGGTAGAACATTCATTTCAGGAGGGGAATACAAAAGAAAATTCACTAACTATTAATTCAGGAACAATAATTCATTACAGAGAATCTAGTTGCATATGTACTCTAATTAGAACATGGGAGGAAAAATTCACTTGCCTCCATATTGGATATACTTGGTAAAAAAGCAAGAATCAAACAAAGGCATACATTGATGACAGAATAGAAATATTCATAAAACATATTAGTCTCTTCAATCATGGTATGTTTGAGTGTCTTAATAAGTATTCATAAAAATATATATAAAATATTTGTTACTTCTTTCTAGAAGGAGACAGGAAAAAGAGAGTCACGCAGAAGTCTGAAGATAAATACCTAAACAGTTAACCCATTTAGCATAACACCTACATTTTTTAAAAAAGGAAATAATCATTTTAAACAAAAAACCATGTGCTACTGAATGTAAGTCTCTCAGTAGTGCAAACACAGGATGCTTCTGGTGTGTCAGGTACCGTATGAAGTGCTATTATCATCCTCATTTTTCACATGAGGAACTGAGGCAGAAAGAGGTTAAGAAACTTACCCAAGGTTGACTTTAGAGCTTGAACTGTGAATAAATACCTCAGGTAGATGATTCCACAGTTTCCCCCCTTAAATTTATTTGCAGAGAATCAAAAGCTCTCCCCAAAATGACTTTATGACTTGAATCTTACCAATGGATTTGTCAATAAAGTTATTGAAAAAAAGATGACTGGTTTATAAATGGGCATTTACCCAAGTCAGACCAACCAGAGCTAATAAATACAATTTCAGAGACTATTATTGATAGTGTTGAAAGAGAAAGTCAAACTTCTTTCACTGGGTCTTCAAAGAGAAATCCATGCAAGGCAAGAGAGAGTCTCTCCGTTTTTGTTGTGAGGCATAAAACAGAAGTTATTAGCTGACAAGATACATGACTGGCTATTATTTTCCAGAATCCTGATGGTTGTTTTATAAAGAAGGAAGGGATACAGAAAGAGAGAGGAGCAGGAGAGTAACTGGGGAGATAACAGACAGGAAAAAGACACATACATATATACCTATGGAGCAAGAGAGGTTGACTTTGATTTCCCAAAGAATGGAAGGAAGAAGGAGGTGGGCAGGTGCCCTGAGTAGCCAGAAGCAAGCTGTGAGCCTATGCTCATCTCTCAAACAGTCAAGGAAGGAAGGTAAGACCTGGAAGCTGCATGATGCTCTTATAGAAGCTAATTCTAAGCATAGGGCTTCCAGAAAAAGCAAAACGGCTGCAATCAATTTCAAAAGACCAGCTGGCATTGCCAAATGGGACATCAACAGTCACCACGATGGACTGAGTAACTGAAACCCTTCTTCCATTTTCCTTACCTAAGGGAATGGAGCATCAACAAAAAGAAGGATAATATATGTCAAAAGGTGCTTATCAGATCACCAAACCATGCAGTTTTGTCAAAATGCAGATATCCCACTAACCGAGACCAACTAACACAGAATCTTTAGGTGGGGTTGTAGCTATGTGTTTTTAAAAAGCCTCACTTAAGCATAATGAAGTTTAAGAATTATTGTGAGAAAGGCAGGTTGGGCAGTCATGGGGGAGGGAGTCAGGAACCGTGCCCTTACAGTAGCGTCAGAGGCTAGTTCGGGATTCAGACCAAATTCAGGCCTCAGGGAAGACCCACATCAAAAGTAGAGTGCTGAAAACTTGGGAAAATGAGAAGCAGCAAGCCTAGAATAAATCACAGCAGGAGACATGAGGTGGTCAAAAGGCCAGAGCAGAATAACAGATTTGGAGGAAATAACCATCCAAGGATGAGGCAAGGGAGCTTTTCAAAAAACTGCACCGAATCTCAGAAACCAGAGCATCTTCATGCAACGGACAAAGTCACGGAAGATGAAGGATCAGACAACACCGACTGTGAGAGATAACATTTTTTAGTAATTGTTGATCACAATTGCTCAGCCTCTTCTAAACTTTTCTGTTGTGACAGGAACTCTTCCCAGTACTTGGTCAGCCTGAGCAAATAAATGAAAGTATGTGACTGGAGTCAGATATGACTTTGTGAAGAAAAGAGAAGTCTGATTCTCAGCTAAGGTCTAATTGGCTTTTCAAAAATAAGGTATTTGGGTGAGGAATGTCCTAGTTTATATAACTACATTTAAGTTGATCTCATCAAAATATTAAACACAGCTTGCCTTACAGAGTACACTATTTAGGACAAACCAGAAAAGTAATTGGAAATGATTTCATTACATAAGGAAGAAAAATTAAATATTACAGCATGTTATTGAGAAATAAAGACAGGGAAATGAGTGCTATAACTGTTTATTTTCTATTCATTTGGTAATGCATTTTTTTTTTTACTTGATATACTATTTTTAGATGTTCATTCAGGTACTCCATGATTACAAGGGAAACCTACTATACTTGACATGAACTTTGACTTGTAGCCATAAACTGAAGAAGAAAATAAAAATGCAAACATTAAACACACATTAACAATTTATTCACCTTGTCTTACAGTTGATAGACAGCTTCAAATTCCTCATAATATGTTCTAGCATGAATTAAGGAAATGTCATTCAAAGATAAAGAAAGATTTCAAACTTTGGAGAAAAACGGTGGTCAGAAACTCTAATCTCTATGAACTAGTGTCCAAGAAAATTCCAAAGTGGATAGTTTGTTCTTAAACTATGATTCTCCCTCACTTCTTTGATTCTTCTTATGTTAAACTCCCATTATCTCACCTCCATTCATCTCATCTGTTTTTACATTTGTTTCATCAGTTTCAACTAAAAAATCGGCTCTCCCCCAAACACGCTCTTGGGGCAGGAGTAGAGCCTAGACTGTTCCGTGAGGGGGTAGCACACGTCGGGCAAAGCACAGAATTTGCCGATTAACATGTGGCATATCAGAATGGTCCCTTATTCTGCTTTGACTACTTAGTCAGCCATGTAGACACCCCTGGGGAAAGTCAGCAAGACTGGCTTTCAGAGGTTGGCACAAGTTTCTCAGGGAATATTCTAAGTATCCTATTTTTTAAGAGGGATTACAGTTTACTATGTTCACTCTGAATATCTTTTCTTATTACCTAATTGGTTGAAGTTATTAAAAACTTCTCAGCGAGTTGAGTTTCAATTCACACCTTGTAAAAAAGTCTAAAATATGCACACAGAAGACTTTTGCAACAGAACATGCAGTGTTGCTCTTCAGACTGACTCATTAAAACAGAGAAAGCAGGGCCTGAAGCTAGACCCTGAGATTTAACACTCACCTCTGTGGAATAGGTGAGGTGCAACATTTAACATCAATCTTTAGTTTCAGTTAATACAGCTCATTAGGAACCAGATGGCTTGACTGTTCTGCCATTTCCTGCATAATTTTTTTACAAGACGAGAAATGTACCTCTTTTTTTGAAAAAAAAATATCAAAAATATCATAATAGGTGAGTAGTTTCAAGAAGAGATGCTAAGAGGAGTTTTCAATGCATTTAAAAAACAATTTCTAAAACACAGGTAAAATATTTCAGTAGTGAAGTGTTTTATGAAAACATTTAAACACTCATCTGCAATTCCCTTATATCTATCATTACTTTGATTGTAAAGCTCTGAGTAATTTTCCTGCATTTCAAATGTAGGTACAGTGAAGAGCTATTTGATTCATGAGTTGCTCAAATCAAATCTCCAAGGTCTATGAATAGAGATGCCCTGGCTATTGCTCTGTGCTCTCAAAACAACTGCTTGAAGCATTTAGTTCATAAGGAGCTTTTTTCCTTCCGTGATGCCTGCGTGATAACTAGTAATTTTCAATTATTGAAGAAAAGAGTTTGTATTTGAGCATCACACAGATATAGTTTCAAGGATGATTATGGGATATGAAACATGACACTAAAATGTTCAGATTTCATATAATGAAGCTTCCATCTGTATATTAGATATAAGAAAAAACCCAAAATAGCACTACATGTACCTGCATGATTTTTCTACCTCTCCTGAAGCCACCCTCTGCTGAGCTGCTCTAGTTTGTATTAAGCTTCTTCTCCCTAAGCTTCATTTTGCATTTATGCTCCAGCATTAGTAAGTACATTTTGGAATCGGCTTGAGCATAAATTTTACAGTCTGATCCTCTTAATGTGGTATCTTTTAACTTCTACCACCCTCACTGAAATGAGATATTAATTAGAAATTCAAATATATCTAATGGAAAAGTAAGGTGGCCTTGAAGATTAACAGGTGATCAAGCATTTGGTCCTTTTAACAGTTTAATCAGAAGACCTTTGATGATCAGATTTTAAACATTTTCCTGAAGCTTTTAGCTCAGTCTGTTGACTTAATAGGAAGCCTAACTTACTTCGGTGAAAACATCAAAACATTTACTAAGGAACAAGAAAGTCACTATTTTACCCAAACCCAGAGTGTCAAAAGTGCTGCAGGCAACAGTAGAGTAGTTTTTGGAGGTAGGGTCACAGCATGGTAAGTGGCTTTCAGTTTAAAGGGAAGAATGCTGTGATCACTAGTTCTATTCCGTTCTGTTTTCTCCTTGTTTTTGACCATTTTTAGTTAATTGCTTTAGAAGTACAGTAAGATTATTCCACAAAAGGTACAAGAAGAAGCGACATGAAGTTTTCTCTACCTAAATCACTTACAGCTACTTATAGTATTCATTTAGATTTTACTTCTATCCTTGTGCTGGACTTAAAAACAATTAGACCTAACACCTACTTAGCACTCAAGAAATATTAAATAGCTGCTTTAGTCAGGTTTTTTTTTTTTTTATCAATTGCACATGCCATTTTATCCGTGTAATATTCTCTCCCCTAAATACTTAGAACACTCAATTTTCTAAATCTTACCACAAAATTGCTACAAAAACAAAGACTTTTCTCTAGGGAAGTTTCTGCCTCACTTGAGACTTTTTTTTTTCCCCCCTACCTGTGCATCTTTTCCTCCAGGTAGATATATTCCCTGAGTTAATGTTTTATTCCTCAGAGTTAATGTTTCCTCATGCCTTACAATAATAACTTAAAATATATCCACTCCAAAGACTTTAACTCAAGTACAGAACACTTGGGCGCCTAGGTCCTCAAAGCATAAATTCACAGACTCCAACACTAATGACGAATTTCACTTTGGAAGAAACGGAGGAAAGCAATTGATTTTTCTCATGATGTCTCAAGCACAGTGTCACAAGCATATTAAAATTTAGGAGCACATAATCCTCAGGATAAACAAATAAAAATAACTGGCATTCATCAATTGAATTTATTTTTTCTGCAAAATAATACTTTGACTCAATTTAACATGAATCATTAAATTATGTGATCAGTTTCTATGTTACTAGTTTTAAATATTGTATCTAATGCTATCTTATTAGTTATAAGTGTTGTTTTCACTTAAAAAGAATATTATTTTTATGAAGATCATTGTGAGATAAGATGAAACCAATGAAAGCTGTGTGTGTGTGTGTGTGTGTGTGTGTGTGTATGTGTGTGTGTGTGTGTCCCTGTGTCCTTTGCCTCCTACGTACCCCCCAGGTCAGATCTTTCACACAGATGCTGACAACATAATGCTAGAACACTCATCATTATCTCCAATAAGGGAAGGACAGTAGAAATCATCCAGGAAAAGAAGAGGGAGGTGAAGGTCAGCTCTGATGTGGTTCAAACAATTGAATTATAGTTTTCTACCATCCAATTTTTCATGAAAAAAATAAAGTAGCTAAATGATTCTATAATTTAAGAAGCTTGCAGGAGTAGGTGGGGGAGAGAAAAAAGTATCTTATTTTAAATGGTAAGAGAAAATAGTTTTTCATTTCTTTGTTTACACCTAGAAGGTGAAAGTGAATGGGAAGGAACCAGCCAAAGTGGCAAGATATAAGATAGGTATATCTTCCCCAAACCCCCACCAACTCCAAGATAAAATGTAACCAGCACTATAATGAGGACATGTTAAAGGGCAGCAGATAAAGTTGACCACACAAGAACTTGGACTGGGTGTTAGCAGCAAGCACGGCCGAAAGTTCTGCCTAAGAATGTTCCTCCCTTCCGAGAAACCAAAACAATTCTTATCTTCTTAGGAGACCCCATGCTATCTCTTCAGCATGTCTACAACAGTAAGTGTAATTGATTTGGGAGAAAGATCCACTCTGAAGAGCTGCTTGGAAAAGGATAGGTGAGAGGGTAGATATATTTCAAATTCTATACAACCAGATGTATTTTTTATATTAACAGTATCCTATGTCCACAACACTACAAAGATGTAGCTCTTCAAAAATAAGCATTGGTGGGGGACTGCCTGGGTGGTTCAGCTGGTTAAGCGTTGGACTCTTGATTTCGGCTCAGGTCATGATCTGGGGGTTGTGAGATGGAGCTCTGCATTGGGCTGTGCTCAGCACAGAGTCTGCTTGAGATTCTCCCCCTTCCCCTCCTCCTCTGCTCCTCCCCCTGCTCTCCCCCGCCCCTCAAATAAATAAATAAATAAAATCTTATAAAAAAAAAGCACTGGGGAATAAAGATTTATTGTGTTCAGAAAAAGAACAGAAAAGACACCAAAAATGCATCTAAGAAATATATATATAAATATGTATCTAAGAAATAACATAGTTGAAAAGTGGGGGTGGAGCATTTCCAGCATAACAAAATGTTAATAACATTTAATATGGGAAAAAAAAATTTCAGCCTCATATCAATTCCAATTAAAAGACCCCAACTAAAAGAAAAAAGAAAAAAAAAAAAACAGAAAAAAGAGCACATACCCAATTTGCCAGAGTAATTCAGTAAAGATATTTAAAAATTAATACATCTTTGTAGTCATCAAAAATGCATATACAAAATGCAACCATTCTCACCTATGAAAGTGTATCTTTTTTTTTTTAAAGTAATCTCTACACCAAACATGGTGATCTCTACATCAAACTCAAGTAATCTCTACATCAAACTCAAGACCCAGAGACAAGTCGCATGCTGTACCAACTGAGTCAGCCAGGTGTCCTGAAAATGTACCTTTTTTAGATAGTAACAACCAGTTTTTAACTAAGGATTCTAGAATATATATCATCTAATATAATGCTCATTAGTATTGATACAGACTTTCTGAAAATAATTTTCTTTTTTTTGTTTAAAGATTTTATTTATTTATTTGACAGAGAGACAGAGACCACAAGTAGGCAGAGGGAGAGGGAGAAGCAGCCTCTCCGCTGAGCAGGGAGCCGGACGTGGGGCTCGATCCCAGGACCCTGGGATCATGACCTGAGCCGAAGGCAGCTGCTTAACCAACTGAGCCACCCAGGCGCCCCCTGAAAGTAATTTTCAAAATGAGTTTCAAAAGCTACTAAAAAGTTCATTTCTAAAAATCTTAAGGAAATAATGTAGATATGTAGAAAGATTTAGCTACAAAGTTGCATTTCTTGTTATTACAAAACAAACAAACAAACAAACAAAAACCCTGGAAGTGGTAACTCATGTTTACTGGGCTCAGCCATATACATTAAATAAGTTTTAAAGATAGTAACAATTAGATGAGTTATACTTAATAGTATGAGTATAGCAAACTATTGGGTTTGGATCATTGCTCTCTCCATTACTAGATTTGTGACTATGGGAGAGCTACTTAATTTCACTTAATAATCATTAAAAAATACTTTAAAGGATTGTTCAAAGAAATAAATGAGATAATAACTGGAAAGTGCTTGGAAATGTAAGGTCTTTGAGTAGTGATTAGGTTATCAGGGCTCTGCTTTCATAAGGGGGATTATTGCCCTCATAAAAGAGACTCCAAAGAGCCCCCTCACCCTTCCCATCATGTGAGGTTGTAGGAAGAAGACAGCTGTCTATGAGCAAGTGGGTTCTCATCAGGCACTAAATCAGCCCAGATCTTTGATTTACCATGCTCCAGAACTATCAGAAATACATTTCTGTTGTTTATATACTACCCAGTCTATGGTCTTTGGTAATGACCTATAGAAATGACCCCTGAAAGTATAGTCTTTATGGTATTTTGTTATAGCAGGCCAAACAGTCTAAGACTGTACCTAAGAACTAAAAAAAAATTATGATTATTATTACATAATAAATTTAAACTCCCTTTTTAGCCCTCATCATTTTTCTTATCAGACCAGAAGTAAAGCTCTTTTAACTGGACTTCAAAACAAAGTGTCAAATTGAAATCCAAGCAAAACTTAATGCTAGGTTTACAAGGAAACCAATGATAAGTTTAAATGAAATATGTTACCTAAGAACTGAACATTGGTATTCTCCTGGCCCTCATTAAGACCATAGACAACTTCAGGTTAATTTATTAAATGCTTTTTAAGGGGCACCTGGGTGGCTCAGTCAGTTAAGAAACTGCCTTCAAGGGCTCAGTTGGTTAAGCGACTGCCTTCGGCTCAGGTCATGATCCCAGAATCCCAGGATCAAGTCCAATCGGGCTCTCTGCTCAGCAGGGAGTCTGCTTCTCCCTCTGACCCTACCCCCTCTTGTGCTCTCTCTCTCACTCTCTCTCTCTCTCTCAAATAGATAAATGAAATCTTAAAAAAAAAAAAAAAAGGAAAAGGAAAGAAACTGCCTTCAAGCTCAGGTCATGATTTCCAGGTCCTGGGATCCAGCCCCCTGCTCAGAGGGGAGCCTGTTTCTCCTTCTTCCTCTGCCCCTCCCCCAATGGTGTGCATGACATGTGTGCTTGCACCCGCACTCCCCCCCTCAAATAAATAAATTTAAAAAAAATGCTTTTCAAATGATGAAATTGGATTCTTCTACTTATGATTATGTTATTTTTCCATGAAGTAGAATATCATCAATAAGGCATCCTATTTATACTTTAATAATCAGGAAAAATATATACCTTACTTAAGATATTTCTCTATGTTCACTTACCCCTTAAAATGTCTTCCTTATTTTACTTATTTTGTTGTTGCTTAATTAACACAAATACATTTATCTTGAAAACATCAATCAATCAATCTATCAATCAATCAACAGGTATCATGCAGTGATGTCATGGCCATACAGGAAACACTGAAAATAGTTATTATCTACAGAAAATCATGGCATATGTTTTAAAGGGCCAAATGTATTTTGTGGCTCAGAA
Organism: Phoca vitulina; assembly: GCF_004348235.1. Lineage (NCBI taxonomy): Eukaryota > Metazoa > Chordata > Mammalia > Carnivora > Phocidae > Phoca > Phoca vitulina. The sequence goes on from NW_022589711.1 coordinate 10,395,945, forward strand.
GTTCCTTTGTATTTGTGTCTAATTTATTATTCATGTTGAAAACAGACTGAGTGAAATTAGTCCTGATAAAAGATTATATGGGGTTGACATGGGGGCACCATATATAATAAATAAAAAAATTTATAGCAATTTACAAAAGCATTATGCTTCACTTTTTCCCCACTGACTTATTAATCTTTTCATATCTATTTCTTCTCTAAAAAATACTATCACTTTAAAAGAGTCTTCCAATGAAAAAAACTTGTTGAATTGGACTCTGAATTCTCTCAGATGTCTTTTCAGACAATGGAATACTATGCATTTTAATAATAAACCCAGAATAAAATAATCTACATTTTGGGAATATTGCATCTGTGACTCATCATTTTAAAAAGTATTTCGACTTTCATAAGGTGTTAAGAGGAATAAGACACAATAAAGTGAGGTCCTATGACCCAGACTCTGCCACACATAGAGAAAAAACAAATGTTGGTAAATTCCATTACTGCTATAATTCTGCTTATGAACAATAAAAAATGTAAATACTTGAATAAATTGAATAAAGCTACATTAGTAATAAACTTGGTTTTTTATAGTTTTTCCTTAGAAGTGATAAATTATAATGTGTGGAATTTATAACAAAAACATGAAATTAAGCATCCATTTTGACACAGAAATCCAGGACTATTGGAGATACAGTTCCTTTTATAAATTCTAATTCTTACCTCATAAAATAAAACAACCAGCCCCTTGCCTGGTTATCTTTCACTTTAAAAACATGTCTGGTTAGAAAGAAATAGAAATGTTGATAATTTACATTTAAATGGATAAGTCTAATGTACACTTCCCATTTGCTAAGGAGTTTTTGCCATTATTATATGGTAATTCTGCTGTAACACAGATTGTAAATATCCAAATGTATTTAAAATTTACCATGTAATCTATGGGCCGATTTAGAAAATCTACTACCCATCTAATACACTTTCTCCAAAGTGGAAGAAAAGCTTTTCGTAAGTTAAATATATTTTAGGTAGTGTTCCAATGTGACTGCGTAATCAATTTACAGCAATAAAGCAAATGCTTTTACAAAGAAAACAGCCACATTTAGGACTAAACCACATGCCTTTGTGTGGCAGTCTAATGATCCTCAAATCAAGAATATTTATAGATCTGGAAGAGAAATCAAAATTTAGCAGCAGACAAAGCACTTTAAAAATATACCAATTTTTCTGAGCCAACCAGAAAATTTAAATTTAGCCTTTTATAATCCTAATGGGAACAATCTCTTAATGACTAACATACAACAATGTAAATAGCAACCTCGCCTGCTTTGGTTGCCATAGCATATTTAAATTGGATGATTAAAAACATGCTAATTGCACATTTGCTTGACTTAGCTATAGTGAAATCAATATAGAATTAATACAATCGTAATGAGTTTATCAGAGGTAGAAAGCATTGTATCAAATCACTTCATTAAAATAAAAACAAGTCTTGGGTGCCTGGGTGACTCAGTCGGTTAAGTGTCTGCCTTCGGCTCAGGTCATGATCCCAGGGTCCTGGGATCGAGTCCTGCATTGGGCTCCCTGCTCTGTGGGGAGCCTGCTTCTCCCTCTCCTCCCCACTTGTGCTCTCTCTCTCACTATCTCTGTCTCTCTCTCTCAAATAAATAAAATCTAAAAAAAAAAAAATTAAAAAAATAAAAATAAAAACAAGTCTCAATAAATTTAAAACTCCTACAATTTTTGTTGAGCTAAATTTTAGCCAAAAAATATCTATTTTATTGACATTTAAATCATCATGTGGTGGATTAAAAGGGCCAAAAATTCTTTGACAATCTATCAAGAGTTGGGGTCTATTTCCCCTCTTGCATCTGGGTCGGCCTATGAAGCTTTGACCAACAAAGTGGGACAGAAATGACAATGGGCCAGACCAGGAACTACCCTTGAGGTGAATGGCGGTTCCCATCTTTGCCCTTTGGAACCGCCGCATGAGAAGTCTAATAACTCTACTGGAGAGACCCAGAAGTGGCCATAAAAATATAGGAGCGGGGAGAGGAGCACAGCCGAGCACAGCCTCTTAGCTATCTCTACCAAGTCACCATAAATGGGAGTGAGGCTGTTTGGCCCCTTGTCCACAACCTGTCTATCCAGCTGCCAACTGAATATCAGGCAATCTTAGTTAACATCACCTGGACTAGAAGAAGAATCACTCATGCAAGTCCTGTCTGTATTCTTCACTCACAAAATTGTGAGATATAATGGAATGGCTATTGTTTTTAGTCACTAAATTTTGAGGTGGTTTACTATAGAATGATAAGTAACCAGAAAATATAAGTTCACAGACCTAAGACTACAGGCAACGATAGCAAGAGTATTCTAATACTGGTCTTATCCATCCTTTTGACAGTGCAATTTGCACATACATTTTAAAAAAGAGATTTGGCAAATTGTGAAGTGTTTCTAAAGCCATGAAAATTCTCCTATGCTATGTCTAAAAACAAAACAAAACAAAAAATATCATCTGAAGGATCTGACTTAAGTAAATCATTCAAAATAAGCAAAAAATATATATAATTATATAAAAATTTTATATATAATTATAAGGTACATACAAAAATCACATATGATATATATATCTTATTAAGTGAGAACTGGCAACTCTAATGTAAAAATAAGATTATAATAAATGAATTATAGTATATCGATGAAGAAAATATGTATTAAGTAAAATAGTAACTTTGAAGGCTAGCAATATGAAAAGTATTTATGCATATATTAGACAGTGGAAAGAGAAGACTATTCACTTGTGTCTATTCTATTATTAACAGATATACAAGTTGCATACACTACTCTAGAAAAGAGCATGGACAAATCAAAACAATACACTTATAAAGAAATTCTGGAGAATTTTAAACTTTAATATTTTGTTATATTACTTGTACTGTAAAGATATTTTAAAACGTCATTGTGGAGCACCTAAATATATAAAGCAAATATTAACAGACATAAGGAGAGAAATTGACAATAACACAATAATGGTAGGGGACTTTAACATCCCTCTCACATCAATGAATAGGTCATCCAGACAGAAAATCAATAAGGAAACAGTGGCTTTGAATGACACATTAGACCAGATGGATATATATATATATATATATATATATAGAAGATTCCATCCCAAACCAGCAGAACACACATTCTTTCCAGTTGCACATGGAATTTCTTTAAGGTAGATCACATGTTAGGCCACAAAACAAGTCTCAATAAATTTAAGAATATTGAAATCATATCAAGTATCTTTTCTGACCATAATGGTATGAAACTGGAAATCAATACAAGATTAAAAAAAAAAACTAGAAAAAACACAAATACATAAGGCTAAACAACATGCTACTCAACAAGCAATGAGCCAACAAAAGTAATTAAAGAAGAAATAAAAAAAAAAGCCTGGTAACAAATGATCATGGAATTACAACAGTTCAAAGTCTTTGGGATGCAGCAAAAGCAGTTCTAAAGGGAAGTTTATAACAATATAGGCCTACTTGAAGAAGAAAACTCTCAAATAAACAATCTGACTATATACCTAAAGAAACTAAAATAAAGAAGAATACACCAAACCCAAAGTTAGCAGAAGGAAGGAAATAATAAAGATCAAAATGAAAATAAATAAAGACTAAAAAACAATAGAAAAGATCTATGAAACTAAGAGCTGGTTCTTGGAAAACATAAACAAATCTAATAAACAAGTAGCCAGACTCATCAAGGAAAAAAAGAGAAGACCCAAATAAATAAAATCAGAAAGGAAAGAGAAGTTATAACCAACACCATAGTAACACAAAAGATTATGAGACTACTATGAAAAATTATATGCCAATAAATTGGATAACCTAAAAAAAAGGATAAATTCCTGGAAACATAAAATCTTCCAGGACTGAATCAAGAAAAAGTAGAAAATATGAACAGATTGATTACTAGTAATGAAACTGAATTAGTAATAAAAACAAACAAACAAACAACACCCAACAAAAAAAGTCCAGGACCAGATGGCTTCACAGGTGAATTCCACCAAACATTTAATGAGAAGTTAATACCTAGCCTTCTTAAACTATTCCAAAAAGTAGAAGAGGAAGGAATGCTTCCAAACTACAAGGCCCACATTAACCTGATCCTAAAAGCAAAGACACTACCAAAAAAAATAAAAAAATAAAAATAAAAGAAGAAAAAAATAAAAGAAAAAAGAAAAAGAATTACAGGCCAATATCCCTGATGAACACGATGCTAAAGTCCTCCATAAAATATTAGCAAACTGAATTCAACAATACATTAAAAAGATCATTCTCCACAACCAAGTGGGATTTATTCCATGTATGCAAGAATGGTTCAATATCTGTAAACCAACCAATGTGATAGACCACATTAACAAAATAAAGGATAAGGGCAACTGGCTGGCTCAGCAGGTAAGGCACATGACTCTTGATCTCAGGGTCATGAGTTCGAGCCCCATGTTGGGTACAGAATTTACTTAATTAAAAAAAAAAACTTTTAATGAAAGATAAAAATATGATCATCTCAATAGAAGCAGAAAAGGTATTTAACAAATTCAGCACTGATTCATGATAAAAATGCTCAACAAAGTGGACTTAGAGGGAATATATTTCAACATAATAAGGCTATATGTGACAATATGACAATCAGACAAGAAAAAGAAAGAAATGACATCCAAATTGATAAGGAAGAAGTAAAACTGTGATTATTTGCAGATGATGTGATACCATATTTAGAAAACTCTAAAGACTATCAAAAAACTTTTAGAATAAGTGAATTCAGTAATGTTGCAGAATATAAAATAAATATACAGAAGTCCATTGCATTTTATACACTAATAATGAAGTAGCAGAAAAGTAATTTTTTATTTTTCACAGAATTAAAACAAATAATCCTAAAACTTATATGGAATCACAAATAACCCCAAATCACCAAGGCAATCGTGAGAAAGAAGAATAAAGCTAGAGGTATCATAGTCCCAGATTCCAAGATACACTACTACTACAAAGCTAGAGTAATAAAAACAGTATGATACTGGCACAAAAATCAACATGGATCAATGGAACAGAATAGAAAGCCCCAAAATAAACCCATGCTTATATGGACAATTAGTCTATGACAAAGGAGGTTAAGAATATACAATCGGGAAAAGACAGCCTCTTCAAAATAAATGGTGTTGGGAAAACTGGCAGTTACATGCAAAATATGCAAAAAAATTTGTACACAATACACAAAAATAAACTCAAAATGGGTCAAAGACCTAAATATAAGACCTGAAACCATAAAATTTCTAAAAGAAAACACAGACAGCAGTCTCTTGTACATCAGCCTTAGCAATATTTTTCTGGATATGTCTCCTCAGACAAGGGAAAGAAGAGCAAAAATAAACTATTGGGGCTACATTAAACTAAAAAGTTTCGCACAGTGAAGGAAACCATAAACAAAATGAAAAGGCAACCTGCTGAATGGGAGAAGATATTTGCAAATAATATATGTGATACATCCTACATTGAGAGGAATGTAAACTGGTGCAGCCACTATGAAAAACAGTATGTGGTTTCCCACCCCTCCCCCCCCCAAAAAAAATAGAAATGCCATATGATCAAGCATTTCCACTGCTGGCTATTTACCTAAAGAAAATGAAAACACTAATTTGAAAAGATATATGCACCTTTACGTTTATTATAGCATTCTTACAATAGCCAAGATATGGAACCAACCTAAGTGTCCACAGATAGATGAATGAATAAAGAAGATATGATATGTATGTGTGTATTTGTGTATACATACACATACATATACACACAGGAATATTACTCAGCCATAAAAAATGAAACTTTGCATTTCACAACATGGATAAACCTAGAGGGTATGCTAGGTGAAATAAGTCAGAAAGAGAAAGACAAATACCATATGATTTCACATATATGTGGAATCTAAGCAAAGAACAAACAAATTAAAAAAAAACAGAAATAGACTTATAAATACAGAGATCTGGTGACTGTCAGAGAGAAGGGAGTAGTGGTATGGACAAAATCAGTAAAGGGGATTAAGAGGTATAAATTTATAGTTATAGAATTAATAAATAAAGTTAATAAGTCATGAGAACGAAAATACAACGTAGGGAATATAGTCAATAATACTGTAATGATTCTACATGGCGACAGACGGTAACTACACTAATCATGGTGAGCACCGCATAATGTGCATAACTTTTAAATCACCATGCTATACACCTAAAACTAACATAATATTTTATATAAACTATAATTCAATTAAAAATAAAATAAAATAAATAGAAATAAAATAAGAAAATAAAAAATCATTGCTTGAGGATATAGATTGACATATCCAATGGTCTATATGCATGGCTTTTTAACAGGTTGGTAATTTCAAACAGTTTTGTAGAATCACCAGGCAATGAAGCAACTTTGGAAAGAAACTAAAGTTCCCTGTGAAAATACGTGACTCTTCAAATATAAGTTCTCCTCCATGTAACTTCAGGAAATCTAACATATGCTTGGAGTTTAACTGACAGTTTGGCAACAGGATTTACACCCTAATCATCCTGTATTTCTTGTATCTTCCAAATCCTAACATGCAGTTAGCAGTCAGAGTTTTATGAATAAATGAATGAGTGAATGAATAAATGAAAATCTGTGGCATATCATGTTACCACTGCAATAGTTATCAATGCTAGAATTTGCATCTATGGCATATGGTACACATAGATGCATTATTCCTATACTTCAGAAATGATTTATGATTCATGGAATTTTTTGAAGATATAGAATATTCTTTTTTTTTTTTTAAAGATTTTATTTATTTATTTGACAGAGAGAGACACAGCGAAAGAGGGGACACAAGCAGGGGGAGTGGGAGAGGGAGAAGCAGGCTTCCCACGGAGCAGGGAGCCCGATGCGGGGCTCGATCCCAGGACCCTGGGATCATGACCTGAGCTGAAGGCAGACGCTTAACTGACTGAGCCACCCAGGTGCCCCGAAGATATAGAATATTCTTTATGTGATGTTATTTGACTTACATGTTATTTATTGTTAATCACAGAACCATTCTGAATGCTCCTTACATGTTGACTTTTTTTCCTATTGTCTAACCCCCGTCAAAATTGTTGCAATAAAGTTCAGTAAAATAAATCATTACTGAAGTGATAGGACTCCCTTCCGCATTTAAAAAAAAAATGTTAGTTAAAAGAAAGAGGAAAAGAAATTATTTTTAAAATTTAGTTCTTTCTCTGGTGAGCTATTTCCACATAGCATAGCTTGAAGCCAACTTTAGATTATAACTATTACTGCATAGCTTATGGAAGAATCTACTAACCAAAGCAAAACAAGACAAAACAAACAAAAAAGGAGTGAATAATCTTAAGCCCATATTTAATAATTGTTCTTATCAAAGGAATCCTAAAATAGTTGAGCTGATGTCTATTTGAAAACATCTGTATAGTGTCTTTTTAACAGCAGTTTTATTCACAGATAATTCAGATACCTTACAATTCACCTTTCGGAACCATGCAACACAATGGCTTTTATTATAATATAGAATTGTGCAACCATGGAATCATACAGTATGTGGTCTTTTTGTGACTGGTTTCTTTCACTTCACATGTTTTCAAGGTTCATCCATGTTGCAGCATGCTGTTAGTCTTTCACTACTTTTTATTGTTCCTGCAAAATGTGGTATGGATATATAATATTTTATTTATCCCTTCATCAGTTGATGGACTTTTGATTTTTCCCCCTTTGTAACTATTATGAATAATGCTTTTATAAGCATTTATGCACAGGTTTTTGTACGCATGTATGCTTTCATTTCTCTCGCAATATATGTAGGAGTGGAATTTCTGGGTCATATGGCAACTCTGTGTTTAACCTTTTGAGGAACTGCCAAATGTTTTCCAAAGTGGGCATGTTACTTTATATTCTCATCAGCAGTGTATGATGGTTTCCATTTCTCTGTATCTTCGGTAATACTTGTTATTATCTGAATTTTTTTTATTACAGCCATCCTACTGAGTGTGAAATGATATTTCATTTGGTTTTGACTTGCAAATCCCTAGTGACATGATGCTACCCATCTTTTCATGTGCTTATCGGCTAGTGTATATATTCTTTAGAGAAATGTCTGTTCAGATCCTTTGCCCATTTTTAAACTGAGTTGTCTTTTATTATAGAGTTATAAGCATTTACATTTTCTGTTATATGAAAGTTATATGATTTGCAAATATTTTCTACCATTATGTATGTTGCCTTTTCACTTCTTTGATGGTGTCCTTTGAAACAGAAAAATATATATTTCTGATAAATTCCAATTAATCTATATTTTTTTCTTTTCTCACTTGTGTGCCAAGGCTCTTTGAAGAAAGAATTATGATCAATACTGTGGGTGAACATTTTTACAGCAAGAAGCCATGAGTTCTGTCTACAGAGCACAGTTGCCCTGCATATGACTCTAATCCTCCAGCAACTTCTCTGGCCCTAATCACATACCAGAGTCTCTGGGCAGCTGTAGGTTTATGGCCCCTCTATGGGATTAGAAAGCAAAGAAGAAACAAAGGCCCTAATCCTAAAAGAATGTGACATGTTTCTTGTAGTCCAGAAAGGAGAATCCTCAGGGCATTCCTGGTTAAACTTGAATTGCATTTTAAACACTAATATACATGGAATATCTGTTGCATATGTTAACTTGCTGGACCAAGTAGTTTTCTTTCCTGTTGTATGACATAAAATTTTTGAATAAATAGTAGTATTTCATTCACTTTCTATGAAAAAACTGTAAGCTCTCATTTGCTGTTCATATATGTAACAGTGATGATTATTATAAATCAAAGAATAAGACTTATTAATATTCTATGTTAACAATGGGTCTCTTGGAATGCCAGATAGATCTCTAAACTATCACCATTCAGACTTATTATAAAATAAGGTCCTTTCAAATGGGTGCCTGGGTGGCTCCGTCAGTCAAGCGTCTGCCTTCGGCTCAGGTCATGATCCCAGGGTCCTGGGATTGAGCCCTGAATGGGGCTCCCTGCTTAGTGGGGAGCCTGCTTCTCCCTCTCCCTCTGCAGCTCCCCCTGTTTGTGCTCTCTCTCTCTCTCTGTCAAATAAATAAATAAAATTAAAAAAAAAATACTAAGCAATTGTTACTTCCATGTTGTTCTGCTTCAAACTTTAATGTTGGCAACTTCTTGAATTCTTAAATAGTATACTATTTTAACATCAAGTTAAGTATTTACTGTCATTGCTGGACACAATACACTTGTTTAGTGATTTGGGATTCACTTTCATTAATTCTTATGAAGTAGTTTCATTTTTTATTAACAATTTTCAAAGATGATAGTTCACCAGTTCCACTGTGATCCTGATTTTATAGGGTTTCTAAAATATTTTTAAGTGATTCTGCACAATGCAACCAGGAGGGTCTTTTGTTAAACACATTTATATGACCAAATTCTCCAAAGTCATAAGAAAATATTTTTTCACATGTCTAAATCTTATATGAGAAAAGAGTTAAAGTCCTGGATTATTTCTTGATGGAAGTCCCATTATTTATCATGCAGAAGTTGGTCTTTTTACTCCCCTGTTAACATTTGCTTAAGAAAATTACCAGCTTCTAAGTATTAGCTGCAACAATGATAATTAAGCTTCTCTTTCATTTTTCATCTGGTCATTTTTAGACAATCTTAACTCTAGGTAGCTTATACATGTGATAAAGAATTGGCATTAGAATTGTCAATTTGCTTTGAAAGAAACCAGATCTGTGTCTAAATTTAAAAGGCTGAGATCCACCTAAAAATCCTCTTCCTTAAATTGCCATTTATTTATTTTCTCTCTGACCAAAAGATTGCCTTTGCTGCTGAAGGCTATGAACATATATCTGACAAAGCCTCCCTTTACTCTTAAAAAAACACACACTTTTATAATACAGATTTTTAAAGAATTCATACTATAACTACTGACATTTAAAATAATCTATGGCTTCTTTTAAAGAAAAACGTTTTCAGTGTGATTATACAAATAGCCATATGCATCTCAGTTCAAAAACTAATATGTCACTTCTATTTGCATGGTACAATCCTTTTCTCTTGTATTTCAGCTATAATTCTTCTTAGATTTCTGAATAGACAAACAGCACTGACTCAAGCCTAATAAGAACATCCCTTTAAATTCTAATGACAAAGAGATCAATATAGCTCATTTCACAAGTTAAATGAGCTAGCTTTATTTACAGAGTAAAATGAAGCTCAATTATTATTATTCAGAAGGATGTCTAGTAGATAATATATTAAATCTGTGGGCAAGAAGCCTGATGTTTCCACACAATTAGTAGATTCAAGTGGATCTTCATGTGTCTTTTTTAATAGACTAGGCATTAGAGTAATGAAGCTCCTCAGACACCAGGCACTTAGGAGAAGCTGGTGGCATGAATGCCTTTATGGTGTATCTCTTCAGGTTTGCCAGAAAAATGTGAATTCACCTAGCAGTTCATTGATTAATTCAGATGAATAAATTACTACTATTTATATTATTTTGGTGTCAATATCTGCCTTCAGAAAAGGGCATTAGAAATAGTGTATCTTTGGGAGTCAGACTATCTCAGGGTTTAGAATATATTCAGAGGAAGGTAATCTGAATGACTAAGAGGCTGGAAACTATGATATAATAAAAGGTTAAAAGGATGATATTCACTTCACCTTTAAGAAAAATGAATGGCTAATAAAAACAGTCAAATATTTTATTCGCTTGGCTCTTGGACAAAGCACATGGCCCTACTGGGACAAATGGGATAATTACTTGAAGAGGAATATTCACACTTTGTGAAAAATTTAGAACCACTCAGAAATGGGAGGGACGTCTTGGCAATAGCAATCTCTAGAAGTATGCAACTAGGTCCTAGGGAAGTGGGATTTGCAATGGATATTGACGTGAGAATCTCTATGAAACTATGATTCTAACCCTTCATTTTTACTTTGGCACCATTGCAATCAACCAAAGGATTTTTTTTTTTATTTATGTGTTTATTTTAGAGAGAGGAGGGGCAGAGGGAGAGGGAGAAGGAGAGAAGCAGACTCCCCGCTGAGCACCAAGCCCAATGCCAGGCTCGACCTCAGGACCCAGAGATCATGACCTGAGCTTAAATCAAGAGTCAGATGTTCAACTGACTGAGCCACCCAGGCGTCCCACAATCAACCAAAGGATTTACTGAATTCCTATCATTTGCCTCCCATTGTGCTAAGGATTTTTGGGAGCAAAACCTGGACTCTATTTCTGGAAGTTTAAAACATTAAAAAGACAAGCCTAGAATTCATAAAACAAATACACAATCAAACAATTTGTTATATACTATGTACAATTGTTACATAGTAACATTTAAGTGGCAGATTAAGTTTCATGAAAATAAGGACTCTACTGATTTTAGTCACTGTTGTAGCCCTAGCACTGACAGTCCCTGATGCTGAATAGGTTCTTTATATAACAAATATTTATATTATGTCAGACACTATTCTGAGCCTACTAGAAATCATAACTGCTCCTTTGATCCTTTGCAATCTTATGAGGAATGTACTATAATTACCCATATTTCATACTTGAAGATACTGAGACACAAGGAGGTTAAGTGACTTTTCCAAATCATATGACACAATGGGATTTGAACAGTCAGTTCAGAGTCCATGCTCTTAACAGCTACTTACTCTGCTTTTTAATTCATAAAAATTAAATATGTTAAGTACAGAGGTAAGTCATATGTAATTAAGCTTAGGTAACAAGCTCGATAAAGGAAACAGAGCTTGAAGTGGGGGAGAATTTAAACCAGCAAAGTAGAGTCAAAACATAAAGAGTATGAGGGGAAAAGAGCATTCATTCTTTCATTTATTGAAACCTAAAATAACCAAATACTGTAGAAGTACTGGGAAAATATGAGAAAGATTAGCAAGAGTTCTTGCCTGCTAGGAAGAGGTATGATATAGGAAGAACCTGCAACTGGATTTGGACAGACCTTGATTAAAAACTTCTCACTCTCAATGTCTATGCCTGGGGAAGCTCTTGAACTTCCCCAGTTTCAGGCTGGACCATTCTGAAGATTAAAGAAGATAATTTAACAAAGATCATCTAAAGTATAGTCGTACAATAAATGTTAATTACCTTGACCTTTTCCTCTGCTTTGTGGGAGTGTTGTGAACAGCAAATGAGACTGTGCATGTAAATTTCATGAAAAGGTAACTGGCACTTGGCAAGTACTTAAAATCTACGTTAAAGCCTGATTAAATGACAAAATGGTAAGGCAAAAATCACTCAGTGCATGCAGATGGGCCAAACTGGAGATCAATTTGATTAACAGTGGAGGATTTGGGCTGGGAAACCATGGGGGCATATGCTTAAGTAAAAGACAAAGAATAGTTCACAGAGAATTTAGAATGAATTTAAAGACTAAATATGTAAGTTATCAAGGATAGTAAATGGAAATTATAGAATAGGAAAATAAGTGGCAGAAAAAGATTAATCTGGTAGCAGCATACAGAATAAATTGAATTTTATTCAGGGGCGCCTGGGTGGCTCAGTCGTTAAGCGTCTGCCTTCGGCTCAGGTCATGATCCCAGGGTCCTGGGATCGAGCCCCGCATCGGGCTCCCTGCTCCGCGGGAAGCCTGCTTCTCCCTCCCCCACTCCCCCTGCTTGTGTTCCCTCTCTCGCTGTGTCTTTCTCTGTCAAATAAATAAATAAAATCTTTAAAAAAAAAAAATTGAATTTTATTCAATTTATTACTATGGAATACAAAGTAGTAATTAGGATTTACTGCAAAAACCAAGAGTGAACTGATTAGGTAAAAGGTCAGAATGGTGGTGGGCCTACAGGAAATAACAAAAAAACAACCAAACAAAACCCAAACAAAACTCAAGAGGAGGAATTGCTGTGGGTTTTCTTTAATTGCTGAATGACTTCAGACACTTGATTTACAAAAATGAAGAAAGGGGCACCTGGTTGGCTCAGTCAGTTGAGTGTCAAACTCTTCATTTCAGTTCAGGTCATAATCTCAGGGTTGTGAGATTGAGCCCCTCATCAGGCTGAGCATGGAGTCTGTCTGTCCCTCTTCCTCTGCTCCTCCCCCCCCACTCTCTCTCACGCTCTCTCTCTCTCTCTCTCAAATAAATAAATGAATAGATAAATAAATAAATAAAATCTTTTAAAAAATGAAGAAGAAAGGTAGATACAGCATACATGTACGTTATGAGTTTAGAGTGAAAAACTAAATTCGAATCTGGTTTAAATCTCAAATGTGCACACAATTGTGCTTGCTGGGCAGCATTCGTGATGGCTCTAAGTTTAGTTTTCTTACTTATTAAATGAAGAAAATAATTTAGCAAAATTGTTATAAGAAGGAAATAACAAAATAATATATACCCAACACTGTTTAAGATGGTTAGCATTTAATAAATGGAATTCTCCAACAATTTTGATAACTCTGTTGCTATAATGTTCTTAAGTTTATTTTCTGTACCATTCTCTACAGATTTTGGAACTTTTCTGTGCCCTTTTCTGAGAAGCCATCCAGAAGTGAGGGTTGGGACAGTGCCTAATGCTTCATACGTGGGTTTTTTTTTTTTTTTTTTTTAAGATTTTATTTATTTATTTGGCAGAGAGAGAGCACGCATGTGCACAAGCAGGGGGAGCAGGAAAGGGAGAAGCAGGCTCCCCACTGAGCAGGGAGCCCTAAGTGGGACTCGCTTAACCGACCGAGCCACCCAGGCACCCTTCATATGTTTTTAAAAAGTGTTCCTTTAAAATAAAGTGGCATGTAGCCTTTGCATATTCTCTTATGATGAAATGTCGATATATAATTTTTATTTGGAGGTGATTTTACAAATGAAACATACTGTATTGTAGCTTAAAAAAAAAGAGGGGGTGTAATTTGTACCAGTACTGCCTATATACACTGTCTAGGACAGTATATACTGTGGGCGTGTGCCCAGCCACAGACACACGCATCTTCTTCTGGCTCTGAGCAAGTTACTATATAAAGAAAGAAAAATTCACATGTCTATATCTATATATTTCCTTTTACTGATCATTTAAAATTTGGTTATTTGGAATAGGACATCCAGAAAAATTATCCAGATTGGGGAGCGATATGGCAACAATGAACTATGAGAAAGAGTTAAAAGATTTCTAAGATATGTGTCAGGGAAAATACAAATTTGCTGAGGATAGCTGTTTTCAAGAACTTAATGGACAATTATAATAAAGTGGTATTAATTTACTCAGTATATACTGGAGAATGTTCAGGACACTGAGTAGAAATGCTAGAGAAATAACTTACATTTCTTTACTAATAAGATTATTAAATATCTTTCCATATTTTTGTGTGTTGGTCATTCACACTTGTCATCCACATAACTGTGTCAGTCTTCATTTATTTAAAAATTATATAACATTGATTAAAAATCTAGTGTTTGTGTTTATAGGACACGAGTGTTTATGCTTGAGCACATATTAATTTATATAAAATCAAAATATATTATGAATTGACATTAAACTAACAAGGATATTATAGATTTGTTTATCATAAAATTATGTTAATGTATTATCATATAGGATTATATTGTTGGTGATGTGTTCATGGGGAAATAGGACATTAGTTGAATTTAGTCAATGATTGTTTAAAATGCTCTGCTGCTAGAAAAACTTATTTGAAAAAATTCATTTTTTTAATTAAGATTTTCTGAATTTAGACACCATTTTAGTCTTTTTTTTTATCATAGTTAAAAATTTCTTTAGAAAGAAACACTGAGAGGAAAGCTTGTTTCCGAATGAATACACAGAGATTGTTCCATAAAGAGAAAACCTACTCATCAGAAATTACCTGATTAATACGTGGTTCCCTCCCTCCAACCTCATGGGCAATTCCCTCAAATCCTGAGCCATGTGACACTTTCTAGTTTGAGGAAACTTAGAAATTCTGAAGGGTCCAAGAAGTGGACAATTTTAGAACAACCCAGAAATCTGACATCTCTCTAGGTCTATTCAGAGATCTAAGTATAATCCTTGAGTTTATCCAATGATAAACATAACTTTTGGCTTATGCCTGAGTGTAAATTATTTTTCTAACTGGAAATCACCTGCTCTCTACTGGGACACATATATAGACATACTGTAAGTAGTAATCAAACTAGAATGAAGGGCCTTGTGTATTGGTGAGAGGAGTCTAATTTTTTTTTTTAAAGATTTATTTATTTGAGAGAGAACGAGCGAGGGCAGAGAGGAAGGGCAGGGGGAGAGGGAAAGAGAGCACCAAGCAGACTCTGCGTGTGCAGAGGGCAGACCCAACCCGGTGCTCTATTTCATGACCCTGGGATCAGGACGTGGGATCACAACTTGATCCGAAACCAAGAGTCGGAAGCTTAACCAACTGCACCACTCAGGTGTCCCTGACAGGAATCTAATTTTTAAGACCTTTCAAACTAGAGGAGTTGGTGAGGTCCTTAACCAAAGGAGGAGAGGAAAACTAAAATACAACCTTGTTATTTCTCACTCCCAAACTCTAATTTTCAGTAAACTTGAAAAACAAATTAGTTGACTTTAATTAAATTACTATTTATAGAGTAATTAATTAAATTACTATTTATAGAGTAAATTACTATTTGTTCCTGGCTTTTAGTTACCACAAGAAATATAGATGTAAGACATTTCCTGCTCAAACAGAGTTTACAGTCTATCTCAGAAGATACCATTAAACAAGTAAATATAATGATCAGGATTAGTGGTGGAGGGTCACTTAGTCTATCTAGTCCAGGGGTTAGAGAAGGCTTCCTTGAAAAAGTAACTTTTAAACTGAGATCTAAAGGAAAAATAGGAATTAGCAAGATTAGGGGAGGGTATTGTGGAGTGGGAATAGAAGCAGGGCATTTATAAAGGTGCCGATAATGTTTAAACTTTTATATTTCTCTGACAGACCTTTCACTTTGATATCCCTTGGTTCCCTCATTTCTCAAATGAAAATATTATTAGTATCAGTCTCAGATGGTCAGGTGAAGATAAATGAAAACACAAACTCTAAGTTCTTAATGGATTACATAGAAAGTGTTCAATTAATGTTAGTTTTATCCAGTAAACTCTCTCCAAACCCAGTGCCTTACTTTAAGGAGTAGCACATGAAGTTTTTCAACTACTTTGTTTGTTTGTTTTATGCTTGATGCTAAACTACATTTACAAAATGTTTCTTGGAAAACAAAACTATCTGTGATGAAAAAAAAAAAACCTCTTGTGAAAGACTAACCACCTTTGGATTTAGATTGCATAATAATGCTAAAAGACTCCTTAAATCCTATAGCAAAGGACTTTGTTTAACCAAGAATCTTCCTCATCGAACCACAAAACTCTTTTCCCATAACAGATGTATTAACATCTTGAGTGAAGACAAAGCACTGATCTAGGAAATCAGAAGACTTGATTGTTGCGAAGTTCTGCTCTTGAATCACTCCGTGATTTTGGACAAGTTCTCACCATCTGGTAAAATTGGGGAGTAATGATAACTACAGAAACTGTGTCAGCCAGGGTGGGGTAGAGCATAGCTGATGCCCAAAGCAGATTATTTTTGACTCTTCGCTTCTCTATACGACAAAATTACTGTCAGGAATAATCATGAAGTGAATAAATACTCCAAGGGAATGACAGAATTGAAGTAACTCAAATTCTTTTTCCATCTTTACCCCCACTAAGCTGCAGTTGTTTGTATCAAATCAACTTGTAAATGCAGGAATGTTTAGGATCCTAAGGGTCAGAATCATGAACTGTGCCCAAAGTGAGCTTGCACATTTCTTGACTATTAGATTCTGTATCTTGGAGTGAACACATACAGCCCAATCTGCATGCAGTGTGTTTTGGGGTTCTGACTCTGTCACTAGAGTTATTTTGTATTAATTTCCATGTTCAATATGTTTATTCAAGGATAACATAAACAAGGTTTTACCTCTCATGTATATTATATACCTCTCACATATATTATTTTTATCTCTCACATATATTTAATAATATTTGAAATTAAAATAACTTGTAATAAAGGACATGCCACAGTTTTGCACTAAACTACAGACAATAACAGAAGCAACAATAATCACACAAATTGATTAGAACTTAGCACAAAAAACATTTTTGAAAGGAGAGTATTTTAGAATAATTTATTACCATATTGTTGTAAATTGTCAAGCTATGATGATAATAGAAAACAGGACTTTCAGTAGGTTTTATTATTGCTTTTAAATTCTCTACAGAAAATGTCCTTCTTTATTGAATGTACCAGATGTGCATTGTTCTTGTGGCCCTTTCCACGAGTCCTATCAAAAAATTTTAAGAACAAAGACATACAATGTACATGAACAGATTTTGTAAACTCTCAAGTACGACATAGCAGTAGGTTGTTAAGGGTTTAAAAACCCCACAATTAGGGTTTACTAGAGGTCCTGCTCCTTTAATAGAGGGTTCTTATATGTCTTTGGAACCAACAATCGCTTTGGAAGATTAGTGAAGCCTATAGATCCTCTTCTCGGATTATATTTAATGCATAAAATAAAAAATATAGGATTAAAGTGATACTGAAATTTTCTAATGAAAATATTTTTAAGAATCTGTGATATGGTAATTAATGTGCTTTACATTATGTAATATGATCCAGTGAGAGAACATCAAGTTACCATAGTTTTGAAGTAATTAGGAGTATAAACAATATTTTGAAACCTCTAAAGCAATTATAATGGATGAAAAATAGCAAGTGATTTTTACTGGTGGCAAAGTCACTGGTATCACTAATATTACTATGACTTATTGTACATTCATAATTGGGAAAATGCAATATTTCAATAAAAGTAAGTAGGAAAAAAAGAGATGTCTCATGTTTCCTATTCAAATTCACAAATTCCCTGAGAATTCAGTGACTTCTTGGAGATCAGCAAATCCCAGGTAAAACTCTTTGAGTAGCTTACAATGAGCTTCTAAGCTTCTAACAGCTCAACTCAACCTGTGAATGTACTTTTTTATTTGGAAAATGCCCACCAACAAACAAGCTTGTAAATCTCTCATTTTTGAAATAATAAACTTAGGTACAATGATGATTTATGAAGGGTAAGCAGTAAGTCCTGGAACATTGTGTTTTCTTCTATATTAGATGCAGGTAAGACATGGTTTGTGATATGCAAGAGCATGATTTTAGAAAACATTTCCCCTAGAGAACTGAAAACAAAATAAAGCCAAAACTCAATAAAGGGTAAAGATTACAAGGATGAACATATTCTAGCTTACCAAGTTGGTATGTGAGAAGATAGGTTGTTCAATACATGATTTGTTTTTTTTTTTTCATTTTGAATTTGAAGTTTTATAGGTAAATGAACTATAGAATATTTTGATCTAAATAACAATGCTTTATTTTTTTTTAAAGATTTTATTTATTTGAGAGAGAGAGAGCACATGAGAGGGGGGAGGGTCAGAGGGAGAAGCAGACTCCCTGTTGACAGGGAGCCCGATGCGGGACTCGATCCCGGGACTCCAGGATCATGACCTGAGCCGAAGGCAGTCGCTTAACCAACTGAGCCACCCAGGCGCCCTAAATAACAATGCTTTAAACAGGCATTCCTTAAAGGATCAAGTCTAGGTGCATTGCATCACTGCTATGCTCTAAGAGACATAGCGGCACATTTACCAGTTTAAGATCCTTGGATTGTTTTCTTACTGTTTTAGAATTATCTGGCATATTCTTGTCCAAAGGCCTATGTACCAATTTAATATTAACTAATTAATTGATAAGTTCAATAATCAGTCTATATTAATATATCAAGCTACATGCAGATATATCTTAACCTAATTAAATCTACATTGTTAAAACATTAATGAGTGTTTCTCTTCCTTCATTTTGTATATATTATAGCCTTACTTCTTATGTTATAGAGAATATATGTAATAAGTATGCTATAATCCGGTATACTGTAATCACAAAGTAAAAGCAAATGAAAGCACCAAATACAGTTCCAAAAGCCCTAGGATCTATGAAAGAAAACAACCGAAGACTTGAAGCTAGAATCTTGATTAAGAAAGGCGTAGTACTGAATAATCAAGTTGGAGTATTAGGGGAATGTCTCGATGTTCCTATGGGCACAAACTCTGGTAAAGGTGCACTTGATTCTAGGTGGAAAGTATTCTTCAATAATTGAGGGCCAGCAAATATAACTTAGCCAACTTGGAACTGAGTGAGCGTAGAGCAAAGAGAAACCAGACATATATGT
Source organism: Phoca vitulina (assembly GCF_004348235.1). Lineage (NCBI taxonomy): Eukaryota > Metazoa > Chordata > Mammalia > Carnivora > Phocidae > Phoca > Phoca vitulina. The sequence continues at coordinate 10,415,255 of NW_022589711.1, forward strand.
TAAGCTTGTCAACAGAAGACAGTTACTGAACAACGACATACCTGTGCTATTTCAGCAGATGTGGTTTGAACCACCTTCACCCCCGGTTCCTCACACATCAGTTGTGAGCAAACTATCTCTCCAATCCCATCTGTTACTCAATTCTCAGAAACCCTCAGCTCCTCAGTAGGATTATTTAACTTTCTCAGAATGTAATGTACACTTCAAGTTTCTATTCTTTTGTTTTACTATTTTTAATTCATTCTATGTCCATCTCACCTTCCAACCATTTCAAATACTACCTGTCTTTGTGAAGCCTTCCTCATTGCTCTCCCCTTCCTGCCAGGCGGAGCTTATCACCCCCTCTTTGAGCTCCCAGGAAGCTTTGCTTAGTGTTTTCTCACAGCCTTCCCCTGATCCCTGCATCCATGCACGACTGTTTTTCCATCACACATATTTGAGATTTTTAACCACTTGGTATGCAATAGAGAAACCAATCCAACTTGGTCCCTATTACTAATGCACTTAAAATGTAGGAGGAGCTACAAAGAAATAACAACAACAAAAACAAAAAGGCATAATATTGGGTACTAAGGTGGAAAAAATATAAAGTACTCTAGAAGAATATCAGAAAGAATCTTAGGCAATCACACCATGTTTAACCACATAATCTATCTTATTCCCTTTCTAGCCTTGCCTGGAAGTGGAACTTAGTCAACAGTTACTGTACAAATCAAGAAATTAATGATGATAGAAAATAAATTGCACTCGTAAGTATAATCTAGAACAGGAACAATACAAAGGAAAATGGGCCAAAGCTGGTGTCTGGAAGCCACTCTTGTAGAATTTACATATCTGTCAAGTTATGTAAGGAGGTGAGGATAGTTACCTCACCATGATGGGTAATGAATATAAGAAATCTACAGTATCAAAATAACCTTCATATTTTAATCATACTCCAAATGACTCACTGATTAGTTCCCATTAATTCAGTTAAATGGAATTGTTGTTCCTTAAAAATTAATCAAATACATTATTGTATCAATTGAACTGATGGTTGGTCCTCTGGAATGAAATCTTTCATCAGGCATCTTAGGGTTATTTTAGACCCTAAGCATAAGTAGTATAAGACACTTCATAATGTTATCATGCTTTATTCAGTTCAATGTGCCTTTACCTATTCAGGCCACCTAAACACTGAGGTTCGCATTTCCTGGTTTTTCTATTAAAAGCCCAATAAAAAATTTGCATTTATATTAGGCATTTTGACTCCTTTGACATTGAAATCTAAGCAAACTCTGATGATAAAGGAAAAATGAATATAAAAACATTCACAATACAATGTACCCAAAAGGCTTTTTGTGCACAAATTCCAATTTGTTTCCATAATCAGCAAAGTCTAATTTTAGCTGAAATTGTTTTTTTGAAAACAATTTGAAAGCTGATTTTATTGTTGGGCTGCCAAACAGTCATTTATTAAGAAACAAAACAATTATTTATAAGACAGTCATCCTTTCCAAAGCACTATGGCACTTTTGTAATTGGCATACTTTATATACACATCTTGATGCTTTGATGCAGTAAACTGAGTCTTATAGAATATATTAGAATATATTATTCAAATGAATTCTAGCCCTTGCCTTAACCTTTACATTACAATTCCTCAAGTGTATCTATAGGGCATTCAATGAAATCAATATGGCCCTAAAGATCTTTTTCTTTTTAGATGGGCACAATTCATATGCACTTTCCCCCTTGATTATAGTGAAGCTCTGTGGGGTGGGCTAGGTAAATTTTTTCAGCTCACTTAATGCATCTTATTGTACACACTGGGATTATCATTTGTTCAATATTGCTGATATGTCATTTCACTAACTGGAGATTTCCAGGAAATATACAAAGCAGTTTTTCTGTATGTATGCATGCATGTGCTATTTGTTAAACAAATGTAAGTTATTAAGATTCTCAATGTCATTTTCAAAACTTAAAACTGCAAAAGCTTACTGTGAAAATTGATGCACATTTAAAAAAATTGGTGCTTGGTTTAGTATGGTGGGGGAAGGATATTATCAGCTTTACTTTAACAAAAGAACCATTTACCTTCATGGGACCATGGTTTTTTTGTTCTTAGATCATTCTAAATCACCGCATTACATATGATTTTATTTTATTTCTAATAGACTATATACATGCGTTTCCAGAACTATGCGTAATATAGCAATTAGTCTCCAGCACAGAGAGGACATGTGAGATCAATTTTTTTTTCCTCCATACATTTCCTATTTTAACACACAGTAACTAATTTTACTTGCCAGGTTTTATGGCCTTTTATTGGTTATGCAGTTTTATTTGTATTCTTGCTTGCTACTAATTATCACATTCTGCATAATTTATAATATACTCTACTGATGGTGAAGTCTGAATAATGAAATCCATCTATAGAAGAAATCGACTGCCTCCCAACGAAAATGCCAAGGAGAGTATGAACAGAAATTGTAAAAGACTTAGGAATTCATACTTAAAGTGAACTCACTTCCTTTGTTCCACAAAAGAAAAAGAAAAACATTGTAGAATGGAGCTCAGTTCAGTTTTATCCAACACAATTTTACCTACTTTCTGTAAACAATGCGAGTTCTATATTGATAGTACTGGGGTCTTTAATTCTTACACACAGCTACCTAGAAAAAAGATTTTTAAATAAAAAACAAAAACCAGGTATTAACATTTTATCAGTTGAGTAGCCTAGGTGCACATTCATATGGCCATTATTTACATTATTGAAACATAAACTCATTTCAAAAAGGAAGAAGTAGACTAATATTGCATTTCTTTCCTTTTCTTTTTTTGTTTTTGTTTTTTTGAGAGAGAGAGAGTGTGGGTGTGCACAGGGGTGGTGGGGAGGGGCGGAGGGAGAGGGAGAGAATCTCAATCAGACTTCATGCTAAGCCTGGAGCCTGATGCAGGGCTCAATCTCACCACCCTGAGATCATGACCCGAGCTGAAAAATCAAGAGTCGGAGTCTTAACTGACTGAGCCACCCAGGCACCTCTCCTTTTCTTTCTTTTTTTTAAAAAAGATTTTATTTTATTTATTTGAGAGAGAAAGAAAGAAAAGCATGAGCGGGGGATGGGTAGAGGGAGAGGGACAAGCAGGCTCCCTGCTCAGCGGGGAGCCCGAGGTGGGTGGGCAACAGAGATGGGGGGCAGCTGATGGGGAGAAACTTGATCCCAGGACCCTGAGATCATGGCCTGAGCTGAAGTCAGATGCTTAACCACCTGAGCCATCCAGGAACCCCCCTCCTTTCCTTTTCTATCAACTAGTTCAAGCCACTAACATAGGAATCTTTATTACAATCAAATGTTTGCCAAATCTTTTTTTTAATTAAGTTCAGTTAGCCAACATATAGTGCATCATTAGTTTTTGATGTAGTGTTCAATGATTCATTAGTTGCGTATAACACCTAGTGCTCATCACACCACGTGCCCTCCTTAATACCAAATCTAATGGTCAAGTCTTTCTTGAATTGGCCACTCTATGTTACTGAAAAGTACGTACATTTTTAGTTCCTACTTTGATTTTTATTGATCTCTGATATTTCATCCCCTGGTCATTCCTCCTTTACAGCCTTATCACTTCTCCACTTTGGCTTGCTTTCAATTTTTGCAGTTGTTGGACATAGTTCAGAACTAATTTTGATTTTTTTGTAACAAAATTAAAACAAAGAAATGATATAATGCCTTTTCTTTTTTTAATCTCATGGAAATCCAGACCTGTTCTTTTACTTATACTAAATGGTAAGGACTATGTGTGCCCTCAGATTTACAGGAAGAGAAAATAAATTGAGAAATGTGGTTTTTCCTATGAATTTTACAAAGAAAGCACACATTCTGTATTCTTCCTACTATTACCTAAAAAAATCAGATTTTTTGTACTCAAGGTTCATTTAAATCTTGACTTATGAATATTTGGGAAAGAAGTTGGACCAAGTTCATATTCATCTAATCATTCACATATTTATTCATCCAAATACATATTTTATTAACTTCTTGTGTACATTATAAGAAAACTGCTAGAAAATATTGATTCTGTCAGTATTATGCACAAAACTAAGATTTTGTGTATAATTTTATTGCTTATTTTGGACAATAGACCAGTAGACCCTGCCTATGCAAAGAAGTATAAAATGTACTCCCTGTTTCCGGAAATTTAAAATTTGTTTGAGAATGCATGTAAATAACAAGGATGATTTATAAAGAGCTTTACAGAGGCTTACAGGACATTATAAAATAGATGCAAAATGAATGGGAAAGCAAATCTTAAAAAACAGAGCTGCCAAGGTTTGTAATACCCAGAAAAGGAAGTGGAATTGGGTTTGATCTTGAAACCTCATAATAAATAAGGAAAACAATGTTCATGGTATATTTGGGCAACGGTGTTTGACTAGTAGGACAAATGGTTAACTGGACCCGCAAATCCATCTTCCCCTTCTTCCACAATAATTATTTTCACTGTGTCACTCAGCTTCTCAGCTGACTCCCCAGCTTCTCTTGCAGCTGGGAAGGCCAAGTGACTGCCTTGCCAAAGAAATGTGGTCTGAAGTTACGTATGCAACTTCAGTATTTCTTGCTTCAATCTTCACATCTCTTTTGCCTGCTTCCCATAAGCTGGGATGAAACATGACTAAGCCAGCTCATATCAGTATCCTTCAGTCACTAACAACACTCCATGGGATGATGGAGTGAGCGCGCAGTGGAAGTAAATCACATGGTTGCTAGAGAGTTCTTGTAGAACGGAGCAACCTTCCCACACTGCTCTGCCCACGGAACAGGGCTGCTTCACGTGGAATACATGGGCTTTTCTCTTGTTGGAACCCATGTATTTTTTGTGTTTTTTTGTTTGTTTGTTTTTGCCACAGTGTAGTTTTTGTCCTATTTAACGTAACTATTTGTGTGAATGATATAGACTCCATCCAGAGGTGCGGCAACAAAGGGCAGATGGCTGGGATGAAATAAAAAATGGAAGATGGATAGTTCTCTCATGATAAAGAGCAAAGAAAAAGGAGGAGTGAAAAATAAGTGTTAGAGATTAATAATCCCAGTTCCACTGAGCTGGTAAGAGACAGGAGATTCAGAGAGGCTTGCTTTGGAAAAATAAAAGCTAAAAAGTTCAGTTTTTGATATGGTACCTCTGAAGAAATGACTCTACATTCAGATGAAAATACAAAGTGGGCAATTATGGATCAGGGTTGGATGTCAAAGGGAAAAGCAGGTTGGGAATTCCAGATGTGGGATCTGTTTAGGTAGAAGCAATCGTGGTAACCAGAAGGACTGCTTTCTCAGCCAGACACACAGCTATCAGAAAGATACCTCAGGAGAAGGGTGGTTCTGGCTAAAGATCAAGCTTTGAGGGACAAGGTGTCTAGGTGTCAGGAGACCAATCTACTGCTTTCAAAGACATAAACAATAATAAATAACATCCCATTTGTTACAGGAGGTCACTGCATGAAAGGATGGAGTTTTCTGATGGTAAAACATTACTGATTTTGATCAGCTGACCGGGGCTGCATGTTTACTTTGCCTCAGAGAAGCATGGTGACTGTCACAAGTCTTTTTGTACTCAAAGTCCTTATTTGTGAAGTGGGGTGATATACATTAAAGTGGTGATGAAATGCTGGGCTATTCATTTCTGTCTTCTCTGACTGATAAAATTCTACTCATGGCTCAAGAAAACTTTCAGATATCATCACCTCTGTGAAGCCTGAACCCTGAAGAAAAATTCACAGCTTTGATTCTGCTGTATTTACAACTTAGTGTTTTTGGAGAGAAGATTTCATTTATTCTTGTGGATTTTAAGTTGCTCTGCTGGTTATGTGTTCACTATAATAAAGTTTAATTTTTCAATAGATGGCACATACAAAAATTTCAGACATATACATGATAATATAACAAAATTGTAATAAGCTGGGATTTAGAAAGAATGCTTTTATAATTTAGAGGCAATAATTTGGTGCTTTCTAATGAGAATTCAAAAAGCCTTAAAACGCATGTAATATTTTACTTACGTGCTCTACTATATTTGAAGACCATCGATGGGTTGGTCTTTGTATATACTGTGACAAGTCACAATATCTGGATGCTGCTGTCCCTGCACTGACCATCCTTGCTCTTATACTAGATTCTGAACTCTGGGTAAGGAGACATTGTCTTGTCAGCACTATACACAGTGTTGAGCTGGGTGACTGCTAGTCAGTAGACACCAAATCAGTGTTTGTTGAAAAAAGAGGCTGTTTGAGTGAGTATTTTGGATAAAATCAAATAATATAGTAATCCCTTTGTCAGTAAAATTGGTATTAAAAGTACACTTTAATTCAAAAGCATTAATTAGTTAATTTAATGCATTAATAAATACATTAAAAATAATGTATATAATTTGATCCAGTTTTCCTCTGATCTAAGTTAGTGATATTTACTGTAATTTTAAATTAATAAACATGATCACATCTATTGAAAATATTAGAATAATTTATAGCACCATTACAGAAGATTAAACATGAAAACCACAACTACTTCCTATATTAATAAAGGTTAAAATATTTTCAATTCAAGTTAGAAAGTGGCCTTAACTGAATACACAACTTAGTATTTACTTCTGGTCTATCCCAACACAGTTTAAGGTTTATATATGCAATTTATTTGTTTAATCAGCACAGATAATAGATACTATGAATCAGATGCTATTTTTAGCACAGATTATTAATACATTTAGCCTTTATAACAACCTCATCCCCATTTTACAGATGCAGAAAATGTGGAACAGAGAGGTCTCATATTTTATCCAGTGTCAAACTGCTAAAAAATGTAAACTGCAGATGCACATTGGCAATTAACATGCTCCAAATGTAGTGCATTTCCTTTTCTTTAATGCTTAGCCCTACTACTCTTTATGCTATATCTAGTAAGGTGTTGCCTGAAACTCAGCCTTTGAAGACAGGAGCTTGGAAGTCAACCTTAAAACCTTTTTCTCATATACCACACCCACATTGTTGCCAGACTTCAGTGGTTTCCTATTATCTACAGAATAGAAGGAAAACTTCTTAGCAAAGTTCTTTCCCACTTTGATTTCCCCACCTCCACAATGTCATGTAGAGGATAGATTCTGGAACCACACAGCCTGGGCTTGAATTCCAGTGTTGATGCTCCATAGCTGTGTTCTTAAAAAAAATATTATTCCCGGGGGTCCCTGGGTGGCTCGGGCGATTAAACGTCTGACTCTTGGTTTCAGCTCAGGTCATGGTCTCAGGGTCCTGGGATCAGATCGACCCCAGTGTTGGACTCTGCACTCAGCAGGGAGTCTACTCAAGTATTCTCTCCCCCACCCCAACTCTCTTTTTTGCTCTTTCTCTCAAATAAATAAATAAATAAATAAATAAATAAATCTTTAAAAACAGAAGAGATGGCAGAAGAGTAGGGGACCCTCGTTTCATCTGGTCCCTTGAATTCAGCTAGATAGCTATCTAATCATTCTGAACACCTGTGAATTCAACCTGAGATCTAAGAGAATTACTGCAATTCCACAAATAGAAAATCGATCACTTTTTGCAAGGTAGGAGGTGCAGAGAAGTGAATCTGAGGGAATATATTAGAAGATGAACTGAGGTGGGGAGGCAGCCTCTGGAAGCCAGCTGCTGGAAAGTGATATAGCATTGAGGTGCAAAATTGGAACTATTAGAAGTCTGCTCCAGGGAGCGACGTCCCTGCCTGAAAGGCACTCAGGTGGTGAAGTGGGGCAGAATACTAGGTGGGACAGTGTGGTCTCAGGATCCCTGGGGTCACAGAAAGAACGGGGGTGCCTGAGCCACCAGAGTTCCCAAGCACTGGAGCAGGGAAGCTGGTTGCAATTGGCGAGCCGTGGAGTGGCCTCTCAGCTTGGTGTTGCCATAAACCGTGAACCACACAGCACAACTGGGGGATCAATCTCCAAGCAAGGGCCCAGGAAGGAGCAAAACCACTGCCAGATCCTGCTCCTTCCCCTGGGAGGAGTGGTGCAGATGCGTGCAGTTTGGTCAACCACTCCTGGAGCAGGGACCCAGAAAACAGCAGGGTTGTGGTGAGACCCCCCCTCCCTCCCCTGGGAGGATCAGTGAAGATGTGCACTGCAGGGTCTTCGGAGTTTGGCACACACAAAAGTGACTGACTGCTTTCCCATGAAGGTGCACTGAACAATGGGGGCCCTATCATTCAGCTATAGGGCTGGAGATCAGGGCACCGCCATTTTTATTTTTTTTTTCATTCTCTAAAACAGAGAGAAAAGCCTTCAGGGAACAAAAGCCTAATAGAACCATCTGGAGCCACTTACATTGAGCAAGGTCCCCTGCTGGGTGGTGCAACTCTGCCCAGGTAAAGACACCTGCGAATCAGTGCAACAGGCCCCTCCCCCAGAAGACCAGTTGGAACATCAGGCTAATACCAAGTTTATGGATCATACAGAACTGAAAAATGCCTGCACTAGGGGAAAATAGTATATAGAATTTGTGGTTTTTTCTCATGATTCTTTAGTCTGTCAGTTTAAAATTTTCTTTTTCTTTTATCCCTTTCCAACTAGCTTCTTATTTTAGCAACTCTTTCTTTTTAGGTCTTTTTTAATTTCCATTTTTATATTTACATTTTATAGATATAGTCTTCATTTTTGTCCTCCTTTAACTGTATTCAATTTTATTTTTCTATATATATATAAGTTTTTCTTTCTTTAAAATTTTGGGATCAAGTATCTTCTAACAAATAGACCAAAATACACCCAAGGGACCAGGTGTATCACCCTGTTCTGTCTGTTTAATTGTATTCCCCCCCCTTTTTTTCCCTTTGGTTTCTGATCTCTTCTGATTTGCCTACTGTATATTTCTCTGGAGTCGTAATTGGTATTTTTATTTTTTATTTTTCATTTCTTTTTTGTTCTCTCATTCATCTATTCTTCTCTGAACAAAATGACCAGAAGGAAAAGTTCCCAGAAAAAAGAACAAGAGGCAATACTCACTGCCAGAGAATTAATAAATATGGATATTGGTAAAATGTCAGAGCTAGAATTCAGAACAATTATAAAGATACCCTAGCTGGGCTTGAAAAAAGCATAGAAGACACTAGAGAATCCCTTTCTAGAGAAATAAAAGAACTAAGATCTAATAAGGTTGAAATCTAAAGGGGGATTGCTGAGATGCAATAAAAAAAATGGAGGCTCTTACTGCTAGGATAAATGAAGCAGAAGAAAGAATGAATGATATAGAAGATAAAATTATGAAGAACAAAGAAACTGAATAAAAAAGAGAAAAAAACAATTCCTGGACCATGAGGGGAGGATTCGAGAGATCAGGGATACCATAAAGCGAAACAATATTAGAATTATTGGGGTTCCAGAGAGAGAGGAAAGGGGGGGGCAGAAGGTATTTTTGAGCAAATTATAACTGAGAACTTCCCTAATCTGGGGAAGGAAATAGGCATTCAAGTCCAGGAGGCACAGGGAATGCCCCTCAAATGAAAAAAAAATATGTCAACACCCCTACATATAACAGTGAAGCTTGCAAATCTCAGAGATAAAGAGAAGATCCTGAAAGCAGCTCAAGACAAAAGTTCCTTCACCTACAAGGGTAGGAACATTAGACTGGCAGCAGACCTATCCACAGAGACTTGGCAGGCCAGAAAGGACTAGCATGATATATTCAGGGTGCTAAATGAGAAAAACATGCAGCCGAGAATACTTTATCTAGCAAGGCTGTCATTAAGAATGGAAGGAGAGATAAAGGGCCTCCAGAACAAACAGAAACTAAAAGAATTTTTGATCACTAAACCAGCCCTATAAGGAATATTAAAGGGGATCCTGTGAGCGAAGACAGAGCTCAAAAGTAACAGACCAGAAAGAAACAGAGACATTACACAGAAACAGTAATTTTACAGGTAATACAATGGCACTAAATTTATCTTTCAATACTTAATAAATGCTCTAATCAAAAGGCACAGGGTATCAGATTGGATAAAAAAGCAAGACCCACTGATACACTATCTACAAGAGACTAATTTTAAACCCAAAGTCACCTTCAGACTGAAAGTGAGGGAGTGGAGAACCATTTATCATGCTAATGGACATCAAAAGAAAGCTGGGATAGCAATCCTCGTATTAGACAAATTAGATTTTAAACCAAGGACTGTAGTAAGGGATGAAGGGGGACACTATATAATACTTAAAGGGCCTATCCAACAAGAATATCTAACAATTATAAATATTTATGCTCCCAACTTGGGAGTAGCCAATTATATACACCAATTAATAACAAAATTAAAGAAACACATTGACAATAATACAATAATAATAAGGGACTTTAACACCCCACTCACTTCAATGGACAGATCATCTAAGAAGAATATCAACAAGGAAACAAAGATTTTGAATGACACACTGGGACCAGATGGACTTCACAGATACATACAAAGCATTTCATCCTAAAGCAACAAAATACACATTCTTCTGGAGTGCACATGGAATATTCTCCAGAATAGATCACATATTGGGTCACAAATCAGGTCTCAACTGGTACCAAAAGATTGGGATTATTCCCTATATATTTTCAGACCGCTGTGCTTTGAAACTTGAACTCAGTCACAAGAGGAAATTTGGAAGAAACTCAAATATGTGGAGGTTAAAGAGCATCCTACTAAAGAATGAATGGGCCAACCAGGAAATTAAAGAGAAATAAAAATTTCATGGAAACAAATGAAAATGAAAACACAATTGTTCAAAACCTTTGAGATGAAGCAAAGGCAGTCCTAAGAGGGAAGTACTTAGCAATACAAGCCTTTCTCAAGAAACTAGAAAAGTCTCAAAGACACAAGCTAACCTTACACCTAAAGGAGCTGGAGAAAGAACAGCAAATAAAGCTTAAACCCAGCAGGAGAAGAGAATTAATAAAGATTAGAGCAGAAATCAATGAAATAGAAACCAAAATAACAGTAGAACAGATCAACAAAACCAGACGCTGCTTCTTTGAAAGAATTAAAGAAATTGAGAGTGAAGGCTAAAGGCTGCTTGTGGGCATGGAAGGGGCGTTGGGCCTCTTGGTGCCCTCGTCCTAAATGAGCCCACGGGGTGTGGGGTAGGAGACAACCTGGGGTCCTGACCCCGTCCCACCACTACTGTGTGGCCTGTTTCCTGGCACGGTTTCGTCCTGATCTGGAAGCCTTCTAACACTGCCTGCCTTTCCTCCCTGTGCAGCCCCCCGACCATGCCCACTGGTATGTCCTGGGCCACCTACCTGAAAATGTTCACTGCCAGCCTCCTGACCATGTGCACTGGGATGAAGTGGTGCACAGGTACTACCGGCCGGACCTGACAATACCTGAAATTCCACCAAAGCCTGGAGAACTCAAAACGGAGCTTTTGTGACTGAAAAAGAGACAATATGAACCTCAAATTTCTCAACAATAGAAACCTCAAAATACTTAAATCTGCCAAGAACTCTTGTGAATAATATTATAAGTATTAAATATGTATTTTTAAGTTAAAAAACAAAGATTGATAACCCCCTAGCCAGATGTATCAAAAAGAAAAGAAAAAGGACCCAAATTAATAAAATCATGAGTGAAAAAGAAGAGATCACTACCAACACCAAGGAAATACAAACAATTTTAAGAGAGGCGTGCCTGGGTGGCTCAGTTGGTTAAGCATATGCTTTTGGCTCAGGTCATGATCCCGGGGTCCTGGGATCGAGCCCCGCATTGGGCTCCCTGCTTTGTGGGGAGTCTGTTTCTCTCTCTCCTTCTGATACTTTCTCCCTCCCTCTCTCAAATAAATAAATACAATCTTTAAAAAAAAGGAACATATTATTAGCAACTATATGCCAACAAATTAGGCAATCTGGAAGAAATAGATGCATTTCTAGAGATGCATATACTACGAGACAGGAAGAAATAGAAAACCTGAACAGACCCATAACCAGCAAGGAAATTGAAGCAGTAATCAAAAATCTCCCAACAAACAAGAGGCCAGGGCCCATTAGCTTCCCAGGGGAATTCCACCAAACATTTAAAGAAGAACTAATACCTATTCTTCTGAAGCTGTTTCAAAAAATAGAAAATGGAAGGAAAACTTCCAAACTCTTTCCATGAGACCAGCATTACTTTGATCCCCAAACAAAGACCCCACCAAAAAGAAGAATTACAGACCAATATCCCTGATGAACATGGATGTCAAAATTCTCACCAAGATACTAGCCAATATGACCCAACAGTACATTAAAAGGATTAGTCACCATGACCAAGTGGGATTTATTCCTGAGCTCCAAGGGTGGTTCAATATCCACAAATCAATCAGTGTGATACACTATATTAATAAAAGAAAGGACAAGTAGCATATGATCCTCTCAATAGATGCAGAAAAAGCATTGACAAAGTACAGTATCTTTTCTCAATTAAAACTCTTCACAGTGTAGGGATAGAGGGAACAAAACTTAATATCATAAAAGCCATATACAAAAAGCCCAGCGAATATCATTCTCAATGGGGAACACTGAGAACATTTCCCCTAAGGTCAGGAACATGACAGGGATGTCCATTCTTACCACTGTTGTTCAACAGAGTACTAGAAGTCCTAGCCTCAGCAACCAGACAACCAAAAGAAATGAAATGCATTTAAATTGGAAAAGAAAAAGTTAAGCTCCCACTCTTCACAGATGACATGATACTTTATGTGGAAAGCCCAAAAGACTCCACCCTAAAATTGCTAGAACTCATACAGGAATTCAGCAGTGTGGCAGGATATAAAATCAATGCACAGAAATCAGTTGCATTCCTACACACTAATAATGAGACAGAAGAAAGAGAAATTAAGAAATTGATTCCATTTACAATTGCACCAAAAACCATAAAATGCCCAGGAAGAAACCTAAACCAAAGAGGTAAAGGATCTGTAATCTAAAAATTATAGAACACTGGGCTCCTGGGTGGCTCAGTTGGTTAAGCGACTGCGTTCGGCTCAGGTCATGGTCCCGGAGTCCTGGGATCGAGTCCCACATCGGGCTCCCGGCTCAGTGGGGAGCCTGCTTCTCTCTCTGACCCTCTCCCCTGTCATGCTGTTTCTCTCTCTCTCAAATAAATAAATAAATAAAATCTTTAAAAATAAAAAATAAAAATAAAAATTATAGAACACCTATGAAAGAAATTAAGGAAGACACAAAGAAGTGGAAAAACATTTCATGCTCATGGATTGGAAGAATAAATATTCTTAAAATGTATACTACCCAGAACAATCTACACATTCAATCAATCCCTATAAAAATATCATTGACATTTTTCACAGAGCTGGAACAAAGAATCCTAAGAATTGTATGGAACCAGAAAAGACCCCGAATAAACAGAGGAATGTTGAAAAAGTATACCAAAGTTGGTGGCATCACAATTCTGGATTTCAAGCTATATTACAAAGCTGTAATCATCAAGACAGTATGCCACTGGCACAAAAATAGACACATAGATCAATTGAACAGAATAGAGAATCCAGAATCTTTGACAAAGCAGGAAAGAATATCCAATGGAAAAAAGACAGTCTCTTCAACAAATGGTGTTCAGAAAACTGGACAGGCACATGTAGAAGAATGAAACTGGGCCATTTTCTTACACTATACACAAAGATAAACTGGATGAAAGACCTAAATGTGAGACAGGAATCCATCAAAATCCTAGAGGAGAACACAGAACCCTCCTACACTGTTGGTGGGAATGCGAGCTGGTATAGCCACTCTGGAAAACAGTATGGAGGTTCCTCAAGAAGTTGAAGATAGAGCTACTCTATGACCCAGCAATTGCACTACTGGGTATTTACCCCAAATATACAAATGTAGTGATCTAAACGGGCATCTGCACCCCAATGCTTATAGCAGCAATGTCCACAATGGCCAAAGTATGGAAGAGTCCAGATGTTCATCAACAGATGAATGGATAAAGAAGATGTGGCATATATATATATATATATATATACAATGGACTATTACTCAGCCATCAGAAAGGATGAATGCTTACCATTTACATTGACATGGATGGAACTGGAGGGTATTATGCTGAGCAAAATAAGTCAATCAGAGAAAGACAATTATATGGTTTCACTCATATGTGGAATATAAGAAACAGTGCAGAGGATCATAGGGAAAGGGAGGGAAAACTGAATGGGAAGTCATCAGAGTGGGAGACAAACCATAAGAGACTCTTAACTACAGGAAAAAAACTGAGGGTTGCTGGAGGGCAGGTTGATGGGGAGATGGGATAATTGGGTGATGGGCATTAAGGAGGGCACATGATGTGATGAACACTGGGTGTTATACGCACCTGATGAATTACTGAATTCTACACCTGAAAATAATGATGTACTATACGTTGGCTAATTGAATTTAAATAAAAAGACATTAGATATTCTTGTAATTTTATTGTTACATTATTACAGTTCTTTGTGCATCAGGTTCTCATATGCAAACAGTTCTGAACTCCCTGTGGTTCATTAAGTGTACATCTTCTTTAATGTACAAAAGCAAGTCATCTAACAACTCATTTTTGATCTTTGAAATGCCTTCATATGCAGTGTTTTCTTTGCCTGGTAAACTCCTACTCTTCCTGCAATACCTTTCCGGCCACCCCAGAGAGTGTTAGGCACGTGTCTTCTGCTTTCCCAGACCAAGTGCTTTTATTATAATATCTATCATAATGTATTGCAATTACTTCATTTTTACTGTCTGACTGTCTCTCCAGGAAAATGCCTAATTTTCCAATACTGCTCGATGGGACAAAAGGTTAAATGAGCAAATGGACAGTGAAATACCTCTTTATTTTTCATAAAGCAATTTCACAAGTAAGTACTAACTACTTTTGGGTTGCACAGCAAACATTTTAGATAGGGCATCAGGGGCACACCTATATTGATGACAGCTCCCAAATATGTTTTTACCAGTATGTACCAAACTTGGCGTTGGGTGGATGTCAACCACAGTCTGACTTTCCGTTCCCTGGAGACCCTTTGTCCTATTTCCCCCCACCAGTAAAGGGTATAGACCGAGAGCATAGCTGAGGTTTGAGTTGACACCTTAATCTTCTGCATTTCCCTAATACCAGGTTTCAAAGTCTATGTTATTAAGAGAGCTTTAACTCTCAGCCTTCACCTCAGCCTTCTGGTGTCACCTGGCCTAAGGGCTTAATAGCTTTCCTAAGCCCTTAAATAAACAATTTAAGGAATTTACCATTACTCTATTGAATGAACTTTGGAGGCCCACGTATAGGGCATCTCATTTTAACATATATGATTCATTTCTCAAGATTTAGTAATTGACAAATTTATTGAGGTGAAATGAGCATTATATGTATTTTCCTTAGGTACAAAAAAGGAAAAACAGAACAATAACTTCCTAGATGTTTTAAGGATAGTACTATTTAAAATTGCAGAAAAATTATGAAGATATTAAAAAGTTAGCCAATAAAAACACAAGGCAATTAAGGGGTAAAATGAGTCATCTAATAAGCATTATTACCTTCTCTGGGACAGAAAGATTTATATTTAGAATATCTTAGCCCTTACTGACTACAAAATAATCGATCCTCTGTTTTCTTAACTAAAGAAGAATATAAATAACAACATATTAAAATAAAGCTAAAGAAAATTTTAAAAAACTGAGAATTATCTAAATCTGAATAATAAGACCAAAATGAATCTTTAAGTGGCAAAATTCAAATAATTTCAATTTTGCAATAATCTTAATACAATTAGCATGGGAGAAATAAATTAATGTCCAATGTTCTTTGTTTCCCATGGCCTCAAAAATAGAGAGCGATTTTGTTTTCCCTTAAAATATCATCATATTGCTAGAATATTTGTAGAGCACTTTAACAGGTCATAAAAAATTGGACTGGCATGTTGCTCATGCTACATTTGACCCATCCTGCATAAGAGAAAATGTACATAGAAAGATAGAGACTTTAAATGACATTGAGAACAAATGTCTTAATATTTCCATTGTTTCATAAAACAACCATATTCTCCAAAATAAAAACAAAAGAAATCATAACAACCAAACAAAAATAACATTTTCCATGGAATTATTTTTTTAAATATGCATTGCTCTTTCGAAATTATACAATATAATATTTTGAATTTATTATTGGGAAAATAAAAATCCTTTTGGTTTGGAAACACTGTGCTGAATTAATATTGTTGGATTGTTTTACAGATGTCTAATTAACAGCCAAAGGCAATAAATACTGTTCTACAAATCTAATGGACATACACTGCAAACTAAGAAAAAACAAACACTAAATCTTAGAGTCAGGCACTTCAGACAAAATATATTTCTTAGTTTAGACAAAGATCTATATACACATGTAGAGTGACAAGGAAATCAGACTTAATTTGTTATGGGCCAACTTCTACCTTTGGATGCTTTATGCATAACTTTTGTTGAAGTCAATAAGAATTACCCTTGATCCCCAAGATCCTAATTGGATCTCCCTCTCCCCCTTTCCACAATAAACAATAGTGAAGAACAAATGACTATAGCCCTAAACATTTAGGCTTAATATTCAATAGTGATAGGTAATTTTAAATGATTAGTAAATAAAAATTAAATCTGAAAATATACACATACAAGCAAGTACTAACATATATCGCTATGGGTGAAACTATAGTCAAAAAATTTTTGTAAAAGACTTCAGACTTATGATTCAAGAGAAATAACTGGTAATTCCAATTGTGAAGTTCAAAAAAGATGGATTTAGCTCTTCCTTAACATGAGTTTGCATATATAGTATAAACATTTAAAAAACAGAATGGCATTAAGGACAGGTTGAGAATATAAAAAATTATAATTATCAGAAATAGAGTTGTCTAATGTCAAGAAAATAGATAATACTTCTTTGTTGTTGTTTTGTTTTAAAGATAAAGTTCTACTTTACAAACAGCTTATCAAGATATTGATACCAAATGGACTTTGTGTCATCACAGGTTTCTTCTGGTTACACGGAGGTTGTCTCCCCCCCTCCCCCTACCCCCATGTGAACAGCACGTTTTCCTTACCCACTGCTTTCCCCAAGTTAGCACTCCTAGTGTGTGGCTTTGCAATATAGTACTCATAAGTATATTTCTATAGATGGAGATTTTACACAGTGTGTATTTCAAAGGAAGCATTCACATGCTAAGGAAGAATGTGGCAAGTCTTCTAACAACTCATTTTTGATCTCTGAAATGGTCTTCCTTAGGGATAGATCCAAATAATCAATTTTGCCTTGGTGCAAAGAAACTTTGAACCGTACTTAAAAACTGAGATGCCTCACTATTTGTTTTCGTATTAATTACTACTTCATGCACTAGCCTGGACTTGGACATTTTCTTAAAATGTAAGTGTGATTATATTATTCACTATTAAAAGTTTTCAACACTTTTCCAGCTTTACTAGGGAAAAAATTGAAATTTTGGCATGGAATATGTGCTCCTTCATATTTTGGCTTTCTAAATTGATCTCTTGCCTGTCCTTGCTGCACAGTGTGTGCTCTGGTCAAACCTAAGTCATTATAGTCCCCCCACTGGATCAGCGCCTTTGTACATGCTATTCTTGGAATGCACTCCCTTCCCCCACCTTCCCTGAGGGGGGGCTCCCCCTCATCTAATAAACTCACTTCACCTTTCGACCCTAAATCTTCTTTAAACTATTTCAGTTGTTTTGACCACTCTCCTTTGGTACACAAATGTTTAAAAAGGAAGAACCAAGGGTGCCTGGCTGGCTTAGTCAGAGGAGCCTGAGACTCTTCATCTCGGGAATGTGGGTTCGAGCCCCACATTGGGTGTAGAGATAACTTAAAAAAACAAAACAAAACAAAACAAAACCTAAAAAAAAAGAAAAAAGAAAAAAAGAAGAAGAACCAAAAACAGGTACCTGCGAAGTGAAAAGGGATAGAGGGGGAAGAGCTAGAGTAATGGAGGGAGTGAGGAGTCCTGTTACTGGCAGAAAAACCTATCTAGGATCATTCAGGCCTGAGCTAAATTACAGTTACCAAGGCAATTACAAGAAGTCTTTACCTGGCAGCCTGCGAAGAGGAAGCTGCCGTCCTTACACCAGACTTAGTACACAGCACTGCCTATGGTCAAGGGCTCAGGCCCTCTGGTTGGCCTTGCGCTCCCGCATGTTTGCATTCCTAGGCCAGGCTCCTTCATTCAGAGACCTCTTTATGTGGGGTCTTCAGCTGAGGCCTTCTTCAGTGCCTCTCCTGCAGCCTCCTTACTGGGGAGCCTGGGGTCTGGAGACAAGAGGGGGAATTCTTGAAGGTACTTCCCCCACTCTTACTACTCAGTAATTTTTCACTCCCTATCACTCTCTGCCCACTCCCTCCCCCTCTCTCTGGACCCCAGGATATAGAACTACCCGAGCCTTTTGTTCAGGGCTCCCTTAATGGTAAGATGACCCCCAAGTCTATGCTGATCCATGCCATTCAATGGGGGAAAATGAAAGGGGAGGGGAGGGAGAGGCACTTTCTCTGGTTTCAGCCTCTTGTTTATACTACCTCAGTAAGTGATCAAAGACTTGACTGTGAACTTTCACTTTTGGCTTGTTGCTTAAATTCACTACTCTGATACTGAGCAGTTCAGCTCCCTCCAGCTCAGCTGAGCTCCTGACAGTAGGATGGCAAGATGGTAATGGATTTCAGGGAGATTCTGTACAACTTGAAGAGGGTAATAAATGGGAGAGCAGAAGTAGAACTATCTATGAAATTTTACCCTGGCTCTCAATGTCATGGATCACTGTTGCTAATAACTGATTTATTAAATTCATGACATTATAGAGTCTTTAGCATTTACATAAAAACTGAAGAGCAAATTTGAGGAGTAACAAAAAAATTGATGGAAATTTTTCATTCTTTTATTTTTCCCAGCAAGAGAGGTACCCTACATTTACTTCGGCCATCTTTAGAGGGAGTGAATCAGTTTAGAGTTCTGATGGTATCTTTCTTCTACGGGGAAGTGAGGGTGAGATAGGGAAAAATATAATGGCAAAATTTTCTTGGAAAATGATTGAATCTTATAGATTTTATATTTTATACCAATATTTTATATTTTATATCTGTATTTTATATTTTGAAAGCCTAAAAAGAGAAGTAACCAGATTCTTGGGCAAAATAAAGAAGGAGGTATAGTGATCCAAACCCTGAGTGGACAGTTAATCCTGCACTGGCCCAGTGTTTCAATGATGGTTTGTACCTTGAAAATGGCTGTTCATTTGAACAGGGGACTGGGTGCTTGCTATAAGACATCTGCCAATACCTACAGCAGTAGTCAGGATAGAGACCATTAAATTCTAGCCTAAATACTCTACGCCAGCTGTTATTTTTCATTTGTCACTCATATTTGAGGTTTCTTCAAGATACAGGGTATACCAGATATCCTACATGTCAAAGAGACTACAGCTTGGAGACCCCTGAAGTTGAACTGGGATATGTTTTGCACCACAAAAGAGGCAGTAGGGTGCAATCTAGAGTTACATATTTAAACTTCTGTAAACCATTTATGAGTTATTTTTTCCATAAAGTTGGCAAAGATATTTATCTTAGCATTGCATGAATTAGCATGAGACCCACACCTTAGAAGCTCTTTCATTCCACCTGGAATGAAAGTATACATTTGTGAAACTGCTACAATATAATGGTTCCAAAATCACGTCTTAATGAAAAGTCACATGACTAAATCCTCAAGACTATTATTGTTATTAAAATTCCTGTTACAGGTCCTTGATAGTCATTTCAAATCAGAAATTTAGTGCTCAAGCCAATATTAATTTGAGTAACTGGATACAATCTAATTTCAGATTTTAAAGTATAAAAGGAAGCCAATGTACTAATAATTAATAAGCAAATGCAAAAATTTTTGAAGACAAAAGGTGCCAGGTATTATTTAAATCAGAGCTTTAGTAAACAGATCCAGAACTGAATGACTATGATGGAAGAGAACTATTAAAGGGAGGAAGAAATTGTAGCATATTACGACAACAATTCAAATGCACAGGCTTCTTGTCTTTAAGAGCCATTCACACTTCTTCTTTTATTGCTTAGATTTCAAAACTACATCTCCTACAAAAACATGAAACATTATTTTGGATTTAGAATTTTATAAGTCCAAACAGAAAAACAGTACTTATGGTTATACTGTATAATTTGCAATATGTATTGAATCTCTACACTGAACATATTTAAAACAAATATTGATAGATATTAATAAACTAAAACTTAAAAAATTGCTATGCTAGGACCTGATGATATCTATATCTATAGACATAGACATAGATATATATAAAATGTAAATTTATGAAAGGATCAAATTAACTGGTGCTTTCTGGTTAATTGGTGTTTTCTTTTTAATTAAAAAAATCTGAAAATTTGTTGAAAAAAGTTTTGTTCCCTCAGTTTAATAGAGGATTCAAAATCAAAACAATTATGAATTTCATACCAAAGATTAGTTTGAAGATCATGGCAGAAATTATGAAATTCTTAGTCTTGTGTACATGAGGTTTTTTGGGTTCATAACTCTAAAATTCATGCAAGATCTACACTTTGGATTTTTTTTTAAGATAAGGTATGCCTGTATCATTGAAAACTATAACCACAATATTAACAGCACCTCCCTAAAAAATTTGACAGTGATTTTTAAATACCATCCATATCCAGATAGCATTCACATTTCCACTTTGATTTTAAAAACCCATGAAAAATAGTGTCTGAATACTAGGAAACATAAACTTTGGACTGCACCAGAAAATCCTTCCCAAGCTTTTTTCCTACTGTTCCTCACACTTTTTTTTTCAACAAACAGACAGACACATTCAAAGGTGAGTTTGAAATATAAAGAAGTCAGCATGAGACTTACATAAAGACCTTGAGAAACAGTAATAATAAAAGAGTGAAAAAAAGAAAAAGCCACATGAAGACTGTAAATCACCTAAAAAATCACTAAAATCAGTCCTTTAGAGAAATAATTCTCTTTAGCTTCAATAAAGTATTACAAATAAAGAAAAGAAAAAGGGCCTTTAAGAAAAGATATATTTAAAAAGAAAGAAAGAGAGATAGAAAGATGGAAGGAAGGACAAATTTCAAGACTAAAGGGTGAGAAGTGAGCTGACACAGTTAAAAGAAAAAAATAGCTATATTCGAAGGGAGGGAGAAGTAACAGAGAATTCAGGAGAAGATATACAACTTAACACAGCATCCTCAGGTGTGAGGAAGTCACACAAAGCAAAATGAAAAAGAGCAAAAGTGTACAGTTATACAGGACATAATAGAAGAGAAAGACAACACACTTTCAACATTAACATGATTGATTTTCATAAAGAATTGTACAAAAATATAAAAGAACAGAAAATAATTTAAAAATATTACAGGCAAGATATAAACTTTCATTAAATGAGTACTTGAATCTACAAATCAAAAGGAAACAGTCATTCCAGGAAAATTTACATGAAATGACCCCTCTGTGGGTCTTTGACCTGGAACCCCAGATACCCTCATGGCTACTTCATTCACACGACCCCAGTAAGGCTTCCCTAATGACCCCACATCAAATAGCATCACCACTTACAACTGATCCATGATTCCAGTACCTGTTTACATTTTTTTCCCCAAAGTACTGATCACTATCTGACATTAGATAGATAGGTAGACAGACATACAGGCACATAAATAGATATTTGCTTATCATCTTTCTCCTCGATTAAAAAGCATGCTCTAAGAAGCTAGCCTTTTTTCCCCTTACACTATTGTATCACCAACTATGCTTGTACATCAAAGGTACTTGATAAGTATTTGTTGAACAAATAAATTAAATTTAATATTTTTAGTAAATAAAGAATCATATAGTAATCTGGGCAGAAACATGCAGATCACATTCGAGAGGGAAATATGTATTGATCTGAATTGTCCAGAGTAACATTTGATTAAAGACAGAGAAGCAAGGAAATACTTATTCAAAGTGCATCCTGACAATTGGCTTCAAAGTACAAAGACAATAGACAGGAATTTACAAGAATGCTTGGGCAATGCACAAAGAAATTAAACATTTCAAAAATGAAATCCTGGTAAAAAATTGGGGTAATCCATTTAAATACAAATCTAAGGCTAAGCAACAGTACAAATTATGGTTACAGAATAAAATGGGAATGTTATAAAACTTGACACTATGAACATATTAATATAATTAATGGTAATTAAGACATAGAGGAGGAAAGGTTATATGCAAAGGTCCTGATTTCTGTCATCCATTGCTGGGAACTGATACTATCTAAATTTGAAATATAAAGTTAAAATGATTGAATTTTTTGATGGGCACTAAGGAGGGCACTTGATGTAATGAGCATGTGTTGTATGCAACTGATAAATCAATAACTCTACCTTTGAAACTAATAATATACTATATGTTAATTAATTGATTTTAAATAAAAAAATATTGAATTTTTAAAAAGCTTTTCATAATCTTGTTTTCTTAATTTTGGAGTTATCATTGGGAACTAATATTCCATTTATTTATTTCTCTATGTTTATGTATCTCAGTATATACATCTCTCTATTCTTTCAATTATCTACATTGCTAACATAATGTCTCAGTTTTCTCAGCTATGAAATGGTGATAACAATATGCTTAATAATAAAAACATAATTATTATAATACTATAATTACTAATATAATAATAGCACTTATAGCATAGGGGAGTAGGAAGATTAACGAATTGATACATGTAAAGACTTAAAACTTGGTCCAGCTATCATCTATTTGTATAATATGCATGTTAAAGATGATAGTTTATTCCGGGGATGATTTAATAATAGTGAAAATAAATCTTTGTTGCTTAATTTTTTATGTAATAAGTGCCTATTGTTTTTGTGAATATGAAAATAGTCTGTAAAAGATGTTATTAACTAAACAATAAGAAAAATTTCACTGTTTTAACTGCAATAGGTGCTAATCATATCTATTCCTGTATAATATCTGTCATAGAGAAAGTGCACTACCACGTGTGTATTTTTTTTATTTGTTTCTTTCTAAATGTAATTCTATTAAAACCCATATAATGATTTCCACAGCTGGTTGTGTACCCCCTCTCCCACTTTAAATTTTTCTTTGCTCTCTCTTACAGAAAATGTATTTGGAAACAAAAGCATTATGTTCTCTATAATGTCAGTGTCTTAAGGACAACCATCTATATTTAAAATATTTTTCTCTGGTCAATATTAATGGGTAAGGGGAGAAGTAGAAGATTGAAGAGGACAAGCTGTAAACAAAGCAGTGTTTGGGAAGACTTCTAAAACATGGTGACGCTGCCACCTTTAAGCAGACCCCCTTCTCAGCAAGGATAAAGCAATACTAAGCTGACACACACCATTCAACCAGTCTTCCTACTCATGATTAAAATAATCCCTGAGGATGTATAATGAGCAAATTCTTTTATTTCTTCAAAATTGAATTTCAAATTCACTACTGAAATCTCCTATGGTTTTTATTTTATCTTTCTTTAACCTAGAACTACTTATATATATTTACAATTTAAAACATACATGTCATTAAATACCTCACCTCATGAACTTCTCACTTATAAAAGAGTGCTTTTTTTTCACTTGGTGTTTATTCTGTAATTATAGTAACTGAAGAGTGTTGATTGTAACTAATTAAAATCAGGAGTAACACCCATACTACCATCTTTTATAAATGTGATAGTATTCACTCAGACCGCATGTGCATCATAAAGATAACAATTAATACTGAATATGCTAAATATTAAATCAATGATATTTATTCATGCCAGAGAATAAAACTTGCTATTTTCCCCCGAAACTGCAAATGAACAAAAATCTTGGTATATGTTGCCCTCTAGTGGAATTTTTCAAACAGACAGTTGAATTATATTTTGGTGCCCTTCCAATACCTGCAATACAAAGTTAACCTAATACAAATGTTTTAAAGGCAAATTAACTTCCTTCTTTTAAAATAATAAATACTATAAAATATTTTTATTAATTTTTGTACTTGGGTTTTATTCTAAAAAAATCAAGAACTGTAAAAGAAAAAAAAAGTCTCTCCTAGCCATTACAAACCAAGAAGGTGTGATTCATATAAAATGAAAAGTAGAAATAGAAAACTCAGGCATATAATTTTATTTTCTTAGGATTTTTGCCCAGAAACGTTATCCAAGCTGACCGTGTAAAACTATCATCAGAAACTCATCCCTCTACAACTAGGATGACTAAAAGTACATTTTAGTTTCTTGGTGGAAAACCATAATTTGAAAAGCCTGTAATAGCAACAAATAAAAAACTGTTCATAGAAATATGAAAGGAATCATTTTTCAGAAGCATTTGTGTCGCTTTTTGATTTGTTTTCAAAGAAAGTATTTTATTGTGCTCTATTTCCACCACATTATTTTTTTCAGTTTATAACTTCAATACATATTGATAGAAATACATTTTTCTAATTTACACTTTAGGATGGAAGAGGTGAATGCGTGATAGTATACAAAATATATTCTACTTATGATGGGCATTTAAAAATGTTATCATTAATTCACTATTTCACATCATTCTTTTTTTTTAAGATTTTATTTATTTATTAGAGAGCGAGCGAGAGAGAAACAGCATGAGAGAGGAGAGGGTCAGAGGGAGAAGCAGGCTCCCCGCTGAGCTGGGAGCCCGATGTGGGACTTGATCCCAGGACTCCAGGATCATGACTTGAGCTGAAGGCAGTCGCTTAACCAACTGAGCCACCCAGGCGCCCTTCACATCATTTTTTGATCCCCTACTTCAACTTTACTGTTGCTTATCTCTTCCAATACCTAATTGAAGCATATATGTGTTTAGAATAGGAATACTCTTTATGAATTTGTGCAGATTCCTTTCCCTAAAAAAACAGTTTTAAAATATGGTAGCACAATTAATTGTGCATTAAATGTTTGTGATTTCACTTACCCCATGAAAAATTACACAACAAATATTTAGTCAACTATATTTCTTATTTACTCATAAACAAATGTTCTCATTCCAAAACCAAACTTTAAAAGCAATTTAAGCTAGTGAAAATATCAGACTATCAAGAAGTTATAAATTAACTAAAATTAGCACTGAGCTATTTAAAGAATGATAAATATATCTATAATGCACATCGAAATTAAAAGTGACCTAAAGTTGTACATAAGAAAATCTATCCAATCATTTAATTCTTCAGTTCATTTCTTTAGTCCATTTCTTTCTTATAATCATTTTCATTTCATATTCTAACATTACAGGATACTTATTATGGATTAAGTATTCACAACATTTCTCTTTATTCAATTTATATTTAAGAACAGTGACCACAAGCAAATAATTAAACATAGAAATGTTTAGTCATCTCTCTTAAAAGTAAAACACCAATAAAATAAAGAAATAAATATTGTGTTACGGTAATGTGAGTTTTGCCACGGGACATGTCAAATACTTTCACTAGGTACCAAAGTACAAAGCTTTTGGTGGACCTGGCAAGTTTTAATTTGCCCTCAGTGAGTAGCTGAGCTTTATTTTGTTGGTGCCTTTCTCATTTTCCACTTTCTCTGCGCCGATGACAGTCTGGTAAGACCTTTACCATGCTTTCCCCTTCTCCCTGGCTGCTCCTGGCTCCATATCATCCTTTCCAGTAAAATGCTACATGAGTCCTCATCACTAATATAAGTTAAAGTTCGATGATTCCAACTACCTTTAGAAAGTATTTTTTTCCATTAATAGATTTTTAAGTGGGAAGGGCAGAAAGGGATGTTATTCGTGAGGTCTATATTCAAATAAGCTTGAGAACCTCCAAGTGCTTGACCACAGCTTCCTACTTAGAACACTTGTGGAAAAGTTAAATATTAAAGGAGGATAGTGGGCTAATACTTCACCGACTTCAAGTTCTTGCACATTACCAATGCATTTTGGTAAGGGGATTCTAGCATCAGAACAGGTCTCTGAAGTGAAATTTCAAGAGACCATGTCCAAGTAGCCATGCTCTACTGTTTACTTAGAATATAATCTGAGTGTCTCTGTCTCTGTCTCTCTCTCTGTGTATCTCTCTCCTTCCTCACCTCACACCACCCATCCACACACCCTAAAACATGACATACGTTCGGCTAATTTTTGGAGACAACATGCTTCCAAAGCAAGGTTCGGCAAGCCATGGCATAGCCCTTCACCTCCTTCCGTAAATACATTTTTACCGGCACTGTCACACTCTTGTCTAGGATTGCCTGAGGCTGCATTCCTGTTACAATGGCCGAGTGGAGAGGTTGTGACAGAGCTTAAAAGATTTACAGAATACATTTGCCCAACGCTGCTCTAAAGTATTTCTGTTTTCTCAACCAGTACACGAAGCTCTCCGTCAACGACTTTTTCACTGACCCGACACACTTCTAGAGATCCTGGCTTTCACGTGTCAGAACAGAGCAGAGAAGGCTAATTCTTGGCACTGACGTCCTCTGGGGAAATTAAGTATGAAGTGCAAATCGGATACCGTGACTCCTCCAGCTAATAATGCTGATGACCCTTAGAATGGAGTGTCTCCATGCCAATTTGTCCATTCTGTCAGTGGACAGAGCAGCCATGCAGATCAAATGAGGTGAAAGAGAAACAGTCGGCTGTGTTCTCTCCATTCCTATCTGAACTTTTAGAATTAAAGTAGGACAAAATTTTCATGCGCCAAACTCAGTTAAAGGGTTAGTTTTTTAGCCTATAGTCACTAAATTGTTTTTCATATTGTGTTCAGATTAGCCAGGCAAGACATATTCTTAATACCACCATTGCAGACATACATATATATGTATATACATATATATATGTAATTTAAGTCTCTCAACATAAATGTTTTCAAGACCATGCACCTACCACTTACTTATAATGATTATCATCAGTTTCAACTATATGTAACTATCTTCCTTTTTCCTTCAGTTGAGTCTAGGAAATATGTACAGTTGTTTTAGGTAACATGACACTATATTGAGTTAAAAAGGTAAGGCTGGACATAGCTACTTGAGTCACCTAGCTCTAACTGTAACACACATCTGTGCAGAGACAACATAGTCCTATGCTTACCTTATATGGAATGAAGCTAGTAAAACTCAGGGGAATAAAGCATGATGTTCTCCAGCCATAGTGAAGCTCTCATAAAACATAGGTAAGCTGATGCTGAGTACCCTCAGCAACACATCTTCATTTACCCCCTCTCTATAAAGAACGAAATCATAAAAGCCCCCTGTGGTAGGACATGTGTGTAGAGGGAGTGACATGATACACTAAGATGAAGAAATAAGTGAAAAAGCAGCAACTACCAAAGCATGTTTATAACTTCATAATTGTCTCAGGGAAATCTGTTTTCAGTCTACTGTGTAAAATCATGATAAATGGAAGCATGTTTTTCTCATCGTATTTGAAGACAATGGCCATTGTCTGGATTTGTCTATAAAAACTGAGAAATTGTAATCTATTCAACAAAAACTCTTTCAATTGGGATAAATTTTAAGAGAATGGCCATCTTATGGTTGGTGAATGAAGTTTTATGCTTTTTTTTTTATCAAAATTTAGCAGCTTTACTTTTACAACACACAAAAGGAATTTGCTGGGTGACAGAACTTCCAAAGCCTGGGTTCCTTGAAGTCCAGTAAAATTGTGTCTTCACGTAAGCCAACATGTGATGTTACTCTAAAAATTCTGAACCCAGGTCATATTTTTTTAAAAGATTTATTTATTTATTTGAGAGAGAGAGAGAGAGAGAGTGGGCACGTGAGTGGGGGAGGGGCAGAGGGAGAGAATCTTCAAGCAGACTTCCTGCTGCTGAGTGCAGAGCCTGAGGTGGGGCTTGCTCTCAGGACCCATGAGATCATGACCTGAGCTCAAAGGAAGAGTAGGACACTTAACTGACTGAGCCACCCAGGAGCCCCCAGGTCATATTTATAATATCAAAGACGAAATAAAAATTATAATAATCACATATAGAAATCTACAAGTTAAGGGGCACCTGGGTGGCTCAGATTGTTGAGCATCTGCCTCACATCGGGCTCCTGGCTCAGCGGGGACCCTGCTTCTGCCTATCCCCCTGCTCATGCTCTCTCTCTCTCTCTCTCTGTATTTCTGTGTCTCAAATGAATAAATAAAATCTTAAAAAAAAAAGAAATCTACAAGTTAAATTTAGATATAACGTTATAATGATACTGAATCGATTAATCCTACTGAACATTATATATGAAAATAACTATCTATATATGTCTTTTTTTAATCTATCCCTTGATTTTGTGAGGTAAATTTTATTACCCACAGGGCATAAATTTTTGTGGAAATATTTTTGGCTTACTATCTGTTAATTAAATAAGAAAATATTAGCAAATGTCCAGTTTGTAATATAAATGTACAAATATATATTCATACTTTCATTAAAAACAAAATTTATATTGTAAAATGCCAAAGAAATACCTATTTTCTGATAATTTTCCTGCAAAAAATGCACCAAATATAGGACCTAAAGCCAAAAAAATCATAGACAAAAAAATTTCAAGATATCTTTTCTAAACTTGAGAATTTAAAAGAAAATGATATGTAGAATGGTTGCATTCTCCCAACTAAAAGTTTGAGTGAATTAATTTAGTGACTATTACTGATAGATTATTCCATGTTGTTTCGGGTAATAATCAAAGGGATCATAATATGAACTGATATTTATCTGTTAATTGTCTTAAGCATACTGGAATGGATAATACAAATTCCACAT
This sequence comes from Phoca vitulina, assembly GCF_004348235.1. NCBI lineage: Eukaryota > Metazoa > Chordata > Mammalia > Carnivora > Phocidae > Phoca > Phoca vitulina. The sequence continues at coordinate 10,444,037 of NW_022589711.1, forward strand.
TTCATGCTGTCTTCCGAGATTTCTGTTCAAAATTTTGTTATTTCCTACTTCCTCAGACAGTCATTCACAACTGCAACAATTTTACCAATGATACACAATCTTTAATAAGAAAAGTAGCAGTTGTGTGTATTTGTGTGCGTCTCTCTCCCTCTGTGTGTGTGTGTGTGTGTGTGTGTGTGTGTGTGTGTGTGTGAGGCATGCACATGTATGCTCAAGATGCTTGACAGGGCATCTGAAATTCTGGTGTAACTTTCTATATTCAGTGACAAAACTGTTACATAATTGTAATAGAAAGCACTTCCTACTTTATAGCTCTTAAAATACGGGGGATAACAGTATTTCCCTATAATAACTTTTTGAATATTCAATCCCTGAAAATTATGTTCTTACTTATTTTGAAATGAACTCTTGTATACTCTATTATCGAGATGGAATTAGTGTGAATTTGCTACATAAAAAGTCATCGTTAACTGAAGAATTCACCTCTACACGAAGACATTCTGATTTATTAAACGTCTTTTTATATATTTTCCTTTTCTTTTAATTGACTTTCTTGTTCTGTTCAGATTCTTTTCAGTCTTCTAGCAAAGAACAAGGAGAAACAGTGAAGGAGGAGACGGATAAGAATGAGAGAAGACAGAGCAAGAGGAAGAGAAGGAAGAGGAAAGAGAGAAGGAGAAAGAAAAGGGGCAGGGTTTTTACCCTAGTATCCAAATCTTGGTGGTTTGGAGAAAAAAAATAAATAAAATGACTGCCTAATAACAAGGGGGCTATTTTAATTCAGAACAGGGTGCAATATCATGGTCATCAACCTAACAGTCTCTGAAGTAGAGAACAAGCATGAAGAGGGAAAATAAAGATGAAAAGGAGACACAGATTTTTGCCTTCTGTTTTTTTCTCCGTAAACAAATAACAATAAAAAAAAAAAAATAACAATAACACAAGAGGAAATGCTGTTAAGTAAGTAATGTACACAGTGGTGGGTTTACAGAACCATGGGATTCTTTGTAGTTATGATTTTAAGATACAGTTCAAGGAAGAGTTAGCATTGGTGTTGTGCCTTGAAGGATGGGTACCACAGGTGGGTACGGGTAAAGGAAGGAATTCCAGGCCATAAGAACAGTGTGTGTGAGTGCACAGACTGATGATCATACCAGGGGCATCTGGGGAATAGTAACTGACTCAAGTAGAACAAAATATAAACTATAGTAAGAGAGTTATTATTAAGACTGGAAATATATTTAGGAAAAGATTGAATGTCTGAGTAAATAAAGAGTCTGCATTTTATTAAGATAAAAACAAGAGGTTGTGTTTTTATTAATAATGTTATTGTTATTGTTCTGACTCTTTTTAACATGGCAAGTGTGTCAAGATTTCATGATTAGAAATACAATTTACCAAAAAATTCTCATGGCAGTGAGGAAGAAATGAAATAGAAAGAGATGAGGTAGTGATATTAATTAGAAAATTGAATACATGGATGAAAAATATTAAGACCCCTAATCAGCACGGTAGCATCAGAAAACGGGGTGGAACAGAGGTAAAAGTTACTAAAAAGTCAGAATACTTAGAATTTGTTAACAGATTGCAAGTAGGAACAAGCAAAATGGGTTGAATGTAGCCCATGAGATATCAACACTAAGTTTCAAAGAAAAGTTATAGAAAAATTATGAGATGAATAAATTTTTTATTTTATGTATTTATTTTTTTTAATTTTTTTAATTTTAATTTTAATTTTAATTTTTTTAAAGATTTTATTTATTTGACAGAAAGAGACATAGCAAGAGAGGGAACACAAGCAGGGGGAGTGGGAGAGGGAGAAGCAGACTCCCTGCTGAGCAGGGAACCCGATGCGGGGCTCGATCCCAGGACCCCGAGATAATGACCTGAGCCCAAGGCAGACGCTCAACGACTGAGCCACCCAGGCACCCTTTAATTTTTTTTAAACTAGGCTCTACACCCAGTGTGGAGCCCAATGTGGGAGTTGAACTCACGACCCTGAGATTAAGACCTGAGCTGAAGTCAAGAGCCAGACACTTAACCCACTGAGCCACCCAGTCACCCTGAGATGAAGCATTTTTTAAAAAGAAGTTGTGGGGCATCTGGGTGGCTCAGTCGGTTGAGCGTCTGCCTTCAGCTCAGGTCATGATCCCGGGGTCCTGGGATCGAGTCCAGCATCGGGCTCCCTGCTTAGCAGGGAGTCTGCTTTTCCCTCTGCCCCTCACCCTGCTCATGCTCTCTCTCTCTCTCAAATAAATAAAATCTTCCAAATAAAAGAAAATAAAAAGAAGTTGTGAGTTTGGTTTGGAATATATTAAGTTTCAAGCGTCATGGAGACATAAATGCAACTCTTGTACTTTAGCTAAGTGAAAACATGAACCTGCTGAATGAGTTTGAATTCGCTATCCATTATCCAAGTATCTGAGCCCCACACCTGAAAAGTTACAGAGTTCATAGAAGGTTGCTACAAGACAATTATGTGTCAGGTATATACACAGCCAGTACTTTCTGGGGATGTCTCAATCAATCAACTGGTTCTTGCAGAGCTTCTCTTGAGACCTGGCACTGTTTTTACATAATGAGCTCAAAGCACATGATAGATCATGTCTCCAAAAATTATGCTTAGAGAGCATTAAGCAGTTTGTTAAAAATAAGTGAGGAACATGATGGTGTACAAAATGAGGACTATGCCATTTGTGATCTAATTTGACAGCTTGGAAGGGGGGCTCCTTGATAAAGATGTAGCTCAGAAGCCACTGTCTACTAAGGTCTCAATAGCCTCTGGGCATGACCGTACAGGAACTTGCAGTGCACATAAGGCAGGTGGAGATTGTGAAGATAGTGGGTTGGGAGAAAACTTAGAGAAATTTATCTGATCATCTTAAATCTACCAAGAGATTTTGAGTTAGCCATTGCAGAGTTATATTTAAGTTATATTTTGAGGAATTCTAGGTACATTTGGCCTCCAAATATTATAAATATTATCCAGGCTACTAGAAACAATAAAAAAGAGGGGAGTATGAACCTGCTTAGCTCTCTATTCCAATAGGTGAACGGCACTGTTGTGACAAAGGGTCAGAGCAAGAGGATATAAATTTGTGGGAAAAGTCCTCAGACCTTGCAGCAACTTTTCCAAATATCCATTCCTTGTGTTTTGAGAATTAGAAGTGTAGAACAGTTTTGATGTTCCTTTTTTTAAAAAATATTATTTATTTATTTATTTATTTATTTAGTTTTGAGAGAGAGAGAGAGTACGAGCAGGGAGGGGAGGGGTGGAGGGAGAGGAGAGAGAATCCCAAGCAGGCTCCACGCTCAGCTTAGCACAGAGCCCGACGTAGGGCTCGATCTCACAACTGTGAGATCATGACCTGAGCCGAAACCTAGAGTTGGATGCTTAACCAACTGAGCCACCCAGGCACCCCTTGATGGTCCTTTTATTTAATTTTTTTATTTATTTTATTTTTTAAAAAGATTTTATTTTTTTATTTATTTGAGAGAGAGAGAGACAAAGATAGAAAGAGAGAGCATGAGTGGTGAGGAAAGGGAGAAGAAGGATCCCTGCTGAGCAGGGAGCCCAACGTGGGGCTTGATCCCAGGACCCTGGCATCATGACCCAAGCTGAGGGCAGACGCTTAACTGATTGAGCCATCCAGGCGCCCCCCTTGATGGTCCTTTTAAACACTTAGTTTATTGTATTGTTTGTCTTAGAGAAAAATTGGTGTCAGTATTTTTAACATTGCAAATCTGTGTACATCCACATTTTAGTTTCTCTGAAACAACACGATTGTGCTTCTGTGATGTAGGCTGGTGGTGTTGTGGTCTTACGAATCTTTACTTTTTCTTTAAAATACAATGTTTAGTAACACTCATGAAGGTACTTTTCCAAAATCCATGGTGTTAGGGGCTGAACTGTCCTCCCAAAATTCAAATGTTGAAGCCCTAATCCACAGTTTCTCAGAATGGGAATGTATTTGAAGCAGGATCTTTAAAGGGGTAATTAAGTTAAAATTAGTCATTTAGGGTGGGCCCTAAATCCATATGACTGGTATGCTCATAAGAAGAGGAAATTTGGGTAGAGACAGGCACAGGGGGAAGAACATTGGAAGACCCAAGGAGGAAACAGCCATGTAAAAGTCAAGGAGACAGATCTTAGAAGAAACCAACCCTGCTGATACCTTGATCTTGGACTTACAGCCTCCAGGATTGTGGAAAATAAATTTCTGTTATTTAAGTCACCCAATCTGTGGTACTTCGAATGGCATCCCTACCAAACTAATATGCATGGTTAACAAAGATACAAGCTCTGAACAGTCATTGCTCAATAGAATGTAAGCAATGTGATCAAGACTTTCATATTGTTTGAATAAATACAATTTCCATGAAAAAACTGTAGTTTTCCATCATCCCAAAAGGGCGTTTTAGAAATTGTGTTCTGATTTAAACTTGTATGAGTATACAAAATGCAGTATCAGGTATCAGTTTTCTAATTATCTCTAAGGAAAAAAATCAAGATTATAAATGAAGCCACTGGATTCTGGTCATCAAAATGAGTGAGCTTGCATGTAGCACAGTTTTGTTGTAGGCTGGTCAAGCTGAATTCTATATCCTCTTACTCTGCAAACAGCAAGGGATTCTTAATAAAGTGCTTTATGGCATATAATAGTTTGGTTTACTCTTAGAACCCAAAGATTTCATTTAATGAAGAAACTGTTAAGGCAGAGTGTAAATCTCCTAGAACATTGTTGGAAAAAACGCATATTTACAGAAAAGAGTATTCTTTCTCAAAGTACAGAATGTGCATAAGCATATTTGATAATACATTAGTAAGTCCTTAGCAAAAGCAACTTCTACAATGTAGGGACACATAGCTAATGTATTTTAAAAGCATAAAATATTTTTTGGGGGGAGTCAGATCTATCTGGAAGCTAAAGCAGTCACCTAGACTTGTCTTTTTCCTTTGAAAGAACTGGCCAGCATACCGTGTGATTATGGCTGGTTCTATTTCACTTTTTTTTCCAGGAAGGCAGCCAACTTTCAGTACTTAACAATATTTACGGCTGAATTAAATCTCACTTCCTGTAGTTTAAACACCTTTCTTTTTAAAGTTCTTACGTGTGCTCATTTTTAAATGTGATCTCTGGTTTACTTCAAAGCTAGTCTACAGACTACATCCTGTCTGAAGAAGCAGCTGGGATTTGGGGATTGTCTATCCAGGGGAATTTAGGAAATTCAGAAGGTCAATATTCTGAACATTCATTTCCTACATAGTTGTATATGGTATAATTCTGGGAAGTTTTGAATTTCCCATTATTTCATCTTTTCCTCTTTATTGTCTATGCGAATTTGTAATTCTATATTCATTTATGCAATGATTTGATTACAGACTGTCTCTCTTATATACTAGACTATACATGTTTTTGTTTAACATTGCCCAGCACTTGGCAAAGCGGGACACATAACAAGCACTCCAATACATTTTGGTTTCTGTACAAAGTTTTATAATTTTTTTTTATTTTGTTATTAAAGTTAAGCTCTATGGCCAATGTGGGGCTTGAACTCACAACTCTGAGATCAAGAGTAGCCTGCTCTACCGACTGAGTCACAGGTGCCCCAAGGTTCTACAAATTAATGAATAATGTTAAATAAACTCTTCTTTGGTCTCAACCTTCCTCCATGAAATGTATTAATGTATTTCTGTGAAAAACAGATTGGAATAGTGGACGATATTTTGGTAATTCTGCTTATTATTCATCATACATCATCTGATTTCCACTGTAGGATGTATACCTCAGGGTCATAATACTCTTCTCATATATTAAATATTTACTGTATAACAGGCATTGTGCAAAGCATGTGTTGTGACACAAATCTTCTGAGATCTAAACTATTGCAGCCCCCAATAAAAACACAAATAAATAAATAAACAAGGATATTGATGCTCAGAATCTTGAAGGTAATCTTTAAGACCACACATGTAAGAAATGGGGACAACATGATAGGGAATTAGCTCTGACTAAATCTACATCCTGGGAATCGATAAGCAAATTTCCATGTCAGAGTCTATCATTATTTTAAACATCCTTCCTCTTCTGTTTATTTTTTGAGTGGGTAGGGGTAGAGGTCATCTTTAGCCCCTTTATGATTCCAGCCATCCACAGAAGATTTCAGTGGTTAGGTCATTCCATTCTAGGAAAGATTATGTCCACTGATTTTCAAAATCCCCACCCCCCAACAGAATCAAATGAGCTGGGATAAAATAAAATCTGTGCAAGATCTGAAATGTCTGTGCAATAAGAGAAGTCATGGAAAGGAAAGTAAAAATTACACAAGCTGTTGTAGGCTTAATGCAAAGATTCTAAGATTTGGGTGATAACTGCATTCAGATATTGTTGGATTCCAAGATCATTATTCCTACAGTAACTGAAAAATAATGTCATGTATTCATTTTAGAATTAAGGTGAAATAAAATTAAATAATGTTTAGAAGCTTTAATGGTCTTCTTGAGTTACTAGAGTGTCAGGCTGTCTCACAACCACATTTGATAAGCATGCTTTCCTATTCACAGCATTTTAAAAAATCTATACATTTTCTAATCTTAAATAGACTAGAAAATATTGTTGATTTTAGAATAAATTGCTGAAACTTTTTACTTTAATTTAAATTTAGAGTAACTTAGTGGACTAGTTGCTGAATCTTTATATTAAAAGTTGGGAATAATTTTCTATCAGATAAAAATTTTAGGCAAGATCTATATAAAATTAAAAGCAAATATTAAAAAGAAAGAAATTTTTTTTTTTTTGCTTTTAAAATCGTGAAACATAGAAATAGTTCAATAAATACTATAAATAGGGGCGCCTGGCTGGCTCGGTAGGTTAAGTACCTGGCCCTTGATTTTGGCTCAGGTCATGATTTCAGGGTAATTTTGTATGTGCTCTGTGTGGAGTTGGCTTGAGATTCTCTCTCCCCCTCCTTCTGCCCTTCCCCCCACTCACATTCTCTCTCTCCAAATAAAGTATTTAAAAATGAATGAATGAATAATAAATAAATACTATAAATATAAATATTGTTTTATCCAATCAACAAATATTTGTTGTGTGCACAATTATGACAGGGACTCTTCAAGGCACAGTTATGGCCATCAGCACAAGACACAACCGCTATTGGGACTTTCACATTGTGGAGCAGGGGTAATGGCTGAGAATAATCTAGAAAATGCATAATAAATTCATTGTTGATAGTGATTTTTTGCATATAGTCACAAAAACCTAGGTTAGAATTCCAGCTTTACCTATTGCTGGCTCAGTGATACTGGGCAATTAACTTATTATCTCAGAACCTCACATTTTTCATCTTCATCTGTATAGTGGGAGCAATTCTAGCTACCATGGGACATTATTTTGCAGATTAAGTGAGATAATCTATTCACCCAGAGGAGGAAAATCTTTCTCTTCCTTTGGGTGAACATTTTAGTTAATTGCTCTTCTCACTTCCTACTACTTCCTGAGGCTATTGATCTCGAGATAACTGGTTGTCTACTTCAGTTTTCCTTGAAACTCTTACTATTTCATTTGCCTCCATTCATACATTCAGCAACCAGCTCCACAGGACCACCAGGACGGCCACTTTTTTTTTTTTTGACCAGAGAGAACATTTTTTTGAGCTTCAGAACTGGCTGCTGGTAGACTCGAGACCAAAGAGGCATCAGAAGCTCTAAAGAAATTAGTAACGATGTTTACATATTATCTGGTGTAACCCACTTTTTAGAGAAGATACTGAGGACCAGAGAAATTTTCTGTATTTATCACATGAATGTGCGGGCAGATTTAACTTATGAAGAGGTGACTCCAACTGATACTATATTTTATGTGAACATAGCTAACATGAGCTGAAAAGTCCCACCAAGATTTTATAAACTATAGGGAGAAGAAAACTCAAAGATATTAAGATGTATTTAAGATTAATTATGATTCTTTTCCTATCTAGAATTCTTTTTTTTATAATTATGCATTAACCTTTAAAATTAGAATGCCTTACATACTTATTTTCGTTTACATTTTTCAAGAGGACTTACGTATATTAATTTGGTTCTTTCAAACCTGTAAGGTAGCTACATGCTGTGGTCCCATTTTTGAAGATGAGAAAAAGACGTCCCGAGAATCTTGGTGATTTGCTCAAGGTCATTCATAATAAGTGGCAATTAAGGCTTCTGTTGCTAGATTCTTTATGCTCTCAGTCTTTTTCCACAAATTTGAGTGTTATGTTAACTGACCTCATAAAAGGAAATCAACCAAACAAATGCTAACAATAATTTCCTTTTCCTAAACAGGAAATATTTTATCACATAAACTTTCATTACTATCATCACAATAGAATAATATATTCCAAAATAAAGGAAACTGGCACCACACTGAAGAAAGAGAAACAAACCAAAGACTGAGAACTTACAGGGAAAGCCTGGTGTGAGACATTCAGAGATAAACAGTCCTAAACTGTAAGTGGGACCATAAAAACAAAATACACAGTGCAGAATTTTAATCCAAGCCTTTCAAAATTTTCCTTAGAAAAAATGTAATATACCTTTCTTCAATAATGCAAAAAGCAGATCTTCTAAGTTAAAGTGCCCATTATGTATTAAAAGAGAAAAAATAAAAAGGAAGAAGTCATGACTTAAAAGGGACTGAAAGCTGCTGTTTGTATCAAGCACTATGAATCAACCCTAACCTGACCTTCACATGGAATATTTAATATCTAGCAGAGGACTTGGGCTTTGAACATCAAAATCTCATTTCAGATTACTGATCTGTGAAATTCTAGGAGACATTAGAAAATCCCATGGAAGATAACAAATAACCAAAAGGAAATATCAGCAAACAAACCAACAGTGTATTTAATGGGGCATAAGAAACTGTTTTTAAATGTTCCGACTGATCTATGGAACTTTAAGTCTCAGATTTTACAAGAAAGCATTAAAAATGTATTAAAATATTATATATTCTACCATAGAAAACTAGCAGATGATTTAAGGTAACTAGAATATGTAAACATATATCTATATATCTATAAACAAATATAAGTATTTCAATATATCTTCTTAAGGAGATACAATAATGCTCAACCACATTTTAAATAAAATAATCTTTAAGTTTCAAGGCCCATCAATAGAGAGAAAAAACATTACACTAGGATAATTATCATGAACTAAAACCATACCTTTAGTTATAGGAAAAGTAATTAAATTACTGTTCTCATGCAAGTGCCCTCCCTACCCTCTAGTAAATTCACAAGGCTCACTACATAACCTAGAGGTAATTCAATTTATAATGACATCTTTGTAGAATGATTAAGTCACTTTTTGACCTACATAAGCCAGAGTCAGCATTAACACTGAAGAAAACTGAGTAAGAATAATTTGAATTAGCCATGGTAAGGAAGAAGCACCCCACTCTCTGGGCCCATTCATTGCCTATTGTTGGGTTTATTGATTTGTCAACTTAAGTATAGTACTGATTTTTAGAGATAGTGTTATTGCTTTATCTATGTGAAACAATGGCAAATTTGAATACCTCTCCGGCAAAGTTATAGTGCTAAAAGAGCCCAGAGAGATGAGTCTTTTTATGCTGGTATTTCAGAAGTTTTAGGAGAAAATAATCCTATACAGCAAAATATTAGATGTAAGGCTCACTGAGAATTTCTTTCCACTATTTTCCCTGATGAAAACCACCGAGATCAAAACCTTTTGTTTTCTAGGCCACAATCTTTTACCCACCACATCTCATCATGCTTCCATGCACCTGCCCTGTGTGTTTTTAAACAGTGGAGCCCATAGGGAAGTGAAGCTAGAGGGTGAAGGGGCCACAGAGAAAGGTGAGCTTTCTAGGATGGGAGAAGGGAAAGGCTCCGAGATGAAATGAGCAAGTCAAGGCTGAAGACTGCATTCACAGAGGAGACCTACCTGCTCCTTTGGAGAAGAGAGTAAAGGAACAGAATTTAACACTTACGTGTGGTCTCAGTTTCAAAAGGCACATTTAACTCCAGTATCTATATGGGGTGCGTGTATGTGGAAGAGTCAGACGAGCTCCTCTGATATTCTTACAGCATGGTTTATAGTCTATTCCTTTCAAGGCATTTCCCGAAGAATTGAGGTAAATCAGAAGTATGTTAAAACTGTGATAGCAGGGGCACCTGGGTGGCTCAGTTGTTAAGCGTCTGCCTTCGGCTCGGGTCATGATCCCAGGGTCCTGGGATCAAGCCCCGCATCGGGCTCCTTGCTTGGCGGGAAGCCTGCTTTTCCCACTCCCACTCCCCCTGCTTGTGTTCCCTCTCTTGCTGTGTCTTTCTCTCTGTCAAATAAATGAATAAAATCTTTAAAAAAACCCAACCAAACAAAAAAACTGTGATAGCAAACTAGTGGATATGATTGACCTGTTGTAAGCTCAGTTTGGCCAATACCATGTCTTATTTTCTTTTTCTTTTCAAATTTAAAACTTTGGAGCCATGCCTTTGGTTTGTTGGGGTCCACAGCAGTCCCTGTTGTCTTATACTTAGTCCTCTTCAAAAGGGCTTGAATCAGGCACATGAATTTTCAATCCTGTTTCCAGAGCATTAGCCAAGAAGCCTAGTGTTAGAGGGAATTAACACCAGGAACACTATTATTCCTGGAAAACCTTTTAACCTTTTGATATGTGTGTGTGTGTGTGTGTGTGTGTGTGTGTGTGTGTGTGTGTTTATGAACACCTTTGGACATTTTATCCCTAGAAAGAGATGACAGGATGAATGAATGAGGAATAAAATTTTTGGCTTAATCCATATATTCAGCAAATTCATAGAGACTAATATGTACACATTTAAAATACAAAAATTTTGAACTACTTGTTGAATTTTTATAGAATATAAAGAAACATACTTTTGTTCTTAAAGTTCTTTTTCTATAAATCAAAAGAGTTCCATTATTTAGCCAATTTTTAAAGCTATGTTATCACATTTTTAACTGCAATTTCTCATTTTACCACATTAGAGAAATGTTTCTGTATCATTCAAACAAATGCTTGGCCACAGTCTTACTATTCCTTCTTGAGTATATTTGGTTGCAGAAGAGGTTCACTCTGCTAAATATAAAATGCTCCAAGGCTTGTTTTCTAACGTCCCCTTCCAAACAGAGCCTGGAAATGGGAGACTTCACCGCTCATGGCAGTATGAATGCAGTCAGCACAAGAGGGTGAAAAACAGCCCAGACCCATCTTCCCCCCATGCCTCCTCATGTATTATTAAAGTCAGCAAGTCTTCCTGGATTGCTGAACAAAGCTGACCGTCCTCTACCAACAAATTCAATCTGCAGGCTTCTGAATGTTCGCCAAAGCTCTGTGTTGCCTGCACATGGCAGATATAATTGGCAAACTGAATGACGAATTTCCTATTCTTATTAGGCAGTATTCCAGATAGAAGATAAGAATAGCCTGAAGAGCTGAGCTAACATGTAAAAAGGGCTCTGCTTTTCATATACCACTTATTATGAAGATGCAAATTTCCTCTCCACTAGAAACGATGTTTGTGGCTGCTCAGCAGACATTCCTTCAGCCGTTAGCAATTTGTCCTCAGTGTCTTAGTTTTCAATATTTTCCAACTCCGTTTTGAGACAATATAATATTATCTTCACAGAATTCTCCCTAAGCATATATTTAACAAATATTCATAAATCATATCCTTAGTGTTGTATTATTAGTATGTACATATGTATATTCAAAATACCATATCCAAGGATTTGTCCTACTCAATGTTCATTTGACTAACACCTAGGTTAGTGAAACTGAATAGAGTCATTGGGTCAGACCCACATTTTCATCGGGTAATATTCCACAAAAAAACACTAAATATCTACGCATTGTTCTAGCTAGCCAATTGGTATGTAACCATTTTTTAAAAGGCATTTGGCTGATGTGTTTACATGTGTTACTTTGTAATTTTGTCCTCATCAGTATATTTCATTTATCGAATGAGGGATATCTGCTGTGCATATATGCTCTGAAAACATCACAAGGCTTTTACAAGGAAAAGAAAATATCTGTCTCACATTTGACTTTCACTCTCCAAGTTTCTTCCCTCAGTGTTAGCAGATATTTGGTTTTCCTTCTAGAAATGGTCAATGCGTATAAAGAAAAAGAAAGTACATAATTGTAGGATACAGTTTAGATACCTTGTTTCACTGTTTTACTGTAACAACTTTGAACCATTAATAATCAAGTTGACAACTAGATTTACTATTTCTATTGAATTGCTAAATTTTAGTTTTTTATTATTAGATTAAAAGTGAACATACACATAAGAACACAGTGGTTATAGAAATGCTATTCACTTATTCTTGAACTCACTGCTCATCAGGACCAGAGTATGTGTTGTGCGACAAGTTTGCAAAACACTCTGCTAAGCCTGCAGATAATACTCTGTTCTAAAGGGCAGCTTTTGTCATCATGGACCTCAGAACAAGGGAAGGGATGCCCAGTTTATTATTTAGCATACTAGGTTTCTTTTTAAGTTCTGTAATCTCCTTCTCTCCCTCTCCCCTTCTTCCCTTTGTCTCCCTACCTGTCTCCATCCGTGGGTCTGTGTTCCCTTTTGGTCTCCCTGAGTCTGCTCCTTTCACATCCTCAGTGTCCCTATACCCACAGGTAGACCTTTCCTCTCTCTTTTGTCTCCTGTGTTCCTTGACAGATCTTTTTTCTTACTCCCACCCAGCTCTCTGACCATCTTCATCTCCTTCTGTTCTCTTCTCTGTCCTTCACTGTCCATCTTCAGAAACACACCATCTCACATCCTCTTCTCTCTGTTCTCCTGTCTGTTCAGTTTCTCTCTCTTCCCCCTCTCTGCTTGCCTCTCACTTTTCTTTTTAAGTGAATACCCACTTGCTGGGCACATTCTCACCCTCCCCTTCACTTGCTCTACTGCTACATTTCAAGCCTTAGCATAAATGCTACTTACTAGAAAGCCATCTCCTTCAACTAGATTAAACCCTGTTTACATATAATCCCATATCCTCCTCCACTTCTTCCTTTATAGCTCAACTATAAGTATGTCCTAAAAAAATCTATATTTCAAAATTTTAATAGGAAAAATACATACTTTTAAAACAGAAGAAAAAGTAACGTAGTGGAAAGTCTCCCAACCATCTCTGTTCCCAGTAGCCCAGTTTCCACACAATACTTCCTACCACCATCCTCCATACACACATCACCATTATTCACAATGACTCTTCAGTCTTTCTTTCCTTAGACCCTTTGTCTACATACAAACAAAAGTGAACTTATATTCTCATTCTTTTTTTATTATACACAATATATTAGCAGCTGATATTTCCATCATGCACTATTTTTTAACTGGATATATTCTGGATATTTCTCCATACAAGTAAATAGACAGCTTAGCCATTTGTTTCTTAAAGCTGTATTCTGTTCAATTGTCTATATATATCATAAATTTATTAAATTAATACTATTGATGGATGTGACAATTCTGTCCTGATAAAATATTCTTGCATATATATCATTTCACATATGTATGAGTTTAGAATATATTTCTAGAAGTGGAGATGCTTGATTAAAAGGTTATGTACATTTTTAAAAAAGGTTATGTATATTTGTTAAAAGAAAAATACTGAACAATTGCCTACAATGGAAGCTATAACAAATTTACACTCCCATGAGCAATATATGAGAGTTGCTGTTTTCCCCAGTTTTGTCAAAAATGTGTAATAAAACTTACATTTTTTGTTAGTCAAATAAAAAGCTGCATCACAGCACATTACCCCTGTAATATACCATACAACCTTCCCTCTTTTATTTTTTTTAAATTTATTTATTTTATAGAGAAAGAGAGCATGGTGGGGTCGGGCAGAGGGAGAGGGAGAGAGAATCTTAAGCAGACTCTGCATTGAGTGCACAGCCGGACTCAGGGCTGGATCCCAGGACCCTGAGATCATGACCTGAGCCAAAACCAAGAGTCAGATGATTCACTGGCTGTGCCACCCAGGTGCCCCAACTCTCCCACTCTTTTGATTTCTTTCTGTTAGTCTAAAAACATGCTCAGTCTTTCCTGACTTAAAAAACAAAAAAGGAAAAATATTTTCCTAACCTCATTTCTCCCTTTAATTATCGCTCTATTTCTCATTTTCCTTCATGACTTCACACCCAGGCGTTCTGGAGTACATTTCAATCTGACTAGTACACTTATTGCTGTACTATTAATGCCCTTGTGAAAGTTTTAATAACCTCCTAAGTTCCAAATCCATTGAGCATTTTCTCTTATTTTACTTGATTTTTCTGGAACATCTGACACTGACCATCATGTTTACCATCCTAAACATGTCTTGCCATTGGCTTTTTTTTTTTATTATTATGTTATGTAAATCACCCTACATTACATCATTAGTTTTTGATGTAGTGTTCCATGATTCATTGTTTGCGTATAACACCCAGTGCTCCATGCAGTACGTGCCCTCTTTAATACCCATCACCAGGCTAACCCATCCCCCGCCCCCCTCAGGAAAAACTCTCTTCTGATTGTTCTAGAAATTCTGGTTGCTTTGCACCAATCTCTTTAGTAGGCTTTTTATTGTTCCACTGACCTTTAAATATTAGTAGGCCTTAGGATTTATTCTTCTTATTTAAAAATTGGGGGCTTTAAAAAATTATCTTAGCGTCATGGAACAAAGCTGTGTTTGTTCATTTTGTTGGTTGTTTTTGTTATTAGCCTTTTATGCTTAAATGTTAGAAGCATTCTTCTCTTCTTATTTAAAAATTCCTCCTGACCTATCTCCTTTGTACCCATGGCTTTTCGTGCATTAATATGATAACATTAATGGCTCCAAATCTTTATCTCCAGCCCATCTTTGCATCTGTTCATCCCCTGCTCTGGGTGCTTAATAGAGAGGGGCAAGAGATGGGAAATACTATGTCATGATTTCAATTATGAAGTTGGTAAGAAATAATAGGGTGCATAAATGATTAATAATAGGTAGCACTCACTGAGTGCCTGGTATGTGGCAAGGACTAGGGTATGAGTTTATACTAGGAAATAAGCTCTATCACAGATCCTCATCAGGCCT
Source organism: Phoca vitulina (assembly GCF_004348235.1). Classification (NCBI taxonomy): domain Eukaryota; kingdom Metazoa; phylum Chordata; class Mammalia; order Carnivora; family Phocidae; genus Phoca; species Phoca vitulina. Next base: position 10,459,131 of record NW_022589711.1, read on the forward strand.
TCAATGGTTGACGAATGAATGAGAAAACAATGATTGAATGAGTATTCAGTATTCTAGGGAATGATTACTTAAACTCTTCTAGAAAACTGAAAAGCTGATCTTCTGAAGATATACCGTATATTGAAAAGGTCTAGTGTAGGATTTATTGAACAGGTTGGCTTGGAGAGCCATCTAGTGGTAAGCGAGTATGTAAAGAAAGGCGGAGCCTGAAACCAGTCTACAGTCCTACCACCTCTAGAGTGGCCGTCTCCTTCACCTAGACGGACTAGGGCCAGAACACTTAGGATCTGACTAGATGTCACACTTACAACACTGCTGTCCCAGCGTATTTGATTTTCCTCATACATTTTCAGATAAATATACTTATTTCCCTACAGGTTTCTTTAATTTACCAATCTGGCTGTAGATACTCAGAATTGGGAAAAGAAATGCATGAGAGTGAGGTATATAGAAACAAAACAAAACCCCCCAAAACCCCCCAAAACAAAACTGATGGTCAGAGGGTTGGGGGGGTACTAATGGTACGGGCCGCGGCTACCAGTCTCCCCCCTTTCCTCCCTGCTTTCTGCTCTCCGACATATTCTCTGAGTTACTATTACAAAAGAAAACAAAACAAAACAAACAAACAAAAAAACATACAGCTTCTCAGTATAGGCCAGAAACAAATTCAGAATTGTCCATGAAACTACAGTGAGTCAGAAGACGCAAAGATGAATCCTTCTAACATTTAAGCATAAAAGGCTAATAACAAAAACAACCAACAAAATGAACAAACACAGCTTTGTTCCATGACGCTAAGATAATTTTTTAAAGCCCCCAATCTCACTGGTTCTCAACAGCATACATTCCTCATTTGTGTTCATGTAGATGGCGGCTGCTTAGTTGTGGCTTTCCTCTCTTCTAGAATGGAATGCTTCTCGATCCAGAACCTGGGCTGAAGGAACAGCTCTGAAATGAGGCCATGATTCTTGGGGCTGAGGGAAAAGATCAAGAGACCTCAGAGAAACTCTCAATGGCTCTTAGAATTTCTGCTCAGAGGCAGCACTGGTCTCTTTCCCTCGTATTTCATCAGACAAAGCTTGTCACATGGCCAAGCCCCCCATTGATGGACATGGAAATACACTCTCGCTATGAAAAGTGGCATTTAGATGCAGAAGTATGCTCAGTGTAACGTGATTTATTGTCCAAACCAGGACTATGTTGAGAGTGAAAGTATTTTTTGATGATTAAGCCAGGATAAAAGATAAAAACTGGGATTGTCCTGGCAAACCGGGATATATTATCACCTTCTTAGAAGTTTCTTACAGGGAGAAAAGGAGCAGGTAACTGAGAATACCTGAGTTGATCACTAGCTTCGATGAAAAGACCTGGCTTATACACATGGAGGCATACACACGTGCTGAGGGAAGGAAGGGAAAATAGGCAGGAAGACTAGATCAGGTGCATCAGGAAGTTAGATATTAGCCTCAGGTTGTGAGATCGCTTCTGAAATACAGGTCAAGACAAAGGATAATGGACTAAGTGGAGTTTCATTTAAATGACAGCCTGCTGGAAGTAATGGTAGGTAATGGTAAGAAAAAGGAGAATCTAAGGTGCCATTTCTCTCAGTAATTGAGCCACATACTTGGGGTCTGAGGGCATTAGTGGGAGCACCGAGGACAAGAGAAAATAGAGGACCCGGTTTTGTTAGATCCAGCAATGGCAGATGATGACCATGTAAAAAAATTCTTAAATTATATTTCCAAATGATGGCATTTGCAGTCATTTACAGATAGAAAAATTAAAGAATTAAGATAAATATAGAAAAAATCCCACAAATCCTGTGAGTCTAAACTTTTTTATTAGGAATTCAAAATATAACAAAGATTAATTACATGGATGATATGTAGATTGATATGCAGTGGAACAGTGACTAAGAACCATTAGAGGGAAGAACAAGTAGCAAACAAATGAACTGCAAGTTAATGTATTTCTATTGCCAACATTGAGTTATAATGAAGCTAATGTTTCTTAGCTGAGGAAAAAAATACTTTTAAAGTGCTAACCTGAAAGCAATCCTGAGTCACTTTAAAAACAGTATTGTTTGTGAGAAAAAATACATTTTTTTGAGATTTTATTTATTTGAGAAAGAGAGAGAGGATGAGTGGGGGGGAGGGTCAAAGGGAGAGGGAGAAGCTGGCTCCCCACTGAGCAGGGAGCCAGTTGCGGGACTCGATCTCAGGACCCTGGTATCATGACCTGAGGCAAAGGCAAATGCTTAACTGACTAAAAACCAGGCTCCGGAGAAAAAATACTTTTGAGTGAGATTAAAATCATTTTTTTATTCATTTAAAGTGTGGGATAAAAACACTGGTTTAAAAAGAGACTATCAGCTATCAACTGAAGTTCTCTAGGCCACAATTCACAGTATTAAACAAAAATGTGTATCAGATATTTTCTAGCTATCAGCTGCTGTCACTGAATGAAATAAACTTTGATCTTAATGCTACTGCGTCTTCTTTTTTTTGACCTCACTCTAAAAGCAAGCCTTCATGAGTGAAGGCTGGGGCATCCTGGGAAAGTATCAGCACCTCTCCCCACGACTGCTCATTTGCTAATTGCAGTATTTAATTATACCAGTTTTCTAACCTTAAATGTGTCCCAGGAAAATAAGATTTAATTGTTTTCTGTCCCTTGCTTTTAACAAACAGTAAGCAATTAAAGACAAGCACTATATTGCCTTAAATATCTTCATATTTATCCAGAAAATATATTTTCAAATATGTCCTTAGGGATTCCTATTTATGAAACGTTGGAAATGATTTCCCTGAAGTCGAGGACCTGTTAAATTATCGGTGTAATGAAAATGTGCTGTTTTAACCACAAGGTGGCAGAATAAGCTAGGAGCTCTATGGGTCTTTTCCAAATTGCTCAAGTAAATTCAGACACCTCGTTTTACCAAATAAAGATGAAAGATGCTTAAATAATTGTACTATGTGCCTTTGTGAACCTAAATACACGTGTAAGACACGAGACTATATGAATAACAGATTTTGAAAGAAACGACCAAAAACTTTCATATCCTTAAGATAAACCCCATTGAAAAGGTTGTTGTTTTTTGTTTTTTTTTAAGATTTTATTTATTTATTTGAGAGAGAGAGAGCATGAGAAAGCACGATGTGGGGGCAGAGGGAGAAGCAGACTCTCCACAGAGCAGGAAACCAGAGGAGAGACTTGGTCCCAGGACCCCGGCATCATGACCTGAGGCAAGGCAGATGCTTAACCAACTGAGCCAACAAGGTGCTCCTTGAAAAGATACTCTAAAGTTGGTTTCTAATAACATTTAAGTTGATTTCAAATAAACATTTTCTCTTACCAATTTTTTCAAAGCACTGTGACCACAGCTGGCCCCCTGCATAGCGAACCCCAGAGGTTTGTTCTTTCCATTGTCTGTTCCCAAGATCACACAGAAAGTACCTGGGGAGGCACCACTAAAGAATGGTACCTTACCACAAAACAGACTCATAACTAGAGAGAACAAACTGAGGGCTGCTGGAGGGGAGGTGGGCAGGTGGATGGGTTAAATGGGTGATGGGGATTACGGAGGGCACTCGTGAGGAGCACTGGGTGTTGGATGTTAAGTGATGAATCGCTAAATTCTACTCCTGAAACGTTACACTGGGTGTTAACTAACTGGAATTTAAATAAAAACTTGAAATGAAAATAAAAATGGTACCCTAAACATGTCTTGAACACCTATGCTAGTAAAGAGACACTTACCTTTCATCCTCCTCCCCAACACTATACTGTTTGTGAAAACATAAAACATAGTTACCTTTGAAAACTAATCCACAGGAAGTAACATTGGCATATTAAGATATTAAAAGAAACTCTCGGGGCGCCTGGGTGGCTCAGTCGTTAAGCGTCTGCCTTCAGCTCAGGTCATGATCCCAGGGTCCTGGGATTGAGCCCCACATCGGGCTCCATGCTCCACAGGAAGCCTGCTTCTCCCTCTCTCACTCCCACTGCTTGTGTTCCCTCTCTCACTGTGTCTCTCTGTCAAATAAATAAATAAAATCTTTAAAAAAAAGAAAAGAAAAGAAAAGAAACTCTCATTTGTCATAACCTCCAATACAAATAAATGAAGTTAACAATAACAATAAAACATTCAAGCTGTCACCTATCAGTGTGATATTTGCATTCATCTGAGGCAAGGATACTCTGAAGAAATCATAACTGAATAATTGTTTTGGTGTAATAAGTGCTGATTTCTGTACTTTAAAATCTTGCTGGTAAATGTATCGCTAAAACAACATCCAACCTTCTTCAAATGGCATTCAAGACCCTTCATTATCTGCTGTTCTTATGCCATAGTTGTCTCTATTTAGTCAAACAAACCATGGTCTTTCACAGCACTGCCTTCTTAGAATGCCCTCTCTTCCTCCGTTCCTGCAACTGGCAAGTTGCCATTTTTCCTTCAAGAAATGACTCGAAGATCTCTCTCCCTAAAATGTCTCCTGAATTCTGCCTTGAAAGCAGAAATACATAATCATCTCCTTTTCTGAAATCTTAGAATCACTGTTCCTGTTTTCATCATATTGATCATTTAATTCTCCTTGCTTTTGTACCATTATGTCTACCAAGGAGAGGAGCCTTATTTTGTCATCTTTTTGCCTCTGATATCTACTGGGGAGATTTAAACAGAAGGGGCACTCAATAAGCCCCTTGGTGAAGGAATGAAGGAGTCAATAACACCCATAAGTTCAGGCAGTTGCATAGGTTAATGTAGCTTTACATTATCATTTCTATTTGAAGATATCATTTATATCCAAAGATGAGTATGCTTTTAAAGTTTATCTTTAGTTGATATATTTTTACATTAAATTCAGAAAAACCTTCAAGTTTTGTTTAAATTGTAGAGCACAAACCATAGGACCATTATTCTTCAACTTTTCACAGTCTCTGGGAAGCCACACACATAAAAGGATTCAGCATATTAAAATTCATAATTTAAAGAACATATCCTTTGGAAATGATTGCTTCTAAGTATAAAACTTCAATATTTCCTCAATATTTCAAACAAATAAATACTTATTAAATGCATAAAATATTAAAGGTACTATGTTAGGTGTATCTTACATCAAATAAATGACATTTTATACTTATCTCATGGACAGTAGACTTGACCTAGTTGTTGTAAAAAAAAAAAAAAATTAAGTTCTTAAGTCAGTCTCAGCTTGACATTATGAGGGGTCTCATAAAAGGTAAGTACTACATTATGTATATGTACATATGTGTATATGTATATATATCCATTTGTGTATATATATCTCCAACTAAATTAGTACACACTGATCGAATTCTCTATCCTTTAGTGAAAAAAAATCACAATAGAATTCATTCTAAGATAATTAAAAATATAGGACTTTCATTCTTCATGCAAAATACATCCAAAAGAAGAGATTCTACCAAGAGAATGGTAGAACACTGACTTTATACAATCAGAAAATCATTTAGGATTACTTCAGAATGATGGGGTAGACTCTACTGTCCATAAAAACTAAGACTCTCATAAGCTTCTGCTATATTTGGGGATATGTGGTTTGATATTTTGATTTTTTGGGGGGGGAAGGTTAACATTTTGACAAGGTAATTTACACCATCAATGGCATCAGTTTCTTGCCTGAAAAGAATTTTTGATGCCTAGAAGAAAGAATCTTTTAAAGGCACCTAATGGGAGAGGAGATTGTGATCAATATAAAGCTTTGGTCAGAGTAGGCTCAAATACTCCCACTTACTCTCCTCCATTTGATGTATATGTGTGTGTGTGCACACATGTGTGTGTATCAGCCATTATTTAGACTTTTTTATTTAATAAATGAAACTGTAACAATTAAATGTAAACTACCAAATTCTTAAATAGAATTTTAAAATTCCATTTAAGGGGTGCCTAGGTGGCACAGTTGGTTGAGCGTAGGACTCTTGGTTTCGGCTCAGGTCTTGATTTCAGGGTCATGGGATGGAGCCCAGCCTCAGGCTCCATGCTCAATGTGGGTCAGCTTAAGACTGTCTCTCCTCCTCCCTTTGCCCCTCCCCCACTGCACACTCTCTCGGTTTCTCTGTCTCTCAAATAAATAAATAAAATTCCATTTAGAAGGTATGCTTTTTAAATAAAATTTAATACTCTACATATACAAACATCCAAATCAGTGTAAATAAGCTCTTCCATAATTTTTTAAAAAGATTTTATTTATTTATTTGACACAGAGAGAGTGAGCACAAGCTGGGGGAGTGGCAGGCAGGAGGGAGAGGGAGAAGCAGGCTTGCGGGGCTGGATCCCAGGACCCTGGGATCATGACCTGAGCTGAAGGTAGATGCTTAACTGACTGAGCCACCCAGGCACCTCAGCTCTTCTGTAATTTTCAGTAAGTGATTGAGTATATGAAGAAAGAAATAAAGAGTTGATAGTTCCAACTTGTATCAGATGCAACACTATCATAAAAACAAAATCTGAAGAGTTGTGTATAGGTGTGGCTACGCTTTGTTGAAGGTGAATTATTTTTCTGTGTCAAAATTGGAAAACATAACTGCTCAAGTAACAATTTCAAGAGTTTTCCAGTGGTTTTTTCTTAAGCTAAGAACAGCATTTGCCTAAATTGTTTGAAACTGAGAAAAAAGCAAAGAAGAAACTGGACCCACCTGAAGTATATTTTATTGAATTGATCTATGCATATTTGTTTCTATCTCCTAAACCAGACTTGAGTGGTCTTCAAAAGCAGGGAATATGTCTTATTCATTTTGTATCATAATGAATAGGCATAAAAGGTATATATTTTTAATTGAATTGACACAAAATTTGTTACTTCAATAATACATAGGTACAAAGTTCTATTATTTCTCTGGTTATATGTATGTATGACACTATAGAGTTTTCAGACTAGTATCTACTAAGTATTTGAAAATCTGTTATATAAATTCCTTTTTTTAAAGATTAATTTTTATTTATTTGAGATAGAGAGAGCATGAGTTGGGGAGCAGAGGAAGAGGGAGAAGCAGGCTCCCCGCTGAACAGGGAGCCCAACATGGGGCTTCATCCCAAGACCCTGGGATCATGACCTGAGCTGAAGGCAGATAACTAACCAACTGAGCCACCCAGGGGTCCCTGTCATAAAAATTTGTAAGCATTGAACAGAACAGTGTATTTCTCTACCTTATGTTTTTCATTTCTTGCCAATACAATTTCTTCAATGAAAAAGGTCTGTTATTCATCCTATATTTATCATAAATATATCTCAGTATAATAAAAAAACTGGAGAGATCAACAGAAAATGTAGAAATGTTTTATTAAAATGTTCACTTGAAGAAGGTGGTGTTTAAATATTTTAAACCCCAATACATTAACTATAGTGAATAGTTCTTACAAAAAATAATTTAAATAATTTTTAAAAACTTAATTGTAGTGATTATTATTAAAGTTATTGTGAGTAATAAGAATTTCCAAATGCTCTCATGTCAACACAATATTTATACTTTTAGGTATGTATATTTTCTGACAATTTTCTACTTAGGTAATCTTATTTTACATACATATTTTATCAACAATTTTGACATTTATTTTTTATCAATTTACTTTCCTAAGCATCAGAGACAATACTTTTACTGAAAAATAAGTTTTTTGTGTGTGTTTAGTTTCTTTAGAATTTCCTGTCTCTTTCAAGGCTTTTATTCTCTAAGTTAATTTTCTCTCTTAAAGAATGTCACTATTAATAAATTGCCTCCAGATTTTTTGTATCATCCCAATGAAATCCCAGACATAACTAAAATTCAGTTCCCCTAGATAATTGCAAAAGCCAGAAACTCAAAAGGGTAGCTAATTATATCTTCTAATTGGAAGTGCAAAATGTTTTAAAGTATTCTGAATCTTATTGTTTCCTTAAATAAAAAAAAAATCATGAAATATTTAAAACTAACATTAATGTTAGCAAATGCATTGCAGAAACAACCAGACACGAAGGGGAGTGAATATCGCTTAAGAGTTCCTATGCTATTGCGAAATAAGGCAGGAGAAGGTTCTACATGGGTTCAAAAAGCTGGGTCTGTCACCATTTTTGTGACCACCTGGGAGGTTCTTTATGTGGTAACTGACACTCAACTATGTCAAGTATTAGGTGCAATGATACTTGTCTTGGAGGGAGGGCTGTTAGTTCAAAAAGAACATAAGTAAAGTTCATAGCACAGTGTTTACCAAGTAGTAGAAATTTTTTTTAAATGGTACTACATATTATATGGTTTCTATTACTGCCATATGTGTATCATTTGATTTCCACAACAATTCTATGAAGAAACAAAAGTTCAGAGATGGTGGTTTATTTATATATCATTACAGCTCTAGACATAGACTTTGAATCCAAGCGTTTGTGATATAGAACCCATTTCACTAACTCCTGCAATTCTCAGGAACTCAATTTTTGTCTAGCTATTCACTGATCTAATGACTTAAGTAGTTTTTTCTACTTTTAAGGGCTTCAATTTGTAAAATAAGGGGTTTCAATTCAATAATCTTTTGCAATTATGATTCTAAAGAATTGGGATAAATCTAGAAGATAAAAACACATCCAGGTGTTAAAAATGGATGAACCAACCTTTTCCCCCCATGTTGCATTCTAACCGGATGTCTACGTTAGGCAGAAATTTTACCCTCTGGTAGTATGAACTGGGATTTATTACTGTTTCTATACAGTGAAATCAATTTTCTGCTAAATCCACAGGAGATTTCCATGCATAACTTACATGAAACTTAATGGTAATTATTTGAAAAAAATCAGCTTTATAGCTGCCTGGGAATATATTCCAAAACCAATTTGAATAGATATTACATTATTTAATTTTACTCAAACAAATCCATTCAAACAAGAAGCATGTTTTTTACGACAGAGATAAACTGAGGTCTATACAGCTCAATGTTTATTTCATCAGTTGATTTTTTAATTTAACATTTGATTAAATTTTCAGCAAATTCTGCAAAGTCTTAACCAAAAATTAAAAAGAACATTTTGCTTAAAGTACTGTGAAACTTGTTATTATAATATAACTCAGAGTTGTTACTAGGATGACGCAAAATAATGCAGCTGCTAACTAGTTTGCTAACATTACTGCTAAACCAAATTCTCCAAAAAGTCTTAATAACTAATGCTATTTATAAAACAATGAGATTTACACCAGTACGTTAACATGTCTATGTACAGAAAAGGAAAATTCTTCCTTTCTTATACATTCAATTCATCTACTTTTCAAGGAGATATTGATTATTTCAATGACAAAAAGAGAGAATTACAGTCTCTGAGATTATCAAGTTCCTTTTGGACAGCTAAACTCAGCAAAAGGAGTAATGACATTTATAGAAACATTATCAACCCTCAAATTAAATGCTTCAAAAGAAGGACAATTGGATTTGCTCATTTCAGTAAAACACATACAAATTGCATTAAACAGCTAAATGTTCCTATATATTCAGAGATGACTAATATGCTAACAAGGAGGATTAAGTCATCTCTCCTATTTTAAATCTGGCCTTTCATAAACTGCTGACGGAGCCTTTGGAAGGATATTGTGCCAATTCAATGCAAATACCAATTTTCATTAAATTGCTTGTTCTATTTCACAAATACTAGCACTAGATTGCAGTGCATACAGTAGAAAGGAGTCTTCCCTTTCCTATACCTTGGAAATATCCACCCCCTGATCTATGAAACAGTGTCAGACTTACTATCATAGAGCTCTGTCATAAAGGGGCTCAGTGTGGATGGATTTAGTGGTTTCTACCCAAATATCCTGCCCTGTGCCAAAAGAAAACAAAGGAAACAAGCAAAACAGAGGACTATTATATCATAGATAAGTGGGTTAATGCTGTTTGATTTCTCCCATTCAGTTGTGCTTGCTGCAAATTCTTTTATCCAAAATAGACCCATGAGACTTACCATCCTGGAATAGGGGAGAATTGCTACTCTACCTCTCAACAACACAATAATCTTAAAAATTGTCTTTGTTTTTTGGTGAGAGGATTTGTTATATTTCTTTATCTTCTTCATCAGATTGGGAGATAATCCTGGAGAATTTAGTTTAGAATAATCTAGCTAATTCAAAGAGAAGATACTTAACCACTCTTAGCTGGAGTCAAGAAGGGAGGATGTAATGTAGGGGATGCAAATGAAAATTTAACCTTTTTTCTGACCCCAATTTTTTTTCACAAGAGGGAAAATAAAGAGCAAAGTAAAATCCCTCACATGCATCAAAATTTTTCTCATTTAGAGATGACACAAATGTGTAATAATCTGAGGGAAACATGGTTGTATGTTACAAAGTTATGGGACACTTACTTCAAAGTAAGTCAAAGGGGAGCCTTAATGTGAACTTTCCTAGGCTTCTACAGTCTCTTATAACATAGGCAGTGAGTTGAGAATGTAGGGGCTTGCCTTACATCCAGCTGAATCACAACAGGAAGGCCAGTGGTTGGCTGGAAGATGTGGCAGACATACACATTTATGAGTAAATATATTAATGTGGCGCTCCTATACATGGTTAGAAAATAAGTTATGTGTGAATGCTGGATCTCAACAATGAAGCTGAAAAGATATTTTACTGTCCAAAATATAACAATAATTGTCAGGATATGAAGAATCAGATCCTATTTCTCAGTTTTTTGGTTGATGACTGGGTAGAAGATTAGATTATATGGATCTTTCTATCACAATATATGAATGTAGGTCCAATTATTTATATTTTACAGCAAGTTAATAAAACACCTAAAAAGGATTTTTATCAATTATATTAAAGTGAATGAATAGCAACAAATCAATTATGCAAAATTACAAAGCTCATTTGTTTACTATTTCATAACAAGAGATCTTATTGACCTGCTATCTCCTTTTCTTTTCTTTTTGTTTCGTTTTCATTGATTTATTCTGTGGAAAAGCCTTTCTGGATAATCCTAAAAGCTTTTGTTTTCATAACATTGTAATGAGATTTGTATTAAAGAAATTCAGATGAAAACGTATTAATCCATGTTCCTGGCAATATAAAACACTATTGTACTTGCTTCATACATTTTTCACTGTTTGGAACACCTTAGGTAGATAGCAAAATCAATATGCATACACAAATAGATGTGATTTTATCAAAATATTACACATTCAAACATGGAAACTGCTTTGGCTATTACAGCAAAACAGCTAAATCCTTGTCTCAGCACTGAGAAGCTTTCATGTTTTTAATGGGAATTTGAGACCCAGAGATTAGTATTTACTAGTCCCTATGCAATATTTGAATCATTGCAACCATTATTGTCTGTTGAAATAAAGAAGGCTCCTGCTCCTAGATAGCTTCTTAGACCAAATGACAAGGCTTAAAATGACGCTCATTTACAACCATGTAATTTAAAAATCAGTTAAAAGAAAAAAAGCCTCACATTTTTCCCGATAGAATTCAGTATCTTTTAGAAATATTGTCAGTGAGGGGCGCCTGGGTGGCTCAGTCGTTAAGCGTCTGCCTTCAGCTCAGGTCATAGTCCCAGGGTCCTGGGATCGAGCCCCACATCGGGCTCCCTGCTCTGAGGGAAGTCTGCTTCTCCCTCTCCCACTCCCCCTGCTTGTGTTCCCTCTCTCGCTGACTCTCTCGCTGTCAAATAAATAAAATCTTTAAAAAAAAAAAAAAAAGAAATATTGTCAATGATACAGTTGAATGCCCCAAGCATAGAAGTGTGGGGAAATATTCTGATACCGTAAAGAAGCAACTCAACCATCTTTCTGGAATATTCTATTAAAAAAAAAAACAGTTTATGATAAGCATTCCTTACACCTTATGTATTTATTTACACATAATGCCTCCAAGATGCCTAATTAAATGCATGAAATTATTTATGCGACATATATTTGAACTCTGACAGTAATGTCAATTTCATAATGCTTTTTGTTTTTTTAAAGACAATGCCTTGTAGGGCGCCTGGGTGGCTCAGTTGGTTAAGCGACTGCCTTCGGCTCAGGTCATGATCCTGGAGTCCCTGGATTGAGTCCCGCATCGGGCTCCCTGCTCGGCAGGGAGTCTGCTTCTCCCTCTGACCCTCCCCCCTCTCAATGTGCTCGCTCGCTCTCATTCTCTCTCAAATAAATAAATAAAATCTTAAAAAAAAAAAGACAATGCCTTGTAGCACTATTATTTACTACTCAGCTAATATTCTGTAGTCTCTATTTATATTTCATATACAGCAACAAGTATGCTTACTTGATATTAATAATGTCTAAAAATGGTTTGAGAGAGGTCACTTATTAGAGATGTTATTTAAAAATAAAGAACTTAAAGATTTGGTCAGGATTTAAGGGAAATTGGGTACTGGATCACAATGAGTTAACTGATGCTTCAAAATTCCTATAAAAATCAAGTCAAAATAGTGGAACTGCATTAACAGAAAAGCAACAAGTAAATGTTTTAAAATATTCCAATAGTAAACTTTAATAAATAGATCCATGATGCATCTGCAACATTTTCAGGTAAAATAGTTAAGGGCATGAGATGGATATTTGGAGAATCCTCCCTTTCTTGCCACCTCAACATAAGAGATATATTTGTTAATATAAGGTAAAGCTCTCACATTAGAACTTGCTTTAATGTAACAGTATAAAATAACATTACAGCATAATAAAATAGCTTTAAAATATCGTATTTCTGATTCATAATTGTAAACATTTCTAAAACAGAACTATTTTAATATTGCATTTTATTACCACCACAGCACTCACAGCACTATTTCTCTTCTAATTTTATACTCCCTCCCAGGTCCTACTGCAACAATAGGTATGAAATGAGATTCTACCTACAAACAATGACCCTCAAATATATATCATCAACAAAGAGTTCTCTTCTGAGTTCCAAAGAGATATATTTCCCATTTTCCTGTCTGACATTGATAATTGGATTTGACATTCTGAACTCAACATACCCAAAACAAATTTATGATCCTCTGTCAGAACATACATTGAATGAATGGCATCACTATCTATCTGTAACACAGGTAGAAACCTTCATGTCATCTTAACACTTCCTTCTTTGTCCTACCCATATGCAATTACAACCAAGTCTGGTCAATTTTGCCTTCTAAGCACCGTATAATTCATCCATTCTTAATGAATCCTGCCATAGTCATGGTCAAAACTGGGCCTTCACTATAGCTTCCTAGCTGACTTGGCTTCTCTACTCTAGCTCCCTAAGTAGCCAGAATGATCTTTCATAATTGGAAATACTTAAGTCACCCACACTCACATCCTTCAGCCACATAAGCACACAAATCCTTCCATGGATTCTCATTGTTCCTAGACTGAACATAGAAGTCCTTTCCATGACTTACAGATCTTGCATGATATGTCTACACTTTCTAGAAGAACATCTCGCAGGATATAGCCCACCATTCTGTGCTCAGCCACACCAGCCAACTTTCACTTTCTTTTTTTTTTTTAAGTATTTTTATTTATTTTTGAGAGAGAGAGAGAATGAGCAGAGGGAAGGGGCAGAGAGAAAAGCAGGTTCCCTGATGTGGGACTCGATCCCAGACCCTGGGATCATGACTTGAGCCAAAGGCAGACACTTAACTGACTGAGCCACCCAGGTGCCCACAACTTTCACTTTCTTAAATACATCGTTCTTCATCCAGCTATATGTTATCTGCATATGTTGCTTCCTTTGCCTGGAAACTCTTCCCCTAGCACTCATCCCATTTTTTTTTTTCATTCATTAGATTAGACTTCATTTCTTCAGAAATCCCTTCCTTAACCTCTCCAAGTTGGTTGGTGTATTTTGTTTTCTATCATGCTCTGCAATGGACCAATGTCTGTGTCCCTCCGAAGTTCCCTGGTGAAATCCCAGCCTCCAATGTGATAGTATCAGGGAGTGGGGGCCTTCGGGAGGTGATTAGGTATTAAGGGTGAAACCCTAATGAATGGTATTAGTACCCTTATAAAAGAGATCCCAGAGAGCTCTCTAGCTCTCCTTTTCCCATGTGAAGACACAGCAAGAAGATGACCATCTATGAACCAGGAATCAGACCCTCAGCAAACACCAAATCCGCTGGCAACTTGATCTTGGATTTCCTTGCCTTTAGAACTGTAAGAAAGAAATGTGTGTTGTTTAGGTAACCTAATCTATGGTATTTTTTTTTATAGCAGCCCAAATGGACTAAGCTACTCTTCCTCACAGTATTTATTATACCTACATTTGACATCAATTTGTAGGATCTGTTGATTAATTACCATTTTCCCATAGATTCTACACTCCTTAAAAACAAGAACCCATAGTAGTCATAGCAGGTACTCAATAGCTCAATCTAGCAGCTATATAAATGCCTGCCACATAAACTTATAATAATTAAATTGAAATAATGTGAATTTTTTCCTATGTCTTAATATTTAAATGTACACAAAAAACATGAAAGTTAAGGTACTATACTGGAAATTCTGAGAAACATAACAAATTTATCCTTGACCTCTTTTGTGTTTTCTATAGGAATTTGTGCTGGGCTCAGTAGCATGGAGAATTAGACACTCATTTATTCAATATGTAAACACACTATATTACACATGGTATTTGCCTTAAGGATGGCATATTGAACTAGGAAAATCAAAACCTAAATATGAAATATTAATCACAGTATGAATTTCAAAGCATAAATCAAAAATTATCGTTAGGAAAGACCTGAATTATCATCAGATGAATCATATAGACAAGAGGAACAGGAAAAGTGAGAGAGAACAGAGATCATTAGAATTTGAGAATATGATATACTGAAGACAAAATCTGAGATATAGCCCTGAAACTTTAAGAAGTCTGATTTATTTATTTACTTACTTACTTATTTTTAGAGAGAGAGAGAGCATGCACACATGTGTGCAGGGGGTGGGGGGGATGGGAGTGCCAGAGGGAGAGGGAGACAGAGAATCTTAAGCAGCCTTCACACCCAGTACAAGGCCAACTTGGGGCCCAGTGCGGGTGTCCATGTCATGACCCTGAGATCAAGACCTGAGCCGAAATCCTGGAGGGGGGTTATGCAGGGAGTGGGCACTGTGTACAGTGGGCACTGTGATACTGTAGAGGGTACAGAAAAGGAAATGGAAGGAAATAAAATATGGACTCTACAATTTAAATCTTTGAGGCTATAATGATGATTTATCCTTGTGAACACTTAAAATATTTTCTATGCCATTACTTTGATCATTAATTATGTTGTACCTAGTGCTTTCTTTTCACTTGTTTTGTAAAACTACTTTTAAAATTTTATCTTATAATTATGTAACTTTTCACATAATTCCCAATTTAATAAGATGACTTGATGGGATAAGATTATTTAATTTTTCTTACTTTAATTTTTTTTTCTTAGAGCATGTCAATAGTTGAAATTATATCAAATTACTAATAAATATTTAACTTTACTTATGGGATTTTGTATTGGACTTCTATAGATAACTGGAAATATATGATACTTCTGTGGGGTCTAGAAAGTGAGGATAAGGACTGGAACAAATCTGAGCATTCTTTCTTCCTCTTAAGTGTATATCATGACTCTGGAGATATATTAGGCCATCAGTATGTATTAGCTTAATATATTTTGCCTCTGAACCTAATTAACATATTTTAAGCAATTTGTAAGCTCTTCTGAAAAATAAGAATGTGTTTTAAGTATTAGCACTCTAGTATATTTATTAACTTCTACTGACACTTTAAAACAATGTGTAATAGGGACTTTCATATTTTGGCAGTTTTCCCACTGTGGTCAGCAGAAAGACATTCAAATTCTAATTAAAAAAAAACTATAAATATGTTATAGTGCATGGAAAATGTAAATTAAGGTAGCAAGTGGAATTAAGTTTGCTATTCAGCTGACCTTAAAACAGGAATAATATCCTGGGTTATCTGGGTGAGTTTGGTATACTCAACGGGTCCTTAAATGAGGAAGAGGGAGGAAGAAGAGTGAAAGTCAGAGTCATCTGAAGTGAGAAAGACTCAAACACCTGTAGCTGGATTTGAAGATGAAATGTAGGCACGTGGGCAGCTTCCAGAAGAGAAAAGCCATGAAAATGGATCCTCCAGAAAGGAAGACACCTGTCCTGATATCTTGATTTTAGCCCAGCGAGAGCTGTGTTGGACTTCTGAGCTACAGAACTGTAAGTCATACATTTGTGTTGTCTTAAGCCAGTAACTTTTTGGCAACTTTTGACAGAAGTAATAGAAACCTCAAATACTACCACCTCTACATTGAGCACAAAGGAATTCTAATACCTTCTATAGTCGGCGCTGTCCACTAGCGCACTGCAGTAAGCTCCTGAATGTCCTTCCTGGTTCATTATTCTCATGGTTCTAGTAGAAATGGCTCCATTTCTCAGCTAATACCAGCTAAGCCACATCCTCATGAGTATAATATTACATTCTCCACATAGATAGAGCCTAAAAATCTCTGTAACTCTGCTTTAAAGAAAGGAAGACTATATTTTTATTTCATGGTGCTCTCTCCCAGCGAGGAAATCTTAAGCTTTCCTTTCACACAGTTGCTTTTCTTTTGGGTGGTTTTCATAAGAACTAAATGTTTAGCAGATTCCAGCTTCAGTCCTCAGCCTTGGGGGCTACTGCTCCCCCACCAAACAGCCCATCTATTGACAGATTTATTAAATCTATTCTAAAAATTAAGCCTCCTAGATTTCCTGTCTCCAAATCGAATTTGAATGTGATCCTGCAGGCACTCACCTGACCTCCCCTTGAACCGCCATCAGGGGTTTCATATTCTCTCTGCATTTGACTCCCCTAGGATGCCTAGCAATGACTGAGGTGTCACCTCTGACCTTCAGGTTTAGTCAGTTCTCTGCTTGATTTATCTTTTGGTTCTTATGATCCCTTCAGTGTTGTTTATGCTTTCCTTAGTTTCATGTTAAAATAAATCGTCTTTTACCCCATCTTTGCTAGAAAGCCTTTTGTAGGACTAACTCCCAAATCCCTTTGCCCTAAGAAGTCCACAACTTATATTCCAGAATTAAGAAAGGGTTAGTGAAGATTTATCCAGAAGTCTTCAATTCTCATTCAGAATATTTAGGGAAGTATCCACCATCAACAACTAAACTCTCAGGGAATCTTACTGATAGCCACTTTAGGAATACTGGAATGTTTAAGCAAATCAATCGGAGTACATTTTTATGAGAATTGTAATAAAAAATACTATAGTAGAGCTTGGTGTCAGATTTCTTGTAACAGGCTGCAGATATTCCTCCTCTGAAAGTGTATGCACCACTGTTATATTTCAAGATGAGTTACAAAGTTCATATGGAAGAAATAAAAAACTGGGGTACTTCTTCCTGACAATGGGTATGTAAAAGTAATGAAAATGTAGCACATACTGCTGGTGGTCTAGGCAATAATAATGCTCCACTCCTTTCTTGGTGATAGAGATTATCTGTGATGACAATGGTTGAAATTCTCAATTATTTGCTTTCCTGCTCTCTCTTTTGCAGCAAAGTCACATGCATGATACAAATGCTAATCAATGGGATTTTAGGAAAATTGTGCTAAAGACTTCTCAAAAATAGATTTTATATATTATATATATATACATATAATATGTATAAATCAAAATACAACATATCTAACATATATATTACATATAATATGACCAAACAATATAGATAGATAGATGGAGATTTTTTTCTGTAATAAAAGAGATTTAGTAGATTTATTTCCTGTCACTCCTTATAAGTATGTTGACATTTAAGGGTGTGATGACTGGAGCTGTGGCAATCATCTGTGACCATGAGGAAAATGCCTAAGACCAGAGAAGCAGATCCTCAGCCCTTAATTTCCTCTCTCAAACTCACTCTTTTTCCCAGCATGGGGGTGCTACAGACTATGTCCCTCCAAAATTCACATGTTGAAATCCTAGCCCTCAAAGTGATGGGATTAGAATATGAGGACTTTGCAAGGTAATTAGGTCATATGAGTGGGATTAAAGCCTTTATGAAAACACCCCAGAGAATCATGGCAAGAAGATGGCTGTCTATGAACAAGGAAGTGGGGTCTTACCAAATAAATTAGCCACAGCCTTGATCTTGGATTTACCAGCCTCCAGAACTGTGAGAAATAAATTTCTGTTGTTTATAAGTCACCCAGTCCACAGTATCCTGTTATAGCAGCCTGAGTGGTCTAAAACAAAGGGTGTTTTTCCCATAGTTTTTTAAATCTACATTTGTATGTATTTATTATGTATGTACATATACTTTATAATATACTGAGATTAAATCATACCTGTCATAACCTGGTTCTCTCCCTCATTTTCCCATTCACAATCTATCCTGGAGAGTTACCCATGAACACACACACACTTTATACATTTTTTAAACATCTCCATAATAGTTCAAAATAACTTTGTATAAAAGTATATATGCAACAAAATAATTTTTTTTATACAGGTGAGAGTTCTCTATCAGGATTGTTCTTAAATGCTTTTCACATTTCAGATATATATCCCAGACAGCATTTCAAATTAATATGTGTATATATACACACAAAAACTCACACTCATATACATACCCACAGACACACATAAACACATCTAGATTTATATAGTACCCTCGTGTGTTCCAAGTCATATTTGTCTAATTGTCCGGTCCAGCATCCATACCATCCATAGCAGCTTTATGGAATGTTTCTGATAGAGCAAGTTCCATCAATACCATCACCAAAACAATGAAGAGATGTCAGAGATTACACCTGTCATTTAGTTTCTGGCAATGTTCTTTCATCCTGTTTGACTGGTTTGGGACTTTGGACACCTAACAATTTTGTGTTTGAAAGAGTTAATACAGATTTAATGTATCTGTCCAATTCATAAAGTAGAAGAAGGAGCACAATAACCAAGAGTGTCTGGTTCACTTTCAAAAGAATTCCTGTATTTTGAAGATGTGAAAGTTTAAGCCAATGAAAATGTACTTCACTAAAACATGACAAGGAGATTTAAAAAGACTATTTCATTTGAAAGTGCTAAAAAGGCTCAGACTTGTCCATATGAAAAAGTAGAGTACGCTATAAACTGATACTATTACAAAAATGCATGCCCCACATTATCCAGTCCTGTCAGTTGTCCTCAACTTAGGGACTTGCCCCCGTGCTTCTAATATATTCACTGCTGGTCATCTGCAACCCCAGATGTACATTACTGATCCTGGCACATCAATGACAGCAAAGCTATACACAATATTAGCCAATGTTTATCTGATAATTTTTTAGGATCTGCCCTTTCAAACTACTAACACTTCGGATGACTGTGTCCCTTTCCCTGCCATTTGCTGAAAGTGCTTTATTGTTTTAGAAACTGTTGTTCCTAATAATAATAATAAATACAAGTCTTGCACCTCTTCAATGCCTAAATCTTATTAAAAATGTTTCCTTTTAGAGTCGTATGTAAATGCTATGTTAAATTTTTTTTTTTGTAGTCTCTTTAATCAGAAACAAGGAAATTAGCCAGCTGTTTGGAACTCATGTTAAGAAGTAATTAAACATCTGATTGAATATCCATGCATATCAAATAGGAGAGGCTAGTGTTTGTACACAAGACAGACTACACTGATTATAATTTAAAAAGGTCCTACCAGATGACAATGGTAGAGTGGTGATGAAGGATTTGCTCCAATATTCTATGTCTATGATAATTTTTCCTAAAAAAAAATCCCATAATTTGGCAAATAGTTTAGCATAACATATAAATCATAGGAACCAAATTCTTCATCAATTGAAACACATCTTTACAGCTGAGTACTAATATATATTTTTGTATTATGCAAAGCAATGATGCACATTTTGCAAATTTTACAAAATGAAATTATCAGATAGTTTGTTATAAAAGCATTTCTCAGTACCTTTTGCATTTTAAGGTAGATAAATAGAAAACAGCAAAAGAATTATTTTTAGATTTGTATATGTATTAGTTGTTTTAGGAAAGATACATGGTGTGTTTTAAGACCTACAATGTATAGGCTATGTCCAGAATAACTGTGGAATAATTTAATATCTCTTTAGGTCTTTTCCTATAGAACCATGCTGTGATAGTCCTTGCATTTTAAAGTATATGTTTTGAAAGATAAATATGAAAAAAATGAAAATAAAATATGCACTTTAATATTTTATAGTACTAATACTAAGTCTTTGCTTAATTGATATGGTGCTTGGAAAAGTCAGGGCTGTTTATTTAAATCATTGGCAATTGGAAAAAAAAAAATGCTATACCTTTGAGCTCTATATTAAGATTTGCATAGTGGATCAGACTATTAATCTTTTTAGTCCAACATCACGTAGTGGACAATTTTTCATGCTTAAGAAGAAGATAAACTCCTCCATAACACATATGCCCAATTGTGCAATGAAATTTTATTTCCTGGACTTCTTCAGAGTAAAAAGTGTCTATTCATCATTATGCTTCATTTTACGATGTAGACTATTGCCCAGAGGAATTCTGTAAAGATCCAAAGATTAATTTTACATGTGGCACCAAGTTGGACTTGAATCTAGGCTTTGAAACTTGTAATAATTCTTTCACTATTGTGATTATTTTTCATAATTCCCTAGAGGTTACTGTAACATGAGTCAACATTGTTTGATAAGTTGCAGAAATGATATATTCCAGGGCAATGAAATTTGGCACATTTACCAAAGATTTTCAAAGCCTACTATTACAACAGTTGATAAAGGTCTAACACAGCAGTTCAAACATTGCTATCTTATATTTGTATCCTAAAAGATTGTCTTTGGTATCTTTCAACAAAAGATTAGGTAAGTTCCTGGACCCAGGTAGTTTGTCTTGGTCTTAGATCAAGTTGACCCGGGAAGGCTGAGGATCAACAATGAGGACTTTATTCCTGATCAGCTGTACTCTACTGAACTCTCTGGTCATGCTGCATTTTAGATTCTACCAATATTGATGAGCCTCAACTGATGTAGGTTTGTGGGTGCCAGCATGCTCCCAGACTTGCTTCCAGAAGTCTGGGCTTGGAAGTAGGAGTTAGTTTAGCTTTCAGAAGGTCTGGTCTGCAGTAGTGTGCTGATACAACTTCTTGAACCTACTTCTGTTCTTTTTTTTTCTGTGTAAATGTAGTTTGATTTACCAATGAGGTGTTCTTGTCTGATTTGTCTCTCAGTCTAAGCCTATTACTGATATGTGTCACTAGTAATTGTGTACCAGCTAAACAGGGACAATACCTACATCTAGTTCTCTGGTCCTCCTGAATGTGTGTGTGTGTGTATATGTGTGTGTGTTTAATATTAAAATTTCAAAAAGTCAAGAGGACTACATAATAAATCCTCATGATCCATCACCCAACATCAACAATTTTCATCTAATCCAATGTACCCTCCATCTCCCACCAAGAGACACCTATGCTCCAGTCATAACAATCTACTCTCTGTTGGATAAACACATGCATTTCAGCCTTTCCTCGCACTAATTTCTCTGCCTAACGTGCTTATAACATCCCAGTTCTTTATTCTAAGCTCAGCAGACTCCTTCGCTGTCTAGTTTCACTTTAATCTTCTTTGAGAAGTGTGACCTGAAAACCAAGCTCCCTCTTTAATCCATCCCCACAGCATTTTGAAGTCATTCCTTCATCTTTTAAATTATAGTTTTTGCAGGCACCTGTATGATCATATTAGGGAGTGGTTACTTATGGCCATGAAGATCATCTTTTTAGATATTTTTACATTATGTGTATAACTCTTAGGGCTGAAGCATGTTTGAATGAGACTATAACAAATCCTTAATAATACAGTATTTATTATATCTTGCCTAATAATGTAAGTGAAATTTTCCCTTGCATTTCTCCTTTAGACTTAGTGGATAAAATACTTCCCTATTTGAGTAAATTTCTAGTACATATGTTATTATTTTTCATCCCACTGTCCTGGATAAAATAAAATTCTGAAACAGCACCAACTTCATATTGGTTATAAAATATGCATATTTGTCTCACTTTAAAGTTTATGTTTGGGAATCATATTGAGTCTAAAAACAGTATCAGCAACATCACCTACAAATCCCAATGAAGTTAATCCATGTACATTCACCCACATTTCACCACCTGGTTCATAGGGTTATTGAACTGCTCATTGTAATTTAAGTGAAGTGACAGGTCAATTCAAGCAGCTGATTTGATCTTGTTTCTGCTACTTGATTTTGATTGAAATTACCCACAACAACCAATGTGTTGCTGTATTAACACGGCTTCCTGCCCAGGGGCATCTCTGGCACACAGCAGGGTGGAAATTCAAAGGGTTTTTTGGAGAAAGTGGGTAAGGATGAGGGCATATGAATTATTTCAGTTTCAGGACAGATACCATACTTACTCAAGGAAAGTAAAATGGCACAGCTATATACATACATATAAAAGATGCCTCCCTGAATAATGTGTCTTATCAAACTTTGAAAGTTGAATTTAAAGTCCCACCAAAATACTTAGTTAAAATCTGTTCACTTTCTGTTGCCCCCTCCCAAAATTTAGGTGTGCATTCTCTAGGGGAAATATATCTTTATATGTGTCTTATAAGATATGTATAGGATATATAAACTTTAATATTACTTCACTATATACAAATTTATTTATATGTAGAAACATATATATATATATATATAAATTTTCTAATTAAAAATAATTTAACTAAGAGAATAATGATTTTTAGTAGTTGGATTCCTAAATTACATCTTACTCTAATAGAATTACTAGGCACATTAATCAACCAGGTCATCAACTCTGATTTTATAGGGTTTACTCTTCAGTTAAATTAGATCATCCACTGGCAAGGAATAATATTTTTCCACAGCCATTGGGCCAAACCTGAAAATATAATGATTTTTCATCTCTAAAGGACTGTCAGTAGCAATTAATGGGATTTATTATTAAAGTGTCTAAAATTACAGATTCTAATTTTCTGCTTCAGTGTATGAGTCTGTACTATTATATTTGCTCACAAATTTGCATAATTTAGAAGTTTAAAGCATTCCCAAACTTCAAGTATTTATTCTGTCATGGCAAATGTACTGTCCCATATTTCTAATCTGCTTTTGCAGATTACAAAAATGTGTCAAGAAAAAGTCTCACTGCAACTTTCCAAATAAAAGTATTCATCAGAAATGCAGTAGAAGACACTGAATTTTTTAAAAATTTTATTGTAAGCTAACGTTAGGTAACTAACATTAGCAGAAATTCTTTCAAGGTTCACCCACATCTTCAATACATAATATATATTCAGAGGTTTGTAGTGGATTCACATTTTAGAAATAAATGTTACTAGTAATAATGCATGATTTTGATTAACAAATTAAGATATCTACTTCTCAGTTAAGTGAAATATCTCATTTAATCCTCACAAAACCTTTATTAGTGCATTAATAGATGAGGTTACTGAGACTTAAAGTGATTGAATTCCTAATCACTCAGTTAATAAACCGACGAGCCAAGATTCGAACACTGTTCTATTTTCGTAGATTGCTTCTTCCCCATTGCTTCATTTTGCAGTAGTCAGGAAGGTACAGGGATTGTAGTTTAGATAGTTCTACCTGCCAAATTATCAGCCTACACTTTCTCCTTTAATATATCAATATACTTTAATTAAATAAAATACACTTAAGCGTAATGGAATTTCACAGGAATATGTCACATTACAGAACGTGACAATGCAAAATAGATCACATGTGAGAATAATGTAAAAAAAGAATTTAAAATTTTTGGTATTTGTTTTATTAAAATATCAGCCTCTAGGTGGATTTATTTCATACAATAAACTGAATAATTTGTCTGATTTTCTTGGAAAATATTTGTTCATTGCACATGCAGGAAGGAGAAAAACTATTCATTAGTTGTCATCTTCCCAAGTAATTATAAACTAGAGAACATGCTTGGAATCACTTTGGGGAATATATTTCTAGGGGAAAAATAGTCAAATGTATATGTAACAGCTAAGCATTCCTAAAGGGTGAGATTCTCCAAATTTACTTTTTTCAATGCTTTAAGTTTAGTCTTAGGAATTGTCATTTCTCTTGTTCTGCATAAAATATGGCATTAAACCAGCCATACTCTTCCTTTCAAGTTGATTTGTGTTCCCTGACACAGGGGCATCAAATCACTGTGGGGTAACCCCTGCTCTTCATTACCTGGGATAATAAAATTGGTAGAGATAGTGCATCACCGGAAAACCCAACTGAAAGAAAGCACAGAGCAAAACCATTGATTTGACCTGTTAAATGGATTATTCGAGCTGCATATAAAATTTTCTTATAGTTTTAGGTTGTCACTAAATTGATTTATGATTAATGCTGGGTGAAGAGTTCAGGATAATAAATCTGGACTTAATCCATACAAAAGCATACATATATATTCTGTCTACCAACAGAAGCAAGGGCTTTTTATTAGCTGTGTTCAGATCTGACTTGTGAAATCTTTCACTCTAAACAACTCAGATTCAAAAAGAGAACTCATCTTGTCCTTACTCTATTCCTTTGGAGTCCTCGGGAGATTTTCTAAATGCAGTCGTGGAAATAGACTCTAGGATTCAAGGTCGTCATGTGTATGCAAATGTGTTGGTGTATTTTAGAGTTTCATCACCTATTCCCTCTGTATATTTGTTGTCTTTCCTTTTAAGCCTGATGGAAGCAGGAATAAGCAAAAATATATAGACTAAAAGAAAAAAAATGAGAAATTATTCCAGAAAGCACGGGAATTTCACAGTATACAGACCCTGGGGTACAGACTACATTGAAGAATATTTAAAATAGCATAACACAGTATTCAGCCAGGTTCTCATTAGGCTTACCCAGTTGAAGACTGAAAAATAGCAACATTAGTAAGTCAAAGGAATGAAATAGATTTGCATATTTAACAAAAACTTTTTTTTCTTTAGCCTAATGGCTACTTTTAGGTGGAGACGAATAATTTTTTTTTATCATATTCTCTTTCAGAACCCTTTATCTAGATAAATGATATATCTTTTTCTAGGAGAAATATTTTATGTCTCATTGTGTTAAATGTTAATATGCAATAACATTTTTCTTTTTATGTTTTTAGTCATTTAAATTCTAGTCTCCACAAAATTTGAATGTTTATAGCAATTATTTGAATATTCAATCCATAGATAAATTTTTTTGAAATTTAAGCCATTTTAATCTACCTTTATAGATTAATTTGTCTTCAAAATTAATTTGAAACTAAATTATCAGATAAGGTGTTTTCAAATAACAAAGTATTTTACCTTTGAATGGCATTGCAGATATTAATATAAATACAGAGATAGGCATATTCACAAAACTTTAGTACATGTCCTGGGAAACATCTGAAATACCACACATTGTTTACACTGGGTACAGATTAAGGCTGTATGCTTTCTAACTTTTTTAAATCATTTTTTCCTTATAAAAAAGCAATATACATGCAAGTTTGCAGAAATATTAACCTAAAAATATCTGCATTTTGAATACTACAAATTACATTTTCTTGGTCAAAAGTATGAATCTAAATAACCATTCATATTAGGGTACAGAATGAACATTAAGGTAGGAATCATGAGCTAATTACTTAGCTTTGGACTTTGCACAGTTAATTAGCATGACCGCCAAGTGTCTTTTATCTCTAAAATGATATAATATCTGTCCAATTTACCTAACAGGCTTTTTCTGAAACAAAGGAAATGAGATAATATGTGTTAATGCATTTTCTAATCTCTGAAATGCTATTTGAGGATGATTTCTTAGAAATTTATGTTTACTATTTCATATATACCTAAATAGCATTTCTGTAGAAATGGATGGGTTAAAGGAAATGTTATTCAATGAGTAGCATGTGAACAGAAATAAACTGCAAAGTTCCAAGGAAATTGCTTGTGGCCACTTAATGAACTCCTTGGTACCTCAGAGAATGCAATGATAACTGAAAAACAGTGATGGATGGTGAGAAGCGTGCACCAAATAAAAGTCATCGAGTCCTGAAAATCATATGCATATCCTCTCCCAATCTGTAATTGCCTTCTCAATCACTAAAGCAGTCTGCATGGGAATGTCATTTCCTATTTCCTCACAAGGACATGGCCTGCACAGATTAGACAGTAACAAGACGTCATCTACCCCTTGCCCTGTTGTTACTATCTTTTGTCCAAATCTTTGCAGTATGTAACTTTAACCTGATTTCGTGAATAACAATATTTGGGATCAGACTAAATGAGGTGTTTGTCTGTCTCCTGAATACCTCAGTGAAACCCTAGCTTTAGTGGTGGGTAAAGGGAGGAGAAAAAGAAGCAGAAGAGGATTCTGAATTATAGATTCTGTAGAACGAGGAATTGATGGGATTGTCCTATGAACATGTCCCAGGTAGGAGAGATCTGGCTTTGGATTGGAAGGGAGAGAACTGACAAAGCTTAACCCATTACCTAATAAAAAGTTATACCTAACTATGGAAATTACAGTTAATGACCATCTTTTTCACAGCACGCAAGAATTTTGAAATTACATTTTCTTATTAGCAATCAAAACAACACACAGATATCTACCATTATAGTTTGTTTTTATGTCCCCAAGAGAACAATGGTTCTACATTTCCATGGGATTGATTATGAAGGAACAGAACAATTCTATCTAACTTTTAAATGGCATGTTTGATTTAGGAGGAATTGGGGAATAAAGCCAACTTTACAAAAGTATTCAATTTTGTATTCTGCAATTTTTTATCTTTTGGAACATTCATCCATTTGCAATGTAAATTAAGAACTAAAAAATGTTTGCTTTAATTTAACAAATATGGAAGGACAAATTATTTTTTTTAAAGATTATTTATTTATTTGTGAGAGAAAGACAGAGATAGCAACAGAGAACACCAGCAGGGAGGAGAGGGAGAAGCAGGCTTCCCGCTGAGCAGGGAACCTGACATGGGGCTCGATCCTAGGACCCTGGGATCATGATCTGAGTCGAAGACACACTTAACCACCCAGGCACCCTGCAAGGACAGATTTTTAATGGAGAAAAAAATGGAGACACTTTTCCAGCAAGTATCTGAGCAATAATAATAATAATAATAATAACAAAACAATAAGTGCTGTTGAATTTTTACTGCAAATGTAGAGATTCAATCATATACTTGCCTATGTCTCAGTCTCTGCTCCCCATTTGCTTAGAAGTGCTACAGTGTATAAGGGTATTAAACCAGAAGCCTATCATGGAGAATCTATTCACTGCCTTTGTTACTTATAATAAAATATGAATGACTTTAATGTGCTTTCTTTTTTTTTTTTTTAAGATTTTATTTATTCATTTGAGACACAGAGATACAGAGAGGGAGCGAGCATGAGCAGGGGAAGAGGCAGAGGGAGAGGGAGAAGCAGGCTCCCCGCTGAGTCAGGAGCCCGATGTGGAACTCAATGTGGGGCTCTATCCCAGGACCCTGGGATCATGACCTGAGTCAAAGGCAGATGCTTAACCATCTGAGCCACCCAGGTGCCCCTTTACTGTGGTTTCTATGGCCCTTGACTAAGTGTTAAGGCTTTTCTAACAAAATGCCATAGGCCAGATGGCTTAAACAACATACATTTATTTCTCATAGTTCTGCAGGCTGGAGGCCTGAGCTGAGGGTGCCGGCACAGAGCCCCCTTCCTGGTTTGCAGATGTCTTCTCCTTGTGGCCTCACGTGGGCAGAGACAGGGCTTGTGTGTCTGTTCCTCTTCTAATAAGGCCAGTAATCCCATCACAAGAGCTTCACCGTCATGACCTCATTTAAACCTAATTATGTCCCCGAATTCCATCTCTATATACCATCAGATACGTATGAATTTGGGCCAGGGGAACACAATTCAGCCAATCAACCCTTAGGATTTAGACCCCAAATTCCTCATCGTGCACTACTTTAAGTTTTGCCTGTAGATGCGAGCCCCTCTGGCCTTTGGGGGGGGGGGTTCTAAAACACAAGTGTCTCTTTCCTGCCTTGGCACCTCTGCAAGTGTTTTCCCTTTTCCTCGAACTCTTTCTTTGCCTGTGCTTGTCTGGTCTCTCCTCTTCATTTGATTCTCTAGTCAAACAGCCTCCTCCGGAAGTCTTGCTGACTCCAATCTCCTCCGGCCTCTCTCACACCGTGTAGTCCTGCTTGGCTTCTTTCTAGCATTTATCAATATCTAGAACTAGCTCCTTTGTACCTTGAGTTACTGATTTTTTGCTCTACTTCTCCCAGAGAATATAAAAATTCCCTGAGAACAACCTATGTCAATCTGCCTTGTCCTCTGCTTTTCCTCGAATGCTTAGCATACAGTAATCACTCAAGAAATAGTTACTGAATGAGTTCATAAATGAAAATTTACTTATGAGGCAAAAACAACATTCTGGATCTTAGAATTTGAAATCGCCTCTCAATGTAAAATTAATAAACCAGCAGTTCCTATGCTCTCAGCCACAATAAGCATGACCAAAAAAAAAAAAAGTTTTAAAACAACAAAATGACATCAGTATGCTGTGAAGGCTTGTCTACTAGGCAAGAGGAAATTAACTTTCTTATTGGTAAATACTTTTAAGCGAAGCATTTTCTTGTGGAAGTGGAAGAGAAAAAGGGAAATGGCATGTGACAAAATGTAAAGAAAAAGCAGCACAGTGTGGAGAAAAGGAGAGCTGCTCTCTTAGTGCTGGCAATGACGGGAATGGATTGGTGTCAACTTTGAGGTTCCTATGCCTGAGAAGAAGAGAGAGGGGGACAAAGAGAAGAATAAACCTGGGGCGCCTGGGTGGCTGTCATTGAGCGTCTGCCTTCGGCTCAGGTCATGGTCCCAGGGTCCTGGGATCGAGCCCCACATTGGGCTCCCTGCTTGGCAGGAAGCCTGCTTCTCCCTCTCCCACTCCCCCTGCTTGTGTTCCTGCTCTCACTATCTCTCTGTCTGTCAAATAAATAAATAAAATTTAAAACAAAAGAGAGAAGAAGAAACCTTGAGCGTGGGAGAGAGGTGGTAGAAGGCTTGGTGCCTGCACCTCAACACCTCCATTCCTGCGACTCTTGGCAGAAGACACCACATGACAACAAGGAGAGATTATGGCTCCAGAATCAGACAGCACTGGCTTCGTCCCAACTCAGCCACTGTGTCACTTAACCTTCTTGAACAAATGTCACTTGTGAAATGGAGGTTTTGTCTTGGGGGGACTCTCTTACTGAATTTTAAGTCCAATACTTTGTAGTATTCAATAAGTGATTACCATGTTTCACAATATTTAGTCAATTCATGGGTAAAAGACAGGGAGATGGGCATGCTTGACAAGACTACAAAATTTGAGATGATAGGTTTCTTTATAGCAATTATACTTCTGCTGCAGATATTAAAATGAGATTGTCAAAACCCCCACTAAAAGCTCACTAAAAAACAAAACAAATGAGCAAATAAACAAGCAAACAAAAAAAGCCGAATCAGACCTGTAAGTACGGAGAACAAACTGGTGGTTCCCAGAGGGAAGGGGGGTGAGGGATGAACAAAACAAGTAAAGGGGAGTGGGAGATACAAGCTTCAAGTTAGGGAATGAGTAAGTCAGAGGGATAAAAGACACAGCATAGGGAACATAGTCAATGTTATCGCAATCACACTATACGGTGACAGATGGGAGCTGCACTCGTGGTGAGCACAGTAGGAGGTATAGGCTTGTTGAATCACTATGCTGAACACCTGAAACTAAAGTAACATTGTGTGTCCATACTTCAATGAAAAAAAAAAAGGCACATGCTTCAACCTTCAAGATCAATTATCCTTTCAATTCTTAATGGTTGTAGGTAAAAAATAAATACATAAAATGAGGTTGTTTATGAATTTATTTCCCTACTTTGACGGAAGATCTGAATTCACCATACCCAAGCACAGTCTGATGATGTAAGGCGTACATCATAATTTGTGTAGGTGGCCTGGCAAAGTGAAAACAAAGCATATGATAGAACCATCCAAGGATTAGATACAGTGAGGAAGCCCAGCCTTCTCTAGAAAAAAAGGACAAGAGTTGGAGAATTTTAAAAAAAATTGGTTTTCATTTATTTCTCAAAGTGAATATTTGCACATGATCTGTAAGAATCAAAAATGGGTAAGTATTTGGAAAGTCTGCTGTTTCATGATTAGGAATCTTGTGGTTATGCAGGGCACACTCCACTTTTCTCGTGAAGAGGAAAATGACTGAAATCTTGCTGATAATAGAGAATGTTTCTTTGGAAGCAAATTCTAGGAGAGTTGTTTCAGATGATGTCCACTCAGCATCCTGTCCCACTCAATCGACTGCAGATCACTGTACCAGGTTATTTAACGATGGCCTCCAGTCATCAAGAACAGGTTATGCTCAGTATGCTCTATTTAGAACAGCTATGTTTAGAAATACTTATCAAGGGCAATTACAATCGAAAAGTGCTGATTCTTGAAGTGAAATAATTGAATTAACTGTAATCTTAGCAAGATTTTATTATGCAGTGTAGAAAATGCCAAATCAGTTGTGATTAAAACCAAAGCTGTTTAGTTTAGAATTTCAAGTAAGAAACACAAGCAGTTAACTATGGCAGATACCAATGGAGGTTTAAAAAGCAGGGAACAATCATGAGAGTGGGATGTGACATGGATTTGCAGAGTTTGCAGGGTTTGTATAAACATGTGGAGGAAAATGAGAACTAAATTCATTGGGCATCAGTCTAGGTCCTTCCACTGGTTCTCACATTTCATTTAATTCTAAAGTAGTTAATTTTAATTTTACCTTACAAATGATGAAAGCATGATTACAGAGTTTTAAGAATTTTTCAAGTATATTTATCCTGGCTGTGAAGATCTTGTTCTATACTCTGCTATTTTTAAGCTCACAATACATAAAAAATTATGAGATGATGTTTAGGTGTGGAGAAATTTATAAAGACATGAATAAAGAACATGGTATGTACTGGGGATATAGTATAATCCTTAATGATTTTGGAGGATTCTGGGAATACCTCATAAACAGGAGATGTCCAGGAAAAAATTCCTTTCCAGGGCAGTGGAGGTCTAAGGAAATGGGAATTTGTCTTTTTATTCTCTTTCCCAAATTAATGCTTTTTAATTAAAATGGCAAGTCCCATTGTGTCCTCTCAGGGCTCTCCAGCTGTTTTAACACGTGAAATTCAGTGATGAGGACTAATATCTAAAAACTCAAGAAAATAAATGCCCCATGGTGTGACACATTTCGTCCCTCTGCTCTTCCAGAGGGATGGAGATTTCTAGAGGAAAAAGCAGGGTAGTTTCCCCAATGTTGAGGACATACGAGTGACAGATTTTGGGTGTGTGCAAAGCAATTCAAATACTGTCACTTGTGGTTGAATCACTAGGAAAATGCCCGAAGCATGTCCAGCAAGTCCTCTGAGAGAAAAGCACTTATTAGGAGATAGTAGCAGTTCCTTTCTCACTCAAGGAGAGAAAGACTGCCTACCTCCCCTCTCTGGATCCTTATTGTGCAGGTCCATGGGTCCCTGATGCTGAGACTGAGACCCGGGCATCAGGTATGCCATTGATGTTTTGTTTTGTTTTAAATGAAGTATAGTTGACACGTAAAGTTACAATAGTTTCAGGTGTACAACATAGTGATTCTGCAAGTCTATATATTATCCTATGCTCACCACAAGGGTAGCCACCATTTGCCACCATACAACACTATTACAATACCATTGACTATATTCCCTATGATGTACCTTTTATCCCCATGATTTTTTTTTTTTTTTTGCTGATCTACTTTCCTTTCATTAAAGCTCTTAAACAATTGCTGAGAGTGGGAGTAGTCCTAAAAGAGAAGCACCACACCGTGCAATGGGTTTCCCCTGGCTCACACAGTGTAAATACTCATCAGGGAGCATGTATTAAGGAGTTTCTCTGGGCATGAGAAGTCTGCCAACATGGTTTACATAAAATTAGATAACCGAAGTGGAACCCTGCTGCTCGAGGGCTGTGCAGATGAGGAACACAGCACTGATCTGAGTAGAACAAACGCTTGTTTATTATCGGGCTATGGGCATGTTCATCTAGTAAACAGTACATCAAAATAGGTACCATTTTCTCACTGATAATTTTCAAGATATAAAATAAAACAGCAGAGATGTTAAGATAACATTTACTGGGACAAGGCTCAAGATTCATTTGATGTGAACAGGACTCAGTCATAGGTGCACCTGTCAGCACTGGATTCTGTGGAAAACAAGCAGCACACTCTCCAATTCCAATGTGCCATTCCTGAGTATGATTTTGTGCTACTCTCTGAGAGCAGTGACCAGAGTCAGATGCCAATGTTCTCTTGGCAACAGCAGGATTTTGAATTACTGTCTGCCTCCACCATTTAGTGGCAAGCAATCAGCCCTTTAAGAGTAGTGGTCAGTGCATGGGTGGGAGATAACACCTGTAAAGGGGCTCACGTGATGCTCTCCTCCTGCTTGATACAGAATCTGAGGTCATTACCTGTGGATGAAGGATAGGATTTTGTCCTGAGTGTGAGTGACTGAATTGTTCTTTCAAGGGAAGATTTTTGCTTTGCTTTCTCATTGACTGAGAAGTCTTATAAAAACAAACAGGTTCTATCAAAAATAAGTGTTTGAGGGGGGAAAAAAAACAAGATTTCAAGCAATTTTGAACAGATAAATTTTACTTGTATGAAATTGATTAATTCATTGCACATTTACTGAACACCATTTATACATCCGACATGACAAGAATGGGGATGAGGACCGAAAAACCATATTGCCTCCAAGGAGCTTAAGATAGATAATTTTTGATATCTGACATATAAAATATGATGCACATACACAGTGAAACATATAAATGAGAGCACTATGTTATGAGAGTAGTTAGAAAACACAACCAGTTAGTTCATACTATAGAGATTGGGAAAGTAGTGCTACAGGAAATGGAAATAATGGAAATTAAAAAAAATAATAAAGTAGCTTCCTTATTCTTTATCTTCAAAAATGAAGGCTATCAAAGCTAAGGATATGTAAGGAGTTTTCCTCCTCAACTCTTATATGTAAGAAGCACTACTCCTCAGTTTAATGGTGACCTAACTTCACTGAAAAGCTATTGCTCTTCGAATCAGCAGGGTTGATAAGTCAAAGTACATCCCAAGCATGGCTCTCACAGAGCTCTCCCACAGTCTAAAGAGGAGGAGAAGCACTTTAGTAAATGGCTTTCTGCAAATCATATGATACCATTTTCATTGTGAAACATCTTAACTTTTACTCAATAGCCACGTTTGAATCTATGCAATATGAACAAATTTGATTGTTCCAAGTGGACAGCAACCACCTTCTTCCTAAGATTTTGGCTTAGCTTCAACATATGCTTAGAACATTTGAAAAGTTTACTGCACAACACTGAAATATGGGGGGAAATAATTCCCAGGATTGGTAAAGACCAAAACAAAGAGTCACTTTAAAACAATGGCTCTTGAAATACGAATTAGTGGAACACACAAGAAGAACCTTCTAAAGAGGTTGACCGTATACAAATAATTTCCACTCAGGAAGTGGAATTTGGGGGTGGAGGGGGGCAAAAAGCAGGTCCCCTTAATAAGACATATATTTACTTTGCAGTTGAAGAGTGAAAACTCCTCTGGATTTATACTATTGTTAAGTTTTATAAAATAAAAAGTTGTTGCTAAGTTTTCTTTATTCTCTACCTTTAGTCAGGAATGGAAACAGGGCAGACCCTTTTGACCATCAAAACAAACAAAGCTTGGGGTGAGCTGGAGAAAAATATTGATCTAGGCAAAGAAAAGCTCTTAACTATTCACAATCTATGTCCCCATTCATGTGGTAACTACTGGAAGCATAGCCAGTTCCTGGTGACTATGACAGTCCTGGGGGGGGGGGGGGGGCAGGAGGGGGTACATCAACATCCTGTCATTTATGTGACAAAAGAAATGTAGAATTTTATGTGAATCAAGAGTAAGAACTTTCAAAGGATGATTTCTCCCTTCATGCACATAATATAAAATCAGTCCATTCTATAGATGAGTAAAATGAGGGAACTCACGAATTTAAGTATTTTTTCCTCCTTTTGCACTCATAGTACATCTCATGTACTATGATCCCTCCATAGACTAAGAGAGGGTCTGAGATTATTTTCCTAAAAGTGACAAAGAAGAATCTTCTGTCATCTTAAAACTGTACAACAACTTGAAAGTTTGCCTGCTGCAACTGAAAATTTATTAGACAGCATTACCCAAAATGTGCTGGGCAGAACAATAATCCCTTTAAATATGCACACATACATATACTAGACCTCTGGTCAAATATGCTTGGACAATGATACTTACTGTGCTTAATGAACACTCATTGTGAATATTAACATATTAAAGCTGCAAAAAAGACACACAAATTTCCTTATGTGATTCAAGGTATTTTCAGTTTCACATGTGACATGCATGTAACATTTACATAAATGAAGGTAGTGATTTTTCCTGTCTATGACTTGTGCAATGAAAGCATTCATCTCTTCATTCCTAGTTCAACTCTTAATGCATTTTATCTTTTTTAAATTGAATGTAGACATAAAGAGAAGGCTGTCATACAGAATTTCATAGAAGTAAACTCTTTCTTATGAAATGGTAAATTCACAAATTTAATAGATAGAAAAATATGCATGTATTTCCAATATATGAAGTATAGCCACATGGAAACATTCCAATGTTCATTCCCAACTGAATTCTCTGAACCAATAGAAATTATTTTCCAATTCAATAGTTCAAGTTTCCCAATCATTAGCTTGGCATTGGCAGATAGTTGGCAGTTTATATAGAGAATAAGAAGCAGATTATTTCTGTTTGTTAGTCTTCAATTCCTGCCTGCCTGGATGTGTTAAATCCCAAGAAAATGCTGCAGAGTTCAATATATGCATTTTATAAACTTTCATACTGCAATTTCCTAGGAGCTCAGGTATTTATTACTGCAACAGTCAGTGCTTCGTTACTGGGATATAACAACTGATTAAGGTATTAAATACATATATATTGCACATTCACCAATGGGTAAGGTATTAGGGCTCACATAAGCAAATGGAAATACAACCTCTGCATTCTTTTTCTAACCACCATAACTAAAGAAACAGACTACTCGTTCAGTAGGTGTGAAATTCCACTTTAGGTACAAGCTACTCTAATTTCACAGTTGAATGTAGAGTTGTCACAGAGCCCCATTGAGTAAATCTCACATTTGCATGCACTCAAGGTCATTACTGAATGTGATCGAAATGAGATTCGACACCTCCATTTATTTGTTGTCAGGGAGTGGGTTTTAAATTTGAACAAACTCTAATTGTGCTTATTCCACAGCCAGCTAGCGTGATTTCAGCCATGTCTTGACTTGTCATAACGAAATTTCCACTTCTAAAACACTATCTTTCAATAATTCTACTCTGATCAGATTTCCAATGCAGTATTCTGACAGATACTAAATTTATATCATGCCACATAAATACCTAGGATATAGGTTTATCATTTAATGTGATTTCACTCTGAGAAGGTAATAATATAAGCTTTTCCCATTAGACTATGCATAAAATTCTCATTCAAAAATGAATCTTGATATCAAATTCCAGGAATGTAGAAGAAAAGACTTTCTCACTCTGTGGTCACAAAATCCTGTATATCAGATATTCACCAAATGTCATCTTTTGAACGGTACCATTGGTGATATAAGTAGGATCTTCAAGAAAGTAATCACTATTCAAAATTTTATTAAACCTTAAACCATTACTAAATACCATTAAATTTAAAAGCATGATGTCTTTTTGAATGTTAAAAATTAAAGAACTACAGCTTCCTAATAACATATACGGTCAACCTAATTTTACATATTATAATATTAATCCCAATGAAGATCTCAAACAATGCAGAATACATCTGTGACATAAGCATACTGACTATTGTTCTTTTCCCTGTGTTGAGGAGGGCCCAGGCTGTTGCTTTTGGGCTATTTCAATACAAATTAGTTCTTACTGCATGCAATTATAAAGCAAAAAAGGAAATATTGATCCCATCACTTGTTATAAAATTTTATGTTGAGCTAATAAATAAACAGTGAACTGATGAGTGAAAAATCAATAAACTCAGTGTCTTTGAGAATTTTGGGTTTCATAGATAAATAATGATAATGATTATGTCACTCTACCAATAGATTTTAAGATCAGCTTCCCTCTAATCTCTACCTTGGGAAATTAAATAATCAGGATATCATTAGCTCAAAATGTCTCAATACATACATTTAATTTCAGATAGCACATTTTCTATCCCATATGCACTTATTAGTTCTCTGCAATTTCATGATATTAAGCTAGATATCACAGGACCTAGAAAGGGGGAATAAAACTGGTACTTAAATTGCTTACAGTTCAATGGGTAATAACTTGCAACTATAAAAACTATAATTCTTTCTAAATAATATAGTATTAAGTACCCTAAGCACTGCACAGATAAAATACTTTGGAACTGCAGAAAGAATATTACTACCTGATTATGACCAAGCAGGACGGATTGGAGAGAAAGTGACCATTTAAGCAGTGTATTAAAGGATTTTTATGTAAACATAAAAATACATGCAGAAGCTTATCCCGGGTAAAGGAAGTGGCATTGGTAAAATCATGGAAAAAGAAAGACACGATACATATGTGGGTAGTTATGTGTGTCCAAAACTTAAGATGCATGGTAAAGATAAATTTGAAAAGATACGTTGAGCAAGTCTCTAGAAAAATGGAATGACGCTGCAAGAATTAACTTATTCATAAGGCCAAAGAGTCCAAAAAGGACAGATTGGGTGGGCTGCTTGACATGGTGGAAAGAGCCAGAAGATCTGGACAAGCCCCTTAAACTTTTGAACTTCACAGTTCTGATCTGTAATGCCGAGCAATCGATATCTAACTCAGGACTTACTATGAGAAGTAACTGAGAGAATAAAGACCAGGGGTTCTAACCATGAGCACGGTACATAGAAGATGCATATTGTTTCAAAAAAGTATAAAAGCTTAGCCTTAGAACAGTCACACTGGCCTCGTGCATGGGGTGACTGAATTTGGGTTTAGTCCAATGCCGAGGTTAATTGGTCCTAAGTTTGGGAGTGACAAAGGAAAAAGAAAATTTAAAAAACTACCATTGTGTGTCTACAGAGACTGTTAGTCACTAGTTTCATGTTCAGTTTTAAGGGAGATGATTTTTTATTAATTATGTTTAATATATTGTCATTTGCAATGTTTTAAATAGTCTAAAAATATAAATTAGAGTGTATTTGAGATTACCCCTCATATTGCCTCTTATTATTTGATCCAGTCTCAGAATGCTTGCCAAACTCAGAACCTCAGTTGGAACGAATACCAAGGTTGGCCATTCTTGGTGACCCTGGCCAAAGCTATTTGAACCAGGAAGACAATTGACTCCTGGGCCATCAAGTTACAGGAAGAATAATGATTACTTAAACTGGTTAGGCAATTTCTATTAACTTCCAATTGAAATACAGAGTCTGTTACTTGATAGGGGTAAAAATAGCAGAATGACACAGAGGAAAAAAACAGAGAAGAGAAAGCTGAGGATTTTAATGGTGTTGTAGAATAGAGATGAATTAAATTCTGGCAGCGAGGCAATGTGTTGGACCCAAGCCAGATCGATTTCTGTTTCTGAGCTGCATTTTCATTAGGCCTGTGACCAATAAGAACTGAGATTCCTGCCTTGTTACAGGGCTTCTCCTGGTTTTCTGTCAGGTATGGTTACATGGTCAAAATTCCGGTCTTCTTCATTGCCTTTCTTTTTCCAGTAAAACCTTAAAGAGTTCATATAACCTGAAAATTGTCCTTAGCAGAAGAGCCCTACCAATAGCAAAATTATAAATCTCTAGACAAAATCCATTCTATTATGCTATCTCGAGTGACAGAATGGTAAAGTAATGTAAAGTAATACACCAGGAATCGTGTATAACCTGCAATTTATCCAATCAATGGGCAGATCCACTGGAGTATGCCATGCATGCTAATGTGATTTGTCATGTGTGTTGAAGCAGATCAAAATATGTGGCTTATTTGTTATATAATTCTCTAAGAATTAATCTGGTTGTTTAGTGGATTCATGCTAGATGTTGTGTTCTACATTTGTTTTCATAAAATTACATATCAAAGTGTCCTTCAGTATTGTAAGCCATACCTGTAAATCTTTATCGTTTATTCCTGGAATGTACAGAATCAGAGAACTTCAGTCTTTAAGGGGTTTTTAAGTATCATGTTTCATCAAATCTAAGTTATCATCATTTGGAAGATATATTATTTATGTATGTCTTCCCCCAAATCACTATTGCCAAGTAGGATTATAAAAGTCTTCTGATTTCAGAAATGTTAATATGTGAAAAAGTATGCATCTTAGAATTGTTGAAAACGTGTGTAAATAAATCATCTTGTTGTTCAATATTTTTATTTTGATCATGATTAGAAAATAACCATCATAGAGAACTGACTGGTTTTCTTGCTACTGACAATCAGGACTCAAACTGGAATCTCCACAACCATAGTTCACCCACCATATTGCATAAAATTGTATGTAATCCACACAATCAAAAGAGAAGATAAATAAGTTTTATAACCTACTCCAATAAATTAAGTTGTATTAATCTACCTATCTATTCATTCAATAGACTTTTATAAAATATTTTACTTCACATATACATACATATATAAGTACATAAATACTACATCTACCTATATATATTATATAAGAATTAGGAAAACACTCATCATTCCTATCACTAAATGGAATGTTCCTTCCCACTTCTGTTGATAGCATTTATGTCAGATTATTCACATTCTAATGAGTAAAATTTAGAAAATATATTTGATATTCCACTAAATTAACAATCCACTTCTCACTTTGCTCCATACACATAACATGTAGCAACATTTTCTTCCACAACTATACTCAATGCGATTTTAATTTTAATTTTTTTAATTTTTAAGGATTTTATTTATTTATTTGAGAGAGAGAGAGAGAGAGAGAGAGAGCACAGCAGCAGGGAGAGGCAGAGGGAGAGGGAGAGGGACAAGCAGACTCCCTGCTGAGCAGGGAGCCCAACACAGGCTTGATCCCAGGACCCTGAGATAATGACCTGACCCAAAGTCAGACACTTAACCAACTGAACCACCAGGCGCCCTTGTAATTTTTATTTTTAAAGAGGAAATTGTTTATCTCACTTTTGCACCACTGTAAATTTTAGTTATCTCTGTCTTGTAGAGAAAATTCATCTTTTTCATACAAGAATTTTGTCATTTCACCCATCCTATAACTCTTTGCTCACTGTCCACGATTTTATTTTCAAGGTTTTTTTTTTTTTGAGAGAGAGAGAGAGAGAAAGAGAAAGAGTGCAGGCAAGAGTGGGAGAGAGGGGAGACAGAATCTTAAGCAAGTTCCTGATGTGGGGCTCCATCTCACAACCCTGAGATCATGACCTGAGCCAAAATCAAGAGTTGGGATGCTTAACGGACTGAGCCACCCAGCCACCCCACTGTCCATGACTTTTAACTCAAAGAGTTCCAATGATATACTACTTCTCATGCATGTTTAGAGAATGAGTAATTTTCCCATAATTGAATATAAAGTATTTTACTCTATACAAAGCAACTTAAAACTCTGTAGAGTTTTAGCCTGCCTTGACACTTGTTATTATATATGTGAGATATCAAAATTTTGGTCAAGGAATTTTAGCTTCAACTCTAATTTTAAAAAAGTTTTAATTAACAAAAAAACACTAACTTCAATAGGATTTTTTTTAATTCCAAAAAGAGAAAAAGTATTTTTTATTCTGAAAATTTTAAACTCTAAAAAAAAAAAAAAAAAGAAAATAGCCTTTAATGTCAGAAGATAAATGAAGCAACTAAATTTTCAAGGAGTATCTTTATGCTTACAATTATTAAACTATTTGATGATGTTTACAACTAATGTTTGGCCTAATGTCTAACCCATTTATTTGTGTGTATATAGAGAAAATCAGGTAGATTTTAAAAATGCATAACCACTGTAGTCTTCATTAACTTCAACTTTGGATTCCTTACTCAGATACGCATTAAGGACTGTAAAATCTTAAACTATATAATTAAAAAGGATAATTTTTCTTGCATCACTGTCTATATTTTCCTATTAGATTTGGAAAGACAGCATAGCTTTTTTTTCCTATAAAAAACTACTTTCCAGAGCCCTCAAGCTAGTGACAGCATGACAAATGAGGGAAAGATACACAGGTCTGTTAAATCTCATCTTTGATATGAGCTCCATAGGGCTCATGCTTTGAATCTATAAAGATTAACAGACCTTGAGTGGTGCATTCAAGCATCCAATCAATGTTTGATGCATTGTTATTTAGTTATTGTGTAATAATGAGCATGAATAGAAAAGACTGTCAAAATTATGAAATGTTTTTGTGGGTTGTAGCTAATATATTCTAGTATTAGCTCTAAGTAAACTGGTGCTTAGGGGATAAAGTTGGATGTTAAGATCTGAACTAGACTGGGTACGTAACAATAATATTGCTTAAAATTATATAACCATGCTTTTCTGTTACAAATATTGTCTTGAGGTAAGTTAAAACTCTATAATATAGTTACTTTGATATAATTTTAAAATAAAATGTGATTACATTAGCATAGCAGGTGCTGAAGGAAAAAACACAGCAATTTCTTAGTATAACAAAGTAATAAATCTTTACAAATCCTTTCCCCCCGCTTGAGTGAAACATTTGTTTGACACACACAGGAACTTGATATCATTATAGATCATTAATACACCTGTTGATCATATTATATTATAAATATTAGCATTCCAAAGAATTTTAATATATCTTCTGTGAAAACTTGCTATAAGGCAGAAAGAATATGAAGTGGAATGCTTTTGGATTAGGATCCAGAAGAAGACCGAGGTTAATTCTTGTTGTACCACAGTTCTGTGATCTGTAATTTGGAGGTAGAAACACTTGTTCATTCTATTCCAGATTTCTTGTGAAAATCAAAAAGGCAAGAGCTATGTCTTTACTATAAACATAGCTCCCATAGAGCAACTTGCCCACTGCAAGTTTTAAAAAAATATTTGCTGACAAAATTAATATGAAATCTCACATTAATAATTCAATAAGTCAAAAATATACACCAATATTAATGTACTCTGAGATAAATAAGAATACTTTCTTTACCTAATGTTACTAGAATGCCACTAGTCTTTTTAGATAAAAGCAAGTAGTTTTTATCTTGCTATTCAGGTGGTTAAGAGGCTTTCTTCAGCAGTAGGGAAGGAATAACCAGGACTCAAAGATGTGGCCACAGATACACCATTAAGTTGTGGCAGTGAATCAGCCACTTTGGGTTTAGAGGCCCACGTCATCTTCACACCATGACCTCACAGTTAGGGTGCAGAATTGTAAAGTCACATTTAGTCTCTTATCATCAGCAAGAAATGCAGCAAAGAATATCATGTGTCTCTCATGTGTCTTTTATGAAGTGAAAAATCATGAAGAAAAGACAAATCCTTTGTTATCACATGGACTTTAACCAACAAATATTAGCCTATCATTTAAGTTGCCAGGCAAGAAACAAATATTAACCATTACTATGAACTATATATATCATTCACTGTCTCTGCTTTGGGCTTCCAAATGCTTTCAACATTTTTTAGCAATTGCTCTTTACCTGTTTTTTTTCCCCCCCCCAACTGATATTTGACTAATGCCAGGCCTTTTGTGATAGAGCAGGACTTTTCAACTAGTCAATCTGGTTTTTTGGAGGTGGGAGGTGATTGTTAGACTTTGCCCTGTGGCTATAGTCCTCTTGTCAGTGTTTATAAGATTTCTTCACCAAGGAAGGAAACTATGTTTTCCACATCCATTTTTGACTTGGCCTCTTAATTTCTCCTGAGACTTTCTACTAAAGTACTATCTTACTAGGAAGTAAAACATGACCCTTGCTCCCAAGAAGTTCTGAACATGATTATAGCTAACAATACTGTATTATGTACTTCAAAATTGCTAAGAGACTAGATCTTAAATGTTCTCACCACACACAAAAAAAGATAATTATGTGACATGATGGAGATGTTGGCTAATGCTATGGTAGTAATCATATTTCAATATATAAATGTATCACACCAACACTTTCACACCTTAAACTTACACATTGTTATATGTCAATTATATCTCAATAGGAAAAAAAAAGAGGAAAGCAGGTTTTGAGCAGATAAACAGATTTCAGAGTATTAAAGGGAATTACTTAGCAGTGCAGGCCTCCTAAAGGAGGGATAAGGTTGGGAGCTATGTGAGCTGAGTCCTGTGACACTGGAAGAATGGGCAAGGTTTTCTGGGCAGAGCATTATCATAGGTGAAGCCCTAGCAGTAAGAATCATAAAGCGGGGTTTGAGGGCTTTCCCTAATGTAGCGTGGTTGGAGCTTGGATTAAAGGAAAGTGTGAGAGGTGAGGATGTAGATTTAAACATGGATCAGATCATAAAGGACACTGGACGCCATGCTGTGGAGTGTGAATTTTATCACGAAGGTTCTGGGAAGCCATTAGGTATTTTTAAACAGGGAAATAACTTCGTCAGATTTATAGTTTTAGAACACCACCCATGACATTGTTGGAGAATGGGTTGAAGTTAAACAAGACGGGTGGCAGGTTGCTGCAAATTCCAAATAAAAAATGATGAAAGAGTAAATCAAATGAATGTCGCTGTGGACGAAGAGATGTGCTTAGATAACCATTATGTTCCACAATCGCTAGAGGAAGACTGCAGTGAGACCACATGATATAAATGGCTGGGTTTAGAAGAATTCTCCTTGTCTATTACACATAAAATGCCTGAAGTGAGAAGGAAGGGGGAGACAAGAGAGAGCACAGGGATGATTCCTATCATCTTAGAGTTCTTATCTCCTGAGGACAAATGTCATTTCTATATGATTAGAATTAATAACCTCTAGGTGACAACTGGCTTTATTTCTTAACTTCCAATCTAAAGCTTTATACATGTGGCCTCAATAGATAAACTCAGCAATTAATCTTTATCCTTTGGCAAATGGCTACCTCTTGTCAGGAGGTTCAACAGCGAAGGTCAGAGGCCAAAATGTTCTATCTGAATATAGTCTATGAACTGTGTCATGCACTATTGTCATAAGATACCACTTAACCACAAGTGAAACCTACTTTGGCCACTTTGTTTTTCCTAAAATCATTCCCATCTTGAATACGGCAAGCATTGCCCATACACACATATATGCACACACATGCACAAAAAGAAAAAGTAGCAAAAAAAATAGAAATAGAAATAGCATAGCAGAAAACACAAAGATTTGAATACTATTTCTTTCTATATATCATTTAAAAATCATCTGGCAAAGGGTATTATAACCTTCTCTATCCTGATGCTCAAGTGAAGTTTAAGCTGAAAAATGTCCAAGACAACAAATTTAAGACTAGATGGTTGTTTTCCTGAGTTAAGAGATGCAGTTTAAACAGTAATAAGATGCAACCAAAATAGCTATTCAATCAAAACAACAACATGCTGTTTCATTGAGCATAGGGCTCAATATACAGCATTACTATATTATATAATGTACATAGTATTACTAATATGGTTTTTAACTTGCCACATGTATTTCTCATTGTTTTTTCAAAAAATGTGATAAACAGCTCCAGATTTTCACCAAAGTTTTCATACTCACACAAGTTTTCATTTCTAAAAAGAGAGCAAACAAAAAATAAAGCCTCCCGTGGATTTTGCTCTCATGTTCCCCAAATGGTTTATTTTTATACAAATATTTGAAGCAGTTTGGTGACAAATAAAATGAAAAGACTTTGACTTATTTGAAGAAATTCAGTTTAAATATAACAAGGTTATAAAAGTGTTTGAGATTGCATCCAGGATCCAATGTATTTCATCAGAATGTGTGTCCAGTGTTTCTGACACTTTCCCCTGGGAATACATATCTGGCTAGCGTGAACTCTGGTTAAGTGTCCAAGTGTGATCATCTATGAGCAAAAACACTGTGACTACGTGTTTCATATTCTTTTCCTTTTGGTATTGCTTGTTTTTTTTACTGTAACTCCCTTCTACTTGCAGTATACAAACCTGATCTGGAAAAGTATAAAATAAGCTAAATAAAATTGGCACCCTAAAAATTCTGTACATGATTAGATGGTGGTTTCTAAAGAAAATGGACAAACGTCAACTGTAAATGGTGTAATGTAATGAGAAATCCCCCCAAAGAGCAAGTCCATTTAGTTATGCCTGTTGCTTTGCTTTGTCTTCAGTGTTTATTGCTTATATCTTTGTTACTAGTCATTTATTCTTTTGGTATTGAAAGGTCATTTTGGTGATAAGTATGCTCACGTCACATGGCTTTTTACTATCTTCATTCCAAAAAAATAGCTATGCTTGGCGTAGACTCTAAATACAATGCAAATTAATGAACAGTGGAGAAAAACAGCAGTAGCCATCAGTAATAATCTGTTAAAATATCCAATAAGAAGAAAACTGTTTACAGTTTGGAGCTTGATTATGAAACCTAAAAGATTCATCGTAGGAAATGAAATCATTATGTTCATCTTACAAAATCACTTAAATTTCATATATTGCAGGGTAGATCAGGGAGCCAAATTTGAATAATTTTACATAAAAACTTCTCACATCAAAGTAAAACATGGGAGTTAAGCTTACATTTAATTTTTTTTTGTGAAAAACTAGA
The DNA here is from genome assembly GCF_004348235.1 of Phoca vitulina. Classification (NCBI taxonomy): domain Eukaryota; kingdom Metazoa; phylum Chordata; class Mammalia; order Carnivora; family Phocidae; genus Phoca; species Phoca vitulina. The sequence continues at coordinate 10,503,902 of NW_022589711.1, forward strand.
ACTAAACTGATTTAGTAACATTTATATTTCTTTTTTATTTTTTTAAAGATTTTATTTATTTATTTGACAGAGAGAGATACAGCGAGAGAGGGAACACAAGCAGGGGGAGTGGGAAAGGGAGAAGCAGGCTTCCCGCGGAGCAGGGAGCCCAATGTGGGGCTCGATCCCAGGACCCTGGGATCATGACCTGAGCCGAAGGCAGACGCTTAATGACTGAGCCACCCAGTTGCCCTTATTATTCTTCCTGTGATAAATAGTAGTTGAAATATTAAGATTTTGGTTACATAATGCATAACAAGTGAAATTAAGTTTACTTTGATGTGACATTTTTAAAATTAATATTTACTTTATGTAAATTTATTCTATAATATAGATCTTAGGAAATTAATACTGAATTTTGAAATCAAAATTATATAGTAGTATGTCAATCTATAAATAGATGGTGAAATAGAAAACATAATGAAAGGTGGAGAAGAGTTTGCAAAGACTACAATTCCACAGTAAACATACCAGTTTCAGTGGAATATTGTTGTAATATATAATTAAAATTTTTAGGTTGAAAGGGAGAAAGTAAATTGAAAATACTATATTTTTCCCATATTTATTCATGCATAAAAGAACACTTCTAGTAGAACTCTGCAGTTTTTGTGGTGAAATGGTTTTGCCAGATTTCCATTACTCCCAAACCGTGTAGGTTTTCCATGGTGCAACCCAAAGCATATGGACTTTCAGTTTCCAGCATGGTTCACTGCACTGCATGATCCTGTACCTATTTCAGGAAACAGTAATCATATGTCATTCTGTGATCTACTGCTGTGTTCTGCTACTGGTTTCATAAATAAAGTTGAGAGGTCATTTCCACCATAAATTTCTGTTGGTCAGAAATTTTCAGTCAAAGGAAAGTATGTAATGGAGTGTGGAAGGCCAAAGTCAAACATAAATGTATCACCAAGGTGATCTTCTATATTTTTAATGCTGGCCAATTTAATTGCAAAGTGGCAAAGATTACATCAAAATTATTTCTGTTATAATTTTGTGAATTGATAATACATGCTTTTAGAGGACACATATTAAGGTGCCTTTGCCAGAAAGTTCTACATCTTTTTTTTGGAAAGAAACATGCTGCTTTGTATAAGGGAGCTAATTCATTAAAAATACATTGTTGGAGATTTTGATGACACTGATAAATTAGTAAGCTATCTGAAAATTTCATGTGTTTAAACTTTACAATTAAAGAAATTTATCAAGTGATATTAGCTTTGGATATAGAAAAAGAATGTCTCGAAAATGTGTCCAATTGCAAGCAAAGCCTATGGGATACAATTCATATGTTTACCCTGCATAAATTTCCTTCAAGTGTTTGAGTAAATTTTTAGTAATGTTGAAAAAGTCGTCAAGTAAAATGTTAGCACACAAATTTCAGTTCAAGTTGCTAAGAAGAAAAATCAGGTGCATATCAACTTATTTAAGCTTCATAACATTTATTTTTATATGAATAGCAATCAAATTCTTACAGATAACTGTGAACTTTAATCGTGGAGATGGCATCAAATAAAAAAAAATTCTTTTAATTAGTTAATAGAATACCATCTGCATTTTAGAGGGCCATAATAAAAATATGTAACTTTAATGAGGTTACTTCATTAAACTTAGATCATCATGCTGTCCACTCCAACTTATGTCTGATGAAGTATAAAATACGATGTATCTCATTAGTAAACCTTAACAACTACACATTTGGAAAAACATTTTTAACAAATAAAGAGGACAGCAGGAGAAATTATAACTTGTATTAGTTTTTAAGTTTGTCTTTATCTGTTTTACTAATAAAACTAACCTATAAATATAGTTGTCAGATATGGATTTATTTGAATGTAATACAACAAAAAGTATTTCATTTAAGCAGATTGGCAATGCTCTGCAAAGTCTATCCCACAGAACATCATCATCAAAAGGGGAACTATTTAATCTTGATGTAAATCAATATTTAGATGGCACAAAACCTGGAGTTTTATGCTGCAGTTATATTTGGGACATAGTCATTTTATCATGGAGATTTTTTTTAAAGATTTTATTTATTTGACAGAGACACAGCGAGAGAGGGAACACAAGCAGGGGGAGTGGGAGAGGGAGAAACAGGCTTCCCGCTGAGCAGGGAGCCCGATGTGGGGCTCAATGTGGGGCTCGATCCCAGCCCGATGTGGAGCTCCATCCCAGGACGCTGGTATCATGACCTGAGCTGAAGGCAGATGCTTAAGGACTGAGCCACCCAGGCGCCCCTATCATGGAGATTTTAAAAGACAATGATACAAACTCAGTCATCCAGGAGTGTTTAAAAAAAATACAAGTGATATACCCAACTTATTAGGGCCCTTGAAAATGGCTCAGTGGAAACTGAAATATACTGTTTTTGGTGTCTATTCAGAAATGGCCAATATGCACATATCCTTTCTGGTATTAATTATTAACTTTGTCCATTATCCAAAATATTCCAGCCAATACGTCACTTACATAGTTTCTTTTTTAATCACTAATTTGTAAGGTCTGAATATTGAAAAGAAATTAACTGTGCCCATATGGTATTTCCTGTGAACACAGCATCCTTGAATGATACGATTCCTAGCATTCTTGCCACTTTAAAATGTATTGACCAACGACAATGGTTATTTTGTCCTGCCTTGATTTAAACTCTTCTCAGGAAGTCCATGAGTTATTATAACTTCTTGAGGAACTGGGGTAAAGTCACCTGTTACACTTCCCTCCAATATGTTCCATTCAGGATTTTCAAATTAAGAAATTCACCAAATATTTCTTCCTAGAATATTATGCTTTTTATCCATACCACTCTGTTTAAATATATTTTAAAAATCAAGTGGTCCATGACTTATGTCACAGCTAATAAAAATATACTACTCTTTGGTAAATATGAAGTCTGGTGCGTCGAACATAGTCTTGTTGCTCATTACGTAGTATCAACAATCCCATCTCTCTTTATATACACACTTTGCAAAGTAGGCAGATCAACTCAGATGTTTTTCTTACTGTTTTAAAAAGGAAACCAGCAAAACTATAGTTAAACAAAAAAGAAAATTTGTAAATAATTTATGCATTAAAAATCAATGCAAATATAAATCCTCTTCTAGGGAACACTGCTTGTCAATCACCGAAGCAGAGGCCAACTAGATAGTATACTTACAAAGGGGCAAAAGGAAAATTGATTTGAATGTCTTAATGGACCATGACCAAATCATCTCTCTCCATGTTCAAGGATTCAAAAATTAGAAACTGAAAAATTTGAATTTGGTGATTGTTGATGCCTGAACTTCAATTTCAGCCTTGACTAATCCATAAAGTTTTTTCCCTTCTATTTTCTACATGAAAAAAAAAAACACAGACTGATTGAATAATTTTTTTCTAATCTTGACTCCTGCTTTTTCTCTCTCATCAATATGGGGGCCTATGAATCAACTCTAGGGCATCTCTCATCTTCCTAAAATTACATGCAAAATTTTATATGTTTATGCCTGCATGTCTTTGTTCTGGGAGAAAAAAAAAAAAAAAAAGTTTCTAGAATTTAAGCAGAATCACCCTCTGCCCAAAAGCCTAAATCCTATTTGGTTAAAATCTCTTGCCATGTCACAGTCAAAAGTAAACTCTAAATAATCTCAAATAGGAAATTACTTTTCAATAGTAAAATTGTTATAAATATAGTATGTTATGTTACCATTATTTTATACTCTTAAGTTTTAAACACAGAAAATCCAGCTATATCACAGAAAAGGAGTTTACAATCTACTTATACTTTTGTTACACTTTTATTTTAGGTAATATATTTAACTCAACTCTGTAGACAATATAACACATGAAGGGAAGACAGATGGGCCACATGCTTACCTATAAACTCTTTTAGAAGAATATAGTACCACATTTTAAATTTGTACTCAATAGGTTTGTGTTTGGTGATCCAAACTCTTATCTTCCTTAGTAACTAGGGTATACCCTTCAACACTTCCCTAGACGCTCACACACACACACACACACACACACACACACACAGTTATTTTGAAAGAAGAAATGCATGTTGGGTCAGTTGGGCAAACTTTCGGTCATGAATTTTAATCCTGACAGTTTAATTTGTTTAGACTATTTGTTTAATTTGTTTGGACTATTTGTTCAACCAAAGCCCCCAAAACCTTTAAATATATTGATTTCCTTTGCTGACAATTTATTTAAGTTTCATTTCCTCAAACGAATCAAACTAATGCTGAGCCAAAAGCATTTTTATTAAAACTAGGGACTAACATAAATTGAGAAAGGTTGAAACTCCAGCTAGAAAACACCAAAGCAATATCAATAGCTTTTTATATTTATGCTAAGTGATTAAACCATTAAAATTCTCATAGGGTAATAATTCAATCTACACTATCATCTTCAGTCATATTTTTCCTCTATTTTAAATTATCTTAATTACCTACGGTGAATTCACAGTTGCTGTATAAACTCTTAAGTCATCTAAATGTACATATTTCAGTGTTTACAGGTATAATATTTTGCCCCATGCCGAACACAGTAATAAGCCAGGTCAGTTAAAAAGGAAATATGTCAATGCAATCAATGAGAGAACTGGTAAATATTAACAGGGCCAAACAAACTCACTGGAATGATCTTATGGGATAAACACTTCCTGAAGCTTTGGCTCACCAGATTTCTCTGAGGTAAGTTGAAAGCTAAGGAAGCAGGCAAAAATGATGACAAGCACACACCTCAGCTGCATAACTGCCTAAGTAGATGCAGTGTTTAAACAGATGAGCAATTCCCTATTACCTCTAGGAAACTGAATTACTGAAGTGTGTGTGTGTGCACACACACCAGTGGGAGTGACACTGGTTGAAAATTACAGATAATAGGATTAGGATCATAATAACAAAAACTATTTTCTATTGCAGCTATTTTTAAGTCCATACTTAGTTTCCCAAGAGGAAAAGTTTCCATTTTTCGATCAGAATCATGATGCTAACAAACTGTGGATTACTAGAAGCACTCACATTGTCTAATATTGATTGTCATAACATGCATCAAAAAAGCAAATGTTGAAACTGACTGCCAATTGAAGCATGGAAAAGAGACTGTGACTAAGAGAGATCAGAGCATCTGTGTATAAAACTAAAGAAAAATAAGGGAAGAAAATCTCATAAAAGTGAATTTATATATGAAAATGATTAAAAAAGCATAAAAATGTGATAGTAAGAAAGCTAACATGCATAGCATTTGCATCACACATTGTTTTCGATTAGGAAGTATGATTACATGATAACAGTAAAATAATTATAGTCAGAATCAACAGCTGTATTTTATATTAGTTTATGATATTACTTAATATAAATTATTAGAATTAGTTTGTGCCTTGGATTCTGAAATTACACTAGAAATTAATTAATTCACACTGCCCTTTGAAAATAGAATAAAGAGATTCATCCTTAGAATAATTTGAATCAAAGGAAAATTCAGATCTGATTATTGTCATGGAAAACCAGAATGAGTTACTTCTCTGGCCTTGAATAGGACTATCTGATAACTGTCAGTGGCATTTCTATCTATAAATTAAAGAGGGTTGTAATAGTGCAGAAATAAAATCATTCAAGCAGAATGTTTCACAAACAGTACCCCAAGCTGAGGAGTCGTATCACATGTGTATTATTGTTATGTCTGTGGTGCTCGGCAATAACAATTTTGACTATAATTCATGGTGTGTTTTAGGATGTAGAAGCAATAAAATATTGATCATCAGCATGTCCAGCCATTATTCAGAAGATTAGATCAATTTATGAGAAGCAATAACTTGTAAACGAGTGACCTTCCAAAGGCTAAAAGTAATTCCAGGGTAAAACCTTCACATATCTAGGGCTCCAGATGAAGCCTAAGTTACTAAAAGTCAGATGTTAACATAAAATATAGTTTTGAGTTCAAACCATGTAATAAGTTTTGGGGGCCATTACTCTACAAATATGATATTAAATATATTGCCAGTTTTTGACAGTACAGAGGAAATTAAAAATTTGTAGAATTTTTTGAAGATAAACACCTTTTTAAGTTCAAGGGTGAAAACAGAAGTAAAAAAGTCAAATTTTAAATACACCATTTAGTGTGATTCAGATTCAACTAGTAAACTTATAAAGGAAAACAGTTGTCTAAAAACACAAAAGTTAAGGAAAACAGTTGATTAAAAATATACTACTATTTCTTCATTTGTGAAAATAAAAAGGACAGCATTTAATTTTTGGAAATTAAGGGATATAAATAAATGCTCCCTCTGTGTTTTGATTCAGTGTAAACTTCAGCTTAAATTGGGTCATTACACTCAATTATCTTAAATTATAATTAATACACAGGTCTATGTGATATATGCTCAGGGGATTAACCCTCACGGGAAGGGGTCTATTTAGCTTAGGTCTGTATTATATCTACAGAATATTCACTGAATATTCTGAAAAATTACGGAGAGTATTTTTCTAGGCTTTCTAAATGTAATATACTTTTCTGAGCCTTTGTATTACTACCAGAGATTAAATGTCTCAATACAAGTGTGCAAATCAAAGAAAACAAAATTAGGTGGGACTGAAGAAACACATTTTAACATGGAAATAAAATTATAAAATAAAACATGCTACTCTCATTTTAAAGTCATTCTTAAAGAAAGAGAAAATAATTTACAAAATTGTGAATACCACACATTAAACATTAAAAAGCTTTATTAAAAGAAATAAGGTGATACCTCAAAAAGACTAAATATGCAATATTCAGTGAAAAAATCTTATTGTCTGTCATTATGTGCACTTATATATATAACACAACCCTTTTCTGATTAGATGAAACATCTTAGTTTGACAAATATAATTATAAATAATGAGGTAAATATTCATGACATACAATTCTAGCAATGTTAGGTTATAGCTGTATGATACATGTCTCAACATCACTATGGTTGAACTAAAAAGACTAAGAAAATATATGATTAGGTAATGAAAATGTATCTGATGAAAATATATTACCCATGTATAAAGTTTTAGTTAAACTATGCTAATTATTTTTAAAGCTAAGTTATGACATGGCATCAAAAGGAAAATCATGGTATTCTCAAATGATAAAATGCAATTTAAGTCAATCATAAGTATTTATAGCATGCATATATGATATTCCCAATTATAATAACCATTGTAAAGCTAAAGAAGAAGTAGTAAAACAAAAGCGTAAAAGATAGAAACACAAAAGTAGGTTTTTAAGCAAATAAAATATGGAAAGGACAAATCAAGAAAATTATTTAAAACATGAAATGTTTTTTTTTTTTTCTGGCAAGAAAAAGATGGGTTTCATTCAGTGAGTCTTTAGTCTTTCAATTTTCCTTTTTCTTTTTTTTTAAAAGATTTTATTTATTTGAGAGAGAGAGCATGAGAAGGGACAGCGTCAGAGGGAGAAGCAGACTCCCCGCTGAGCAGGGAGCCCCATGCGGGACTCCATGTTGGGACTCCAGGATCATGACCTGAGCCGAAGGCAGTCGTCTAACCAACTGAGCCACCCAAGAGCTCCAGTCTTTCAACTTTTCTAATATACTGTGTAGACCATTTCCTATCCTGTCTGTAATTATATGTATCAAACAAGATTGGGAAGATCTTGTATTACATACAGTGAGGTGGCAGAATGGACTGGCATGGTGTGAGCAATATCATCATGGGTTTTGGAGTCAGAATTCAAAGTGGGTTCAAATTCTGGCTCTGTTAAGGTTAAATTGGAAATAATAATTCTTTTTTCACAAAGATTTTTTAAGGATTAAATGAGATCAGTGCAGAGAAAAATAAACAGTGAGTGCTCAGTGAATGCTATCCATTAATGGTAAATGTATTATTTCTTACCCAGAAATTAAAGACACAGTAAACCAGATATATAACAGTCTTTAATTATATTTATTATTAATTATTAAAGTTTGTTTATAAAATCTGTCCTCAATTACTAATGGCTAAATGTTGTAACAGTGAAGATAGATTGTTCATGCAAATATTCTTATGCAAAAATTCCACAAAGTTGTCTTTTAAATCATAAATGTGAAATTATCAATAGTGGAAAGAACATGACAAATTACCAGCACAATCAGCTTTAGCTTTCAGCTTCCATTTAAAATAGATCTTTTTATTTCTGCAGACCTCCCAAATAATCTATTAGTTACCTCAGTAAAATTACCTCAAATCTTCAATAAATAATTGCCAAAATACTTTTGATCCATCAAAAACTTAAAATATAATAATTAAACAGATATCTTACAGCAAAGTCTTCTGAATAAAGACCAGATGAAGATCAATACATTGTCCAAATATTCTATGGAATTTGGCTGTGTTTGCTTAACTTATAGTGGAAAAAAATATATATAGTAATATAATACATATATAATAGATATATAATGTAATAAAATATATAATATATAATTGTATGTTATAATTATAATATATTTATATATTAGATCATATATTATTATATATATTTATAGTTTCATATATATATATACAATATGCAGAAAGACTAAGCATGAAATGGGACATCCAAGGAAACATGAGATGCATGAATGCTTGTTTCCACTGAGTCCACAGATTTTATGTACCAAAAGAAGTGTATAATAAATTGGCCTCTTCTCTCCTTTCCTTTCCCTTTCCCTTTTTTCTTTCTTTCTTTCTTTCTTTCTTTCTTTCTTTCTTTCTTTCTTTCTTTCTTTCTTTCTTT